>NC_073311.1:2836724-3136724 GCF_027595985.1 Sorex araneus | reverse complement strand
GACAAGCTTCTTGGGTCATTTACATACAACATTAAATCTGATAAAGGTTTCTGTCAGCTGTGGGAGGGCCTGTATTTCTTTAGTTATCCATATCTGGAATAAATTAATTTGACACTAATTGCAGAAGGATTAAATTTATCCATTCTCTATAGACTACTCCTTGACTAATAAAATTAAATGAAGATAAAAATGAATTATTCTTTCCTAGATCAAAAATTAAACATCAAGTTGGTTTATGAGGTTGTGGGGGAAGACGGGTAGTGAAGACCACAACCTGTGACTTTTTGTTATAAAATAGATTAAAATAAGAAGCTTGTTTTTTATAGGTTTATTAATTTAGCAAAAAGAGCCCTTATTTAGAAGATTTCTGAAACACCTTTAAAAATATGCCCTTGATAGAAGGATCTAAATATTTATACATTTTCATTAATACTTTAAATATATATAAAAATATATATAAAGTTATATATAAAAATATATATAACTTAGCCAAGAATAGGTTTGCTAGTTTAAATATTTTAATATTTTTAAATATTAAATAGTCAAAACACAAGAAGAATTATTGAAATGGAAAACAGGAACATTTCAAGTCATTTATTTCAGCAAAGTATCCTATTATACTTTTGGGTCAGATAAAGAACTGAAGAAGACAGGCATGTGGTTCAAAAGGGAAAGGAAATGGCCTTTGCTCTAGGAGGCACTGCTCGGCCCTCCGGCCCTCCACCCAGAAACAATGAAATAGTTGGCTCTAGTGGCCCCCAGACCTAGTATGGTTCTCACAACTACCTGCAATAACAACAGCAAAAAAGAACAAAAAAGCAAAACCGTTGTAAATAGAGGTCACTTTATAACCTCCGCTTTGAAGATATTTCTTGTTTACAGCATGTCTTTATCAACTGCCACCTGTTCCTTCATTTGCTATTGCCTATGTGCTAAGCTTTAAGAATGTAGTATGGTAGGTGTGCAAACCACAAATTCCATAATCAAACTAGATTTTTTTATTAGCTAATTCATGAGTTCAGACATCTGTGTTCTAAATTCTACAAATCTACAAACTATAAAACCTTTTCCTGGTAGCAATGTAGCACTGTCGTCCCGTTGTTCATCGATTTGCTCAAGTGGGCACCAGTAACGTCTCCATTGTGAGACTTGTTACTGTTTTTGGCATATCAAATACAATTTGGGTAGCTTGCCAATTCAAATCCTTTAAAGTGCATTTCCTATTACCTGGCTTGGAATTTATATATATATTTAGATTGTCATCTTATTTTGTTTATTTGTTTTTGAGTCACATGCAGTGGTGTTCAAGACTTATTCCTGGCTCTGTGCTCAGGGATCATATGGGTTTCCTGGCATTCAGGGCCCTAGCACTGAACTTCCAGCTCTGTTGGTTAAGTATTACTGAAATATGTTCCCAAGGCCCTAATCACCACTTCGTAGGCATCCACCCCCGACAAAAAGCGTGAGCATATTGCTGTGCTTTCAATTCTATTTCATACATGGATGGGTGTGTCTATTTTCATTCCAATGACTATCACTTTGTATGAGATACAGTTTGAAGTCAGGGGATATGATGCTTACATTTTTCTCTTTTTTTACATTAGTTTTAATTTTTATTAATTGAGCTACTGTAATTTATATTACATACTGTTAATGATGGTTTCCCATAATTTCAACACCACATCCTTCACTAGTGTACCTCACCCTCTCCCAAGGATCCTAATGCTTCTCCCCTTCAACATCCTCCTCCCAAACCCTCAAAACTGAGCTTTGGGGATAAGCTCTCCTGTTGTGTTGCTTTTGGCCCTTTGTTGCTACCTTGCTGGGTATCTTTATGTCCCACGTTGAGTAAGATAATACTGTATCCTTCCCTTCTGACTGACTTTACTTAGTATAATACCCTCTAGTTCCATTCATGTCACAGCAAATTACATAACCGTTTTTCGTTGGAGCTGCAGAGTACTCCATTGTGTATATATACAACTCTTTGATCCATTAGTTGGGCATTTATTTGAATTGTTTATGTATCTTGGCTATTTAATAAGTGCTGCGATGAGTATAGGTGTGAACATATATCTTCAAATTAATATTTTGTGTTTGGGAGATAGATGTCAAAAACTAGTATTGCTAGGTTGTATGGGAATTCTATTTCAATTTTTTGGGAGGGATCTCCATATTGCTTTCCATAGAATCCTAACAGTGGATGAAGGTACCTTTTCAACACAACACCACCAACATAGTACATTTTTCTTTTACTTCACAGGATTGCCATTGCTATTTGAGTTGTCTATCATCACTATCACTATCATCACTATCATCCCCTTGATTTGCTCGAACGGGCCCAGTAACGTCTCCATTCGTCCTAACCCAGAGATTTTAGCAGGACGAGATTTTACTCATCCTTCCCAATGGTGCCACATTAGAGGCTCTTTCAGGGTCAGGAGAATGAGACCCATCATTGTTACTGTATTTGAGTTATCTTTGGAAACATTAATATTATTCATCTGATTTTCTTAAACACATCATTAAATTTCGATTGGGACTGTATTAAATCTATATGGTGTGTTTGTGAACAGAATTCTTTTGTCTGTTTTTTCAGTCACAACAGGCGATACTCAGGGTTTCCTCCTGGCTCTGAACTCAGGATTACTGCTGGCAGTGCTCAGGAGATCATAGAGGATGCTAGGGAACAAACCCAGATCTGCCACTGTAGGGCAAATGCTGTACTCATTCTGGACCCTGTGAACAGAATTTTAGCTCTCCTAATCCATGAACATAGATTAGTGTCTAACAGTTTCTTGTAGTTTCATTAAACAAGTCTTTCACTTCCTTTGCTGATGTTATTGTTGTGTAGTAAATTCTTCTGCATGTACAGATGAAATTTCTTTCTTAACTTCTTCTCATTTGCATATATGAATGCAAAAGATTTTTGTATATTGATTTTGTAGCCAGTCACTTTACTATGTTTATTGTTTTTCTTCTTTTTTTCCTTTATTTCCTTTTTTTCCTTTTTGAAGGGGGAGAGATGTTAGTTGGCTACACCTGGTGGTACATATGGACTATTTCTGACTCTCTGCTCAGGGATCACACCAAGCAGTGCTCAAGAGACCATGTGATCCTGGTGATCAAACCTAGGTCTCTTTTTTTTAAGCTTTTTGGGTCACACCCAGTCAGGGGTTACTCCTGGCTCTGCACTGAGGAATTACTCCTGGCGGTGCTCAGGGGACCATATGGGATGCTGGGAATCGAACCCGGGTCAGCTGCATGCAAGGCAAATGCCCTACCCGCTGTGCTATGGCTCCAGCCCCAAACCTAGGTCTCTTGCATTCAGAACATAGATTGAGCTCATTAAGCTGTCTCTCCAGTGCCCTAATAACTTTTTTAGTATGCAAAATATTTTATTTTTTAATTTTTATGAATAACTGTCATTGATAAAGCATGAATTGGTATGATTACAAAAGATACAAAATCAGAAGAACATTAGCATTCAATATAAACTAAAACCTGAGTTTTACTAAAAGCTGACCAGAATGCCTGACATATGGCACTGTTCTGCTAGAAGTTAAGAAGCATGTTTGCTAGACTGTCAAAAATTCATTAACTCAGAAAAAAATTAACTCATATTTCAAAGGAGCTACAATGCACTGAAAGCTGGCTTAAATGATTATGCTGCTGACAAACATTTAAGATAAGCAGGGTTATCATAAAGGCTCAAAGGGAAAGGCAGGGAGACAAGTAAATTCATAACAAGCAAGCTGAGATTATTTCAGGAAAATAAAACTCATTCAGAGATCTAAAATGTTAGTTCAACTTGTCAAATGAGAGAATTCAGAGGAATTGGGATGAAGTAACATAAATTCATGCCAACTTCTGGAAACAAATCAACACCACCACAAGGAACAGCATTAGCAGAAATAGACTTGCAGTCTAATTCATTTCTCACTTTGGCTTCTAGATTCTCTTTGTGGAAAAACAAAACAAAACAAGGAAATGCTACTTCTTTAATACCTTCCATAAGCAAAAGTCAAGAAACAGGAAAATTAACATATTAATGGGCTCTAAAAACAAAGTACATTTTAATAGACTAGAGTCACATTCATAAACCAATGATTAATGTACTACAAAATTTGGCAAACAATTTTTTTCATATGTTGCAGTCCTCCATTAATGGAAATTCTCTTCTTAATTATTCTTCCACAGAAAGTCCTAAAACCAAGCAGTTGTTAGAATTCTTGTACTCAAATCACATGTGTAATCAACACATGATTGTTTTTGTCAAAATGAAGCAGGGAGTAATTTCAAGTAAGATGAAAGGTCTTACATACTTTTAAATGTATTTTAGTTTTTGTATTCCATGTTACAGAAGAAATGAGGACAGCTCATGTCATTTACTTCAGGCCAAAGTCACTAAATTCCCAATGTTTCCATGCTCAAAAAGAATATGGTGTTTAAGTGATCTATCATGTCTCCAGTTCTAAAAGAGAGCTACTTTTTTTCCCCCTTAAAAGTGAGCTGAAATAGTACTTTCAGCGTAGACGATTTTTTCTTCCTTTAGCAGCCTTCCAGGATACTAAGTGAGTTTTTGCCCTAATATTTTCCCCCCGGCTTTTGCGAGGCTTCCCTTCTTTGTGCACCTTCATGTGCTGCCTCAGATGAGAACTCTGGCTGAAGCATTTGCCACATTCAGTGCACTGGCAGGGTTTCTCTCCTGTGTGGGTTCTGGCTGAAACATCTGCCACATTCATCACACTGATAAGGTTTTTCCCCAGTATGAATTCTCTGGTGCTGAATGAGATTTGAACTTTGTTTAAAACTTTCTCCACACTCATCACATTTATAGGGCTTTTCCCTAGTATTGATCCTACGGTGCTGAATGAGATTAGAACTCTGAAAAAAACTTCCCACAATCAGCACATTTATGAGATTTCTTTCCAGTATGGATCTTCTGGTGCTGAAAAAGAGTTGAACTCTGACTGAAACTTTTTTCACATTCAAGACATTTATAAGGCTTCTCATCCAGGCTTCTTCTAACTCTACTCAAGCTCGAATCTAACCGAACAGTCACTCCCCATTTTTGTCGCTGTTGGCAGCCTGTTTTGCGCTGCTTAATCATAAGCTTTTCCTTGACTTGAGTTCCGAGAAATACCTCCTTAGTTTTTTTCTAGCCGCAAGGTGAAGAGTCAAATGCATTCTAAGAGAGCCTACTTTCTTCTGAATAAATTGTTCACTTCCTCAAATCAACTGTTGAGAATTTCGCGCTGACCGGCTGCTGCCCGCGCTCACTCGCTTGCTCGCTCGCTCCTGGCGCCACCCGATGTGTCGCCCTAATAACTTTTTAATGGAATTTTTAGGGTTTTCTACATATATTACTATATCATCTGCAAATAATGATTTTTTGAAACTTACTTTCTACTCTGGATTTGCTATATTTCTTGATACCTAACTGCTCTAAACCTTATAATACTAAATCAAATACAAGTGATAACTGGATAGCCTTGTTTGTTCCTGATTTTAAAGAAAAGGTGTTTTTTACCTTTGGGTATGATATTGTTTGTAGGTTTATATTATGCGGCTTTCTTAAGGCTGGGCTAGAGTCTTTCTATCGCATTTTATTTCTATCCCGATTGAATTGAGAATTATCATATGTGGGTTCTGATTTTTGCCAAATGCTTTCTCTGTATCTACTATTGTCGAAATTTTATCTTTCTTTTTTTTTCCACCCAGGATGTCTTTTTTTATTATTTATTTTTTAATTAGTGAGTCACAGTGAGGGTACAGTTACAGATTCACACATTTTCGTGCTTGTTTTACCCTCATGCAATGTTCGAGAGCCCATCCCTCCACCAGTGTCCATTCTCCACCACTTATGAACCCAGTATCCCTCCCACCCCCATCCCATCCCCCCCATCCCACTCCGCCTCTGTGGCAGAGCATTCCAATTTGTTCTCTCTCTCTCCTTTTGGGTGTTATGGTTTGCAATAGGGGTATTGAGTGGCCATCATGTTCAGTCTCTAGTCTACTTTCAGCATGCATCTCCCTCCCCGCTTGGATTTCCAATCACATTTTACTTGGTGTTCCCTTCTCTATCTGGGATGACTTTCCCCCAGCATGTGAGGCCAGCTTCCAAGCCATGGAGCCAACCTCCTGGTATTATAAACTACTATTCTTGGGTGTTAGTCTCCTACTCTGCCATTTTATATTCCACAGATGAGTGCGATATTTCTATGTCTGTCCCTCTCTTTCTGGCTCATTTCACTTAGTATGATATTTTCCATGTTGATCCACTTATATGCAAAGTTCATGACTTCATTTTTTTCTAACAGCTGCATAGTATTCCACTGTGTAGATGTACCAAAGTTTCTTTAACCAGTCATCTGTTCTTAGGCACTCGGGTTTTTTTTTTTAATTTATTTATTTTTAATTAGTGAATCACCGTGAGGGTACAGTTACAGATTTATACACTTTTGTGCTTATGTTTCCCTCATACAAAGTTCGGGAACCCATCCCTTCACCAGTGCCCATTCTCCACCACCAGTAAACCCAGCCTCCCTCCCACCCTCCCTCATCCCATCTCCCCCCACCCCACCCTGCCACTGTGGCAGGGCATCCCCTTCTGTTCTCTCTCTCTAATTAGCTGTTGTGGTTTGCAATAAAGGTGTTGAGTGGCCACTGTGCTCAGTCTCTAGCCCTCATTCAGCCCGCAACTCCCTTCCCCAACATGGCCTTCGACTACATTATAGTAGGTGATCCCTTCTTTGGGTTGCCCTTTCCCCAGAATGTGAGGCCAGCCTCCAAGCCATGGAGTCAACCTCCTGGTACTTATTTCTACAATTCTTGGGTGTTAGTCTCCCACTCTGTTATTCTATATTCCACAGATGAGTGCAATCTTTCTACGTCTGTCTCTCTCTTTCTGACTCATTTCACTTAGCATGAAACTTTTCATGCCGATCCACTTTAAATACAAATTTTGTATTTAAATACAAAATTCATGACCTCCTTTTTTCTAACAGCTGCATAGTATTCCATTGTATAGATGTACCAAAGTTTCTTCAGCCAGTCATCCCTTCTAGGGCACTCAGGTTTTTTCCAGATTCTGGCTATTGTAAACAGTGCTGCGATGAACATATAAGTGCAAATGTCATTTCGACTGTATTTTTTTGCTTCTCCAGGATATATTCCCAGCAGTAGTATTGCTGGATCAAATGGAAGCTCAATTTCTAATTTTTTGAGAAGTGTCCATATTGTTTTCCAAAGGGACTGAACCAGTCAGCATTCCCACCAGCAGTGTAGAAGGGTCCCTTTCTCCCCGCATCCTCTCCAACAGCGGTTGCTTTTGTTCTTTTGGATGTGTGTCATTCTCTGTGGTGTGAGGTGGTATCTCATAGTTGTTTTGATCTGCATCTCCCTTATGATTAGTGATGCAGAGCATTTTTTCATGTGCCTTTTAGCCATTCGTATCTCTTTCTTGGAAAAGTTTCTGTTCATTTCTTCAGCCCATATTCTGATGGAGTTGGATGTCTTCTTCTTGTAGAGTTCAACTAGTGCTTTGTATACCCTTGATATCAATCCTTTATTGAATGGGTATTGGGTGAATATCCTTTCCCACTCTGTAGATTGCCTTTGTATTCTGGTCCCTGTGTCTTTTGCGGTGCAGAAACTTCTTAGTTTAATGTAGTCCCATTTGTTTATCTCTGTTTTTTGCTTGATCGATTAGTTCCATGGAATTTTATCTTTCTTTAATTACTCCCCCCTTCTTTTATTCCCCTGAGTTGTGGTGGTGACTGAGTCAAATACACTGTTTCTGTGTTTGCATATTTGATTCTGGTGCTCACACTCTCAGCTACAGAGCTCCCAGGATCTGCACCCTTTTGGGTTGTGCAGCCCATACACATTTGTCCCACTGAAGATCATAGAGGGCAGGGCCACTGGACTCACACTTAAATGTGAGTGAGTGCCAAGAATCAAACTCACAGCAAGCTGTTTGCAAGACCAGTGCTTCACCCCAAATGACAGCCCTGGACTTCCCCTTTATTTAACATCATATACTGCATTGATGATTTTTGTACATGTTGTACCATCTTTGTGTGCCTGGAGTAAACCCCACTTTTTCAAAATGTATTATCCTCTTGATCCACTGTTTAAATTTGAATTATTAACTTATTGATAATGTTTGCATTTAGTTCATCAGAGTCTGCAGTTTTGTGTGTGATTTGCTTAACCAGTTTTGGCATCAAGGTAATATTGACCTCATGAAATCTATTTAAGAACATTTTTTATCTAATAATTTGCAAGACTGAGAATAGAGTTTACATCAAAAAAAATTTTCTTTTGCTTTTTGGGTTACACCTGGCAATGCACAGGGGTTACTCCTGGCTCTGCACTCAGGAATTACCCCTGGAGGTGCTCAGGGAACCATATGGGATGCTGGGAATCAAACTCAGGTCAGTCGAGTGCAAGGCAAACGCCCTACCCGCTGTGCTATTGCTCCAGCCCAGTTTACATCAAATTTTAAAAAAAATTTTTTTCACTTCTTTTAAAGTTTGGAAAATTTTACTGATAAAGCATCCTTTCCATTTTCATACTTGTAATTGAATTAAGGTTTCTATATTTTTCTTATTTCAGTATTGATAGGTTGCATTTATCTAGTTTTGTCTATTTCTTCTAGATTATTGAATTTGTTGATATAGTTGCTTATAGTAACTTATCATACCCCATTATATTTCTTTTAAAATATTTTATTAAAAATAATTTTGATACAAATTGTGCACAGTTTCACTAATCTTTTTCATAGTCTTGAGATACTTTTAATTTCAGTTTTCATTTTTCTTCATTGATTTTGTTGTTACTCAGAAGCATATTGTTTTATTTTTTTAATTAAGTCTTTCATTTGGGGGCCATAGCCAGTGGTGCTCCTGGATCACTCCTGGTATTGCTCAGGGAACCATATGTGGTGTTAGAGATTGAACTTGACTTGGCTGCACACAACATAAGTGTCTTAACCCCTATACTATCTATCTGGCCCCTGAGAAGCCTATTGTTTACTTTGCACATGTTTGAAGTTTTCCACAACAGTCTTTTTGTGGTTGAGTCTAATTATAATTGGCATCATAATTAGAAAAATAAATACCTGGCATGATTTCAGTCTCCACAACTGTATTGGTATTTATTTTGTGTTCCAGCACATATCCCTGAAAAGAGAATGTGTATTTGGGGAAAAATATGTGTGTGTTGGGGTGGGATGGGGGGAGGAGTTGCAGGGTGGCGGAGGGTGGGGGGCAAAATCTTCTACAACTATTAAGGCTATTTGTTTTAATTTTTTTTTGCTTTTTTTGGGGGTAACACCCGGGGATGCTCAGGGGTTACTCCTGGCTCTGCACTCAGGAATTACTCCTGGCAGTGCTCAGGGGACCATATGGGATGCTGGGAATCGAACCCAGGTTGGGCGTGTGCAAGGCAAACGCCCTACCCGCTGTGCTATCACTCCAGCCCCAAGGCTATTTGTTTTAGTGCATCATTAAAACTGCTCTTTCCTGGGCTTCAGGGGTTAAGATGTTTGCCTTGCACACAGATGACTTGGGTTCAATCACCAGCATAACCAGGACTAATCCCTGTGCACAGAATCAGGAGTAAGGCCTGACCAGTATGGGTGTGGCTCAAAAATAAGCAAAAACCTATTCTTTCCTTATTTATTCTGTTCACTTGATCTGTCTAGAGTTACAAATAGAGTGTTAAAATTCCCTATAATGTCGTTTCTAAATAAATTAATTCATATATAAGATGCATTGCTTTCATATGTTTGACTAAAATAACTACATAACATTTTAGAGATTTCCTAACAATTAAGGAAATGTCAGACCCAGCTTTAGGCAAAATACAAATAAGCTGGCAGCTTGGAAGATGATGGACTTATGTTCTCAAAGCAACCATTTTCATGGACTGATTTTTCTGTAATGAACCCTATTCAGGACAGATAGATCTCAGTTCATCATCCCCTTTCCAAATGACAACCATAATCTATTTATTGCTATGATTTTGCCAAAGCTTATGCTTTTTTTATGTAAAATAGAAGCTCATAGGTGGTTGTAATTAGTTAAGTACTTTATTTTTTAATCACATTACAGAAGTATTTGTACAGAGGACTTAAATAGAGCCTCTTAAGATGTGTTTAAAGGACTAGTTTTGATAAGTAGTATATGTTTCACACTGAACTATCCAGATTTCTGTTGGGTAAAATTAACGTCCTCTCTTGTCCTTTAACAAACATGATTATCCAAACTCCTGTTCACATGATTTCCTGCCGTACCTAGGTATTTCCCCAAATGAGTTGAATCTTAAACTCTATTGGATAAAAATAACCCTACTTTTTCTTTTGAGTGGTCAGAATTTAATTCTTCATATAGAAATGATTCTTGGAAATGTGTAGCACTGCTTCCTCTCCAAACTTCATGGAAATCAGATACATCTCTCAACAGCGATGCTTCTGTGCAGCTTAACACCACGTATGCAGTCCAATTTGATTTTATGAAAAAGAGAGGCACAAATTCTCTCTGGAGCAACTTTGTTTACTGGATCATTATAGAAAAGAAAATTGTCACCATGTCAAAGACAAAACTGCTGCTGGGTTTGGTTTTGGATTTTATAAAGTGAGTGAAAAATATATACATGTTCATTCCAGACTCTCAAGTTATGAATAATTAAATGAATATATTATTGTATCCAGCTTTACCCTCAAGCTCAATGAGCAAAGATATCTTCAGTCTATGTATAAAAGGAAACTTCATCTATTTTTGAAAATTATGAGTGAGCTGCCAAACATCACTGAATTTATATGCTCACAAGTGAGAATAATAATCAAAATTATACAAAGTGCAGCAACATACAAGTGCTTTGTCTAATGTGGTCTGTGCCTTGAAAATATCTGGATTTCAACCAGAATTTCTTAGTATTGCCTGAATTATCTTAATTTTCATTATTTCTTGTTCATCTTACCTCTGGTCAGGATGAGGATGGGGCGCAATCACCGACCAGTACCTCAAATCTATGTTAGGTGAGTGTTTTTATTATTCTGTTTAAAGCAAGACAAAATACCATGAATGACTTTTAACACACATCCTAAAGCATTATTCAAATGAGTTATGACTTTCCCTAAGATTTGCCAGACTTTCTCTGACCACCTGTTGTAATGACACCGTCACTGTGCAGGACAAGCTTCAATCTCTTATCTGAAGGGTGACTGTAAAGGGACAACTGATTGCTTTGCATGTTGTGCATTATACTGACCCAAACAAACTCTTACTATTTTAAAAAAATCCTTAAATATATTCTTCGCGTATTTTTATTACCAGCTGTTGAACCCACTCATCCTCCCACCCTAGTGCATTGGATATGCTGAATTCTGTCTCATTCTCAGAAACTGCCATGCATTTGCAGGTGCCAATGGCTCTACGAGGAAGAGGGATCTTGGGATCGCCCCTTCAGGATCAAAATCTACCTGCCACCTCCTATGTTGGCTTCCTTCTATTCAGCTGTACCTTGGAAAGATCTTGGTCACTTCCTCCCACCAAATCCTTTCCTGTCATTTTCCTGACATAAGGGATCTAAAAGCTTATTGGCAGTGGGGTCTACCTCCCCTGCACCTTGCCTGCTGCGGACGCTGTTCCTATGATTGGGGCTCACTTGCAAGGTGACCATGATTGGGTTATGGTGCCACAACTGGTCAAATTCCTTGCACAGCCATGCCTCGTTGCTGGTGCTCACATACACTCTGGTTATGGTATTTGTTGCCGGGCTTACCCTTTGTTATGGGGTTCACACTGCCCTCTGAGCAGCTGTGTTCTGGGCCAAGGTGCTCACATATTTTCTGCTGTAATGTTCCCTACAGTTGCAGTGCTCACACACATTTGGCAGTGATACGGCAAGCAGAAGTGGTTTGCACCACAAAGAAGACACAGACAAGATCAAAGCTGCCAGGACCAGGACCGCACCTGGGCCTTTGGAATGATGGCCTGGGATTAGCGTTTTGGCTTTTTTGACCTCCTAAGTGGTGCTGAGTGTGTGTGTGTGGGGGGGCGCTCAGGGACCCCTAAGTCAATTTGCATTTCCATAATAGGACATGAGGATGCAGTGCTGACAGGGTCTTCATAGTGCCAGGGACCACCAGAGTTACCCACAGCACTTGGGGGCCACCATAAAAGTGGAGCTCATTGATTCTCAAGGGAACCATGTGATACTGGAGATCAAACACTAACCACTGTGCTATCTCCCAGACCCAACAGAGAAGGTTTGCTGTTAGTATCATGCTTTAGTCACTGAGTCATCTTTTGGTCTCTAGACTCTCCCTCTTTCCCTCCCTCCTCCTTCCTTCACTCCTTCTTTACCACCTCTCCTCTCACTTTCCCTTCTCCTCTCTCTCCTTCTTTCCTTTTTTCCATCCATCCTTTCCTCATTCCCTTTCTTTATTTTACTATATCCTCAAGCTCCAACAGTACTAACTGGCAATATGTTCAATAAAGATTTGTCAACTGGTGTTTTTCTGGTATGTTTTTTTGTTTTGTGAATGGCTTTCTTTAGTGCTCTTTTCCATCCATATCCCCCCCCCGGGGGGGCTAGAATGAGAGCACAGAAGTTAACAGGCTTTTCATATGGCTGACCCTGGATAGAAAAAAGTTAAGTGACTATAAAAATACATAAAAGATTGTCTGGGGGGGCCGGAGAAATAGTACAGTGGGCAGGGTATTTGCCTTGCACAATGCTGACCAAGGTCAGATCTCCAGCACCCCACATGGTTCTCCAAGCTTACCAGGAAAAGTTCCTGTTCCGAGTCAGAAGTAAATTGTGAGCACTACCAGGTGTGGCCCCCTCTAAAAAGTGGAACAACCTAAATATTAAATAAGGAATTGTTAAGATATAATTACCCCCATAATAAAAATGATGGGGGGGCCAGAGACCAGGAGCTAAGGCATTTGCCTTGTATATGGCCACATGTGTTCAATCCTAAGCATCACATTTGGTCTCTCCTGCACTGCCAGAAGTGATACCTGAGCACAGCCAGGAATAAGTCACAACACAGCGGGGGATAACCCTCAAAACAAAAACAAAAAATAGGGCTTTGATAAACGTATGATTTGAAAAGCAGTTCATTTTTTCTTTTGCTTTTTGGGTCACACCCGGCGATGCACAGGGGTTATTCCTGGCTCTGTGCTCAGGAATTACTCCTGGCAGTGCTCAGGGGACCATATGGGA
Organism: Sorex araneus; assembly: GCF_027595985.1. Taxonomy (NCBI): domain Eukaryota; kingdom Metazoa; phylum Chordata; class Mammalia; order Eulipotyphla; family Soricidae; genus Sorex; species Sorex araneus. The sequence continues at coordinate 3,123,482 of NC_073311.1, read as the reverse complement.
TGCTGGGAATCGAACCTGAGTCGGCCACGTGCAAGGCAAACGCCTTACCTGCTGTGCTATCGCTCCAGCCCCCTGAAAAGTAGTTCATTTTTTAGGTTGACTAACTAGTAAAAATTAAAATATTGGTCCCATTATGTCACTTTTATAGGTATATATGCACACAAAGACCTGAAAGGATTAATAGGCTCCCCTTTGGGGGCAGGTGTTAGAACACAGCTGGGTACTCAGGGACGATTGTTGGCTCTGTGCTAGAGGGACCCTGGATGGTGCTGGAGGACCTGATGTGATACCTCAAATGGAGGAGATGCAAGGTAACCTTAACCCAGTACCTTCTCTCTGGCCAAACAGGCCTCTTTATTTGCCTTATCTGTAGTTTCTAATGTGATAATAGCAACGATGGATAATTCATGAAATGGAATAAAGAGACAAATAATAGAATGTCTTAAAATCAAAGTAAACACTGATCAAGTTTGTTAAACAATTAAGTTACAAACATGAGAAAAACAACTGCAATAAGATTTCAAATGATTTTCTGCCACCTTGTGGGAAATAATACTCATTGCAGAAGTAAAGTAGGCAAATTCAGAAACTAAGGACTGTTAACTGCTGGTGAAATTTTTCACAAACATGGCCCATGAGGTGAATTAAAGCTCTGTGTATCCATATTGTTTGTCTTCTCTGTCGAATATTTAACAATACCCGACAGGAGGAAAGGAATATCTGTCAATTATAAGTGATGACCTTATGCCAAATTTATCAATAGCTTTATCTAACAAAAATTCCTATGAAATTAGGTATTTTCCCATTAGATGAGACACAGAATTTAATTTATCATCTACCCACAACAAATAAATGCTAACAAAGTCATGTCAAACCCAGACGATGGATTCCAGGTAACTGACTTAAAGTTTAATCTTCATGGGATGGGGGCAGTACTGGCACTCCCTTGGCCCAGATAAGATCTGGAGCTGCTGCTCCTGAAACAGACCCTCTGCTCGAACAGACTATGATCCAAGAGGTCGTCTAACCCATTTTGGCACCAGAGCGGCTTCTTACAGACATGCCTCTAGACTGTGAACTGAACTAAAATATCAGAAATCCAAAAGCTCATAGAATCTTCATTCTCAGCAATGAAAAGAGATTATTAAATGATGCCTTTTCAGCAGGCCTGATTGTTGGGGGAAAATTTCAAACAATAATAGTGAGTTCTCTATTGAAATATTGAATATATTCAAAGTATAGAGAATAAAATGAAGATCATTAGCTACTTAGGTGGGGGCTGGGTGGGAGGGAGTATATTGGGGTTCTTGGTGGTGGAACATGTGCACTGGTGAAGGGATGAGGATTCAATCATTGTATGACTAAGACTTAAACCTGAAAGCTTTGGTTTTTTTTCCTCAGGTGATTCAATATAATAAAAAAAAAGAATAAAGGACAAAAAATAAAGTTTGATCTTATTGCTGCTGTTTATTTCACCATTCTCAGTGCAAGGCCTGAACTGGGATGCAGCAGATGCGTTTTCTGAGCAGAAACAGCAAATTTTCCAAGCAGATCTCACCTCCCAGAGCTGTAGATACTGTCACTTCCGCAAGTATGGCCCTGGACCTGGATCCTCAGCAGAACTGCTTGTTCTGTCCTGACACAAGGACAGAAAGAAACCTGGATGGCAGTCAGCGCATGGCTGACTTCGTCAATAAAATATTCCTCTTTATCCTAAGCACGGTCTGCAACCAATAGGAAATGTTAAGGGTAAAAAGAAATTGATTGGTTCGCTACCTATTGTTAAAAACTACTTTCGTGAGAATAAAACTATCCAATCTACAGCATTTCTCAATATTTTCCTTTTCTTTCTTTGATTTTTTTTAAACTATGCCAGGGGTTCTCAGGGTCACTCCTGCTTCATGAGTGCAAGGCATCATGCCCAGCGCCCCAGGGACACACGGCACGGAAGAGCCCCTTAACCTCTGTGCTATCTCTGCAGACCCCTCCCCAAACATCTGAAGGAAGCTTTTGAGGTCTAGGTTCCCCAGCATAAAACCTCGGGATGTCTCCTCCATTTAGTTCACGCGCTTATTAAGAACAACTATCATAAAATCAAGAAGAACAATACAACAGCACTTTGAAAAGACCCAGCGTAAACCCAACACCTCCGAAGCCCTGGTCGAGAGGCGGGGACGTACGCATGCGCACTCTGCCCGCGAAGCGGAGGGGCGGGGCGGGGGAAATTCCGAAGGCGGGGGGCGGGGCTTTCGAGAAGGCCACGCCCCGCTCCCAGAGAGTCGCGCCCGGGGGCGGTCGTGATGTCGTCACTTCCGCCACGGTGTCATTCTGTTTCCGGGTTAGCCGCGCCTCCTGCTACTGCTGCTGCCGCTGTCGCCGCTGTCGCCTCCGCCCCAGCCTGCCCCGCTGCCGCGCCCGCTGTGGCCGGGACGCTGGACTTGGGTCTCCACTGCGGTCCGAGGGGAGCGGGCTCCGCTCGGCGCTGTCTTTCTGCGACCTGGCCGTCAGCCCCAAGTCGCCGGCCTGGAGGGGCGAGGAAGACGCGGGGGCCCAGGCTTCCCCGGGGGTGAGTGGCCCCGGGGCCCCGCCTGCGGCGAACGCGGGGGCGTCGGCCGGGGCGGGGCGGCACTTCCCGAACCCGCGCCCGGCGCGGCGCCCCCGCCCCGCGCGTTTCCGTCTGCGCGGACACCCGCGCGCAGGGTGCGGCCCCGGGCGGCGGGCGCGGAACAAAGGCCCGGCCGGGCGCGGGAGGGGCCTGCCCTGCGGGGGCGCGGCGCCCCGACCCCCGGCGAGTTGGCGTGGGCCCCCGTGGGCCCGCTCGACTCCTGCTGTGGGAAGCGGCTGGCGGCGGTTCTTGGAGAGCCACACCCGGCCTGACTCACGGCTTGGGCCGGCCCGGCCGCTCGCGAGGCAGACGCCCTCCCCTGCCCTATCGCTCGAGCTTCATTTCTCTAGTCAGCTGTTTGGCTTGGGGTCGCACTGGCGATGTTCACTCCCGGCTCTGTACTCGGCGGTGCCCGGGGGCCCGTAGGGGATGCCGGCGGTCGAACCGGGCTGGGCCGGGGCCGAGGCAGTCGCCCTACCCGCTGTACTGTATCTCCGGCCCCTCAAATTACCTTTCAGTGGCAAAGTTGCACGTGCACCTTACCTTCTACTTTAGAGGATTTTTTTTTTCAACTCCTAAGTGGTGGTTCTAGGCTTCCGGAAAATACAGCTGAAGTCAGCCCAGTTTGGTTAATCCGCAGTTGAGTTTCGGCGTGATCCTCGCGACTGCTGGCCCAAGTTCTTGTCCCTTCGCACGTGCTCTGCTGCTAAGCATGGTCTGCATTGCACCTGGTGTTGTGGTGCCTACAAAAGGGACCCCACGAGGGCACTTACCTGTAGTGGAGGCATCGCAGACCCCTGGAGCTAGGACTAACTATACTCTCTGTCGAGTTGCCAGTGAAAAGTGCTACGTTAGGAGGAATAATTGGGGTCCAGCCAAGGCCAGCACCAAGATGCATGTTACGGCATCTGGAGGATAACGTGGGAAGGAAGAACAGCGTCAGAGCACTGTCTGTTGGAGCTTAGGAGGTGGTGGGGTGTCCGCGCGGTCATAAATGTGAAGTTGCACTGGGACAGGAGCGTCTGTTCTGAGTAGGAGCTCGGGCGAGGGGCTATATGGAGTCAGATCTAATGAATGGGAAGTCAGCCTGTGCAGGAGGTGCCCCCACCAGTCAGCCCCTCGTCACTTTAAGAGAATTGGAGAAGACTGGGAGCAATCTTCCCTAAATCCCTTTTTTAAGAAATTACTCTTTTACGTTACAGAATTTAAGCAGTATAGCAAACCACCTCAGTGTTTGTGTGTAGGGATCACCACTCCCAAACATTGAGTGTCGTCGTGCCACCCACCTTCTCCCTGGGGTTATTTCCAGAGGCTTCCAAGTGATTTGAAAGCCCAGGTAGCTGGAGGACCCCCTTTCTGCCACTTCCACCAGCCAGCAGGTCAAACCCTGCAGTACCAGCATTCCAGGGCCCACCCTGGCAAGGTCCCACAAGGGGTCCCCAATAACACACTTTGTGTGACTAAAGGGTAACCATGGGGTGTCCAGAATCTAACCTGGCTCCCTGACATGCAGTCATGCACTTTAATTCCTATGCTGTTTGCAACTTTGAAAGGTGTTTAATTTCACAGAGAGAGAAATGTGTATTTTTTTTTCTTGCTTTTTGGGTCACACCTAGCAATGCACAGGGGTCACTCCTGGCTCTGTGCTCAGGAATTACCCGAGGTGGTGCTCAGGGTATATGGGATGCTGGCAATCGAACCCGGGTTGGCCGAATGCAAGACAAACGCCCTACCTGCTGTGCTATCTCTCCAGCCCAGTACTGTTATATTTTTATTTCGGTTTTGTATTAATACTTCTCATAAGTGCCTCATTAAATTCTTGGTGGGGGGATTTGCACCTCACCCAGCTGTATCCAGATCTTATTCCTAAGTGCTCAGGGATCACTCTTAGCAGTGCTTGGGGACCCAACAGGGTGCTGGGATCTCTCACTCGTTCTTAACACTGTAGTCCCCTATTCTCTAGGAAGCAGTTTTGAGCAAATATATTGGATCCCCCTCCGCCAATATTTTGGTGATCTTAGTAAACATGCAGGCTATCCTAAAGTATTTTCTGATAGGTAAAAGTGAACAGAAATATTTAGAATGAAATCCTTTCATCGATATATGGAAGTGAGAGACTTGACTAGGTGTTTTTCTCTGCCAGTTTAATTTAATTCAGCATAGATGGTGGTTACCAGCACCTTTTTCAGCAGCACTGTCAAAACTACATCACTGCAGAGTTGCCATGTAAAATTATAATCAAGACAGTGTAAAATATGACCTTAATATTAATCTTTGCTTATCTTGATAAGCTGCATTAGGAAATCCCACTCCATATCTTGGCTGAATTTACATCTCCCTTCTGTTGTCAGAAGGAAATCATTTATCTACTTGAATTTTAATCTCATTTGAATTTGTCACTGTCACAAATTTTTGTTCTCATCATCCCCACTAATAACCAACAAAGTCATCAACAGATGACTTTAGGTTATTCTAACAAATAGCATCTTTTTAATGTTATTTGCCCATTCTAATTTACAAAATCTATGAACAGAAAAGTGGGAACCAAGTTAACTTGAGAGTCAGCAATAGCCTCATTTCCGCCAAAGTTCTTGTGCTTATATTGCTCCTTTCTTGTTTGTTTCCTCTTAGCTGCTGCTGCTGATAAAATGCTTCCAAGAACAATACTCTTTTTCTTGTTGAAACTGTGTATACTTTGCTCTTAAACTTTGATGAAGTTGTTATGACTATGTGTGTCTCCTTCTAGGTTCTGTTTAGCTAGCTTGATTATAGATTATTCCCATGCTATTATCCATATTTATGTGCTACGGTATATTAGCATCACATATTTTACCAAGGTAAAATTATGGAGGACTCCCTCTTTTCAGATAGGTGGTAGAGTTGTACTAAAAGACATGGTGTGTCTTCTAAAATTTAACAGGGCATAGACTTTCTTTCATAAACAAGGATACTTTTACCAACAAAATAATTTGCCCACAAATAATTTCACCAGCAAAACTTCCTGTTACCTCAAATATTGTCATGACCCAGTTTGAGGAGTGAAGCATGACAGGGAGCCTATTTGTATAGTATAGTTAGATACGCAGGAGAGTGTGAGCAGAACAAGCGCTCGCTGTCCTGTGTTAGCTCCTGGCCTTCAGATGCACCCCGTTGGTACGTATGTGTCTACTATTTGCTAGATACTCACCAAGTGTTGACAATACTGAGGTAATAGCTTGTCCTTGCCTTCTTTTTGAGACAGTAAATATTTTTTCTAAGTGTAAGCCACAGCATTCTAGCACCCAGTAAAAACGTAAGGCGAAATCATCGCTTTTCTGAGGCTTGAGGAGTGAATTGGAAATCTGGAAGAGGCTGCGGAGATAGCTCCAGGGACCCAGCTGTACTGGGAGGAGACTAGGGTGCTTCCCACCCAAACCTGCCCTTCCAAGAAATCTGGAAGAGACCCATCAGTTTGAAGGTTTTGTGATAAACATTCGTGCTTGATTCATGGTAAAGTCTTAGCTCTCAGGGTTTGTTGGCCATGGTTTGGGGATTTTTTTACTATTTCTGTGTACTTAATTTGCATTAACTGTCTTACCAAGTGTGTCCTCAAAATTCAGACCTTCTAGGGCTATTTTTTTTAAAATCTTTCCTTCAGCATAAATAAGAATTTAGAATGTGGCGTGCGTGGGGTGAGCCCAGATTTGCTTGCATGCAGGAGGCTCTGGTTGGATCCCAAACACCACTGGGTGTGGCCCCCAACCAAAGCACAAGGAACAATAGGAAAATTCAAACCAGGAAAAGAGCTGCTCAGCCCTGGCATAGATATGAATTTAGCATATCATGTGAACTCCTAACATTTAAGATAATTCTTGGATTAACTAGATTGTTGTTCTAGAACATGATGCTTGTTCTAGACAACTTTTTGCATCTTCTAGTTGTATAATGATGCTGTAGATAGGCAACTGTAAAACACTGTGTCTTTGTTTTGTTTTTAAGCTCAGTTGGAGTTTGTCAGTTCCTTGAAACTGAAAGTGCCAAGATTTTTACAAGGCTTGCACTCTGCTCTAGTCACAGCCAGAGTATTTGCTTCATTACTCTCTTGATCGGTAAATGTTTAAAATGTGCATGGCTGACACCGTCTATTTTTATTTGATCAGCAAAGTTATATAAGGTCTCAAACTCTGGTTACTATAAAAAGCATCATTCTCAGCTTTTTTCCTTTTCCACTATTGTCAGCCATCTTTTTGGTCATGCCTGGTGGTGCACAGGGGATGCTGGGGGGAATTGAACCCAGGTTGGCCTCGTGCAAGGCAAATGCCCTACCCGCTGTGCTATTGCTCCAGCCCTAGTTTTTATACTTTTGTTGATAGTAAAGCTTCCTGTAGGTAGCTTAAGAAATATGTTTAACTACTTTTTTTGGGGGGTTAGGGGGGCTTTTTGGCTTTTGGGGTCACACCCGGCGATGCACAGGGGTTACTCCTGGCTCTGCACTCAGGAATTACCCCTGGGATGCTGGGAATAGAACCTGGGTCGGCCGCGTGCAAGGCAAATGCCCTCCCCGCTGTGCTATTGCTCCAGTCCCCTAACTACTTTTTTTTTTTTTTTAACTTATGTAAGGGAATTCTTGGACTTCTCTAAACCCCCTAAAGTTACACAGTATTTGTTGCACTTAGTTGCTTTTGACTTTAGTGACTTGGTTTTGGGGCCTTTCCCGCCTGGCTCTGCATCCAAGGATCACTCTTTGTGATGGTCAGGGCATATTGAGGCTCAAACCTGTGTCTGCCATGTGCAAGGTTAGCACCAAGCCTGCTGTACTATTTCTCCAGCCTGATCTTAATGATGTTTTAAATATTATATTCAAACCTGTTTCTTATTTTATCAACCTAAACAATCTCTAGACTGCTTCATACTCACACCCTTCCTTGGAAAAGCTAAAACTCTTTACTGAGGGCCCAGAGAGATAGCACAGTGGTTAGGATACTTCCCTTGCATGCAGCCAACCCCAGTTCATTCCATAACCACCACTGGGGACAATCCAAAAATTTACTTAAGTTCAATGTCTGAAAACTTATGCCGAATTATATGTAAAGTGGCTTAGGAACTCTCCGGAAGGGTGCATGAAAAGAAGTTCACCCCTGGGCTCTCTGATGCATGAACATCCATGCTTGCTACTGCTGTTCATTTTCAGCCTCTGTCCAGAGGGCGGAACTGGGATCACATGTAGAAAATATCCGTGTTTGCTTTTGTTCCTTGCCCCTCCCCAAAAATGTTTCACCAAGTGGTACCTAATTAATTTAAGTTACAACCATAGGTATGCCACTGAAAGCAGGTATTTTCTTTTTTTTTTCTTTTTTTAAATTAAATCATGATGAGATGTAGTTACAATGCTTTCATGTTTGAGTTTCAGTCATGATCGAACACCTATCCCTCCACCATTGCACATTTTTCACCACTAATGTACCCAGTATCCTTCCCCCTTCCCACCCTTCCCCCTGCCTCAATGGCAGACAATTTCCCTCATATTCTCTCTATTTGGGGCATTATGGTTGAAAGCAGATATTTTCACTGCACAACACCTCAGCTACAAACAGTACTTATTTGCTAGAATATATATGTATGTATACACACACACCATATTTTTATTCAAGAAATTTTAAGTGATATTTGTAGACAAGCAAACATTTCCTGGACATAGCATTAAGCCATACAGTGGCTTATGCAGGAGAGTTACAAGCTAAAGTTTAAGATTATTGTACCTTATCAGCAGATAAAAAGTAAAGTGGAGGGGTGGAAAGGTCATAGAGTAGGCAAAACACTTTGCATGCGGCTGACCCACGCCCATCTCTTGCACCTAGCATTATCTCCCGAGCTACTCGGGAGTGACCCTTGAATGCAGAGCCAGGATTAAGCACTGATCATTGGGTGTGGCCCAATGATTCCACAACCAAACTAAGTGGAAAGTTTTTCTAACAGTTTTCTCTTTTCACAGGACATTGGCTCTCTGGATTATCAGGAGTTAGTAGTTGATGTGGAGTCCAAGCTGAAGATGGAAGGAGTGGAGCTTAAAGAAGAGTGGCAAGATGAAGATTTCCCAATGTGAGCAGTGCTTTGGGTTTGGACAAGGGCGAACACAAGCAGTATGGGGCTCTGTGCTCTAGGCTCATTCCAGGGAGCATGCCTTGCTGTGCTTAGTGGCCCTGATGTGGTGCTAAGGGTCGGCTGGGTGCAAGTCAGGTGCCTTAATCACTGTACTCTCTTTCCATCCCTTAGCAGTGGTTTTAAATGAATACAATTATTTTTTTCACTTATTAAATGAATATTAGTGTTCTTGCAGTATTGGAAGGTGTTCATTTAATGCCAAAAAATGAAACTTCCTTCCCAGCACTTAGGTGAACTCTCTTATATTTTACTCCCCCATCAAATGTATGTGTAATTTTAAAATCTTTCATTTGAGTCTCAACTTTTTTGCTGTTAAAAATAGTGCTTTCCAAAAGTAGAGAGAGAGTATGGGGGAATTGTCTGCCATAGAGGCAGGGGGAGGGTTGGGATAGGGACAGGGGAGATACTAGGACATTGGTGGTGGAAAATATGCACTGGTGGAAGGATGGGTGTTCGATCATTGTATGACTGAAACTTGAACATGAAAGCTTTTTAACTATCTCACAGTGATTCAGTAAAAAAAAAAAAATTCTCTAGCAAAATTATAAGAAAAAACAGGCTCAGGGTAATAATAATGATTACACAAATGGCAATGCAATTTGGAGCAAAGGCCAGTCTCCTTAGAAAAATAATTGTGTTTTTATGGATATAGTCTTACCATGCCATCATTTACTGATAGCATTATTTTGTATTATTTTGTATCCTATACTATTCTATTTGCAAAAATAAAAGCTTCATAATAGTCATTTACTCCTCCTAATCTATGAAACTTGCTTAAAAAGAAAAACTTGTTTTATTTCCTTCAAGTTTCATAGATTGTCTATTAATAAAGCAAAACTCCAGAGGAAAAAAAAATGCTTTACTGTATCACTTCAGCTAGAGAGAGTTGTTCCTTGTAGAAGGGGGTCTGTTGAGCTTTAAGAATTGTTAAATACTGTGGGGGGGAGGGGTGTTTGTTTGTTGCTTTGCTTTGTTTTCTAAGGAAAAAACATACAAAATAAGCAATACTTTTGTAGACCCTTTTCTGAGCATTTACCTGGATGTGTTTGCATTTGCTTTTTAATTAAGTTGACACCAGATTGTGTAAGAGAAAGAGCCAGTTTGCTCTTAAATACAAAGGGCCCAGCCAGTTCTGAGCACACAGGTGGAATATGGACGGCTGGCTGGATAGGAAATCATTTCGGAGCATGGGGTGGCAGTAATGGCAATGGAGGACAGAGTGTGCCTCCCTAGTGGAGCGAATGTCTTGCATTGTGAGACCTGAGTTCTATACCCAGCAAACCACCACACCACTTCTCCACGAAAAAAGGTAAATTGAACATTGATCTTACCCATCTTTATCTTAAACTAAGCAATGTGACAGTTTAGCTTCTTCATCACATTGTGTCAAATATCACATTAAGTGTGTGCTTTTGCATTGTTTTTATAATGATTTTAACATTTCATAAATGATTTATGTTTGTATGTAATATATTAATATGGAAAACAATGCTGACAGCCTGACTGTTGTTTTCTTTAAAAAGGATTTGTATATTATTAAAACTTAAGTACCACCTGCTCTAGGATTAAAGAGATAAGGAGGTGCTTGCCTTGTATGTGACACACCCCAGACACCGCTTTCATCCCCCAGCACTGCTGGGCGTGGCCCATCCCACCCCCAAAAGAGCACTGCTTTATTTTTTGCCCACATAATTGTCACTGTGAGCTAGCTTTGATCTTTGAACTTTTTTCTTACCAAAAAAAAAAACCCAACAATTTTTTTATTTTCTAAGATGGAAGGCAGGGGATTGAACCCAGGACCTCACATATGCAAGGCAAGTGTGGTTTGGTGGGTGTTTGGTTTTGTACTTTTTTATTTTTATTGTTAGACCTGTATGCAATGCATTTGCTCTATCCCTTTGAGCCATCTTCCTGGTTCTAATTTGGGGATCTAACAAGTTTTTCTGTATCTTCCAGACCTTTACCAGAAGATGACAGTATTGAAGTAGACATATTAGCTGTAACTGGACCGGAGAGCCAACCTGGTGAGAACCTGGCACTTCCAGTTCCAGGGAAGTGATAGACTTCAGCTGTGCTAGTTTTCTTTGATACAGGGAAGAAGTATTCAGTTTTGGTTCTCTTACAGAGCCAAAGGATAAGTTGAATGTTGAGCAAAGCAGTTTTTCAGTCTGTGGAAATTTCAGAAATTTAACTTCCCCAAAACATCCCCTTGTTTTGGACATTTCTATAACAAAGGGATGAGCTCTAAGAGGACATATTTTTATTAGCAAAAGATGACTCAAAGTCCTGCCCTTAATAATAAAGACATACCCTTCCTGGGATGTGTCCGCCTGCTGGTTTCTGAACACAAGGAAATAAAAGCCAGAATTCATGAAATAGTTCTTTGGGGTTGTGTTTAAAGTTTATTTCCCTCAAGAATGAAGTGGCTAAGATGCTTTTTTTATTCAAGTTGAGCATCTTATGTGTTCTTTGTTTTGTTCACCTGTTCCAGCTTCACTAGAAGTTAATGGAAATAAAGTAAGGAAGAAACTTGTAGCCCCAGATATCAGCTTGACGCTGGACCCTGCTGATGACTCTGTGTTGTCAGATGACCTGGAGGAGAGTGGGGAGATCGACCTGGACGGCCTGGACACCCCGTCTGAGAACAGCAATGAGTTTGAGTGGGAAGGTAAATGTATTTTTTATCTTCTTAAATCTCATCTTTATTGAGGAACATTTTTATTTTTGTAATATTCTCATATTTGGAATATTAGAACATAAAAAAACCTTAAAACTTAATAATAAGGGGCCGGAGCGATAGCACAACGGGTAGGGCGTTTGCCTTGCACGAGGCCGACCCGGTTCGATCCCTGGCATCCCATATGGTCCCCCAAGCACCGCCAGGAGTAATTCCTGAGTGCAAAGCCAGGAGTAACCCCTGAGCATCGCTGGGTGTGGCCCCCCCAAGAAAAACTTAATAATAAAACTGGCAAAAATCAACCATTTAGGGATTTTGTTAAAATATGTTGTTACTTCTAAAGAAGATAGGGAATTCTAATTGATTTCAAAGCTGTTATAGTAGGCTACACAGGTGGCTTTTTTTTAATGCTATAAAATTGTTTCTTTGTGGTTACTTTAAAAATACTGCTTGATAATTACTGCATGCTCTTTTGTTCTTTCAGTGTTTCTTTAATTGACTAAGAAAAAAAGGCTTTGAATGTGCTAAGAGTAGTTAAAGGTTTTGGAGAGGGGGTCCTGAGGGGAGTTTTTATTTTTGAAGGTGGATTTTTTTTTAGTAGATTTCCTGATAATATTATGTTTTGTAAACTACCAGCTTGAAAATTGTGTTCCAAACCTTGTATTCCTTATCATCAGGTACTTGGAATTTGTTTATTAAGTCTTTTGCTTAATGCTTTTCTTAGGGTCTTGTTTTCTACAGTAACTTTTTATAGTTTTATTTACTTAAAAAACTTTCATTCTAAACCTGGTTTCTATTTCAAAGCAGTGTTTAGTAGTAGGTATCTTATCAGCAATAAAGAATAAGATCCTTGATAAGCTCTATCTTTTGTTTCTTTTGTTTCACTGGTTCAGTAAGCAGTCCAGTAATATGTAATATTTCATAAAGATACTGAAATAGTTTTCTGCCTATGTGTTTTGTCTCTTCTTTCTTCAATGCTGCTGTAGTCATTTCCTGGAAGGATATTTTCCGTTAGGAGCTTTGTCTTGGAAACAACTAACATGCAGTAGGTTCCCCCTCCCCCATCACTTGGTAAGGCCTATCGTACCAAAATTTTAAATCATTAAAAAAAATAATCAGCTAAAATGCTGTCTTGAAATATAAATTACACTTAATCATCGGTGCTTGTGCTTTTGTTCAGTGTTAATTTAGACTATTGCATGTACATTTCAGAATATTATAAATTTCATCTTTACAAAACTGATCAAGTGAAAAAATAATCATTCACTGGTTAACCACTTTCTATCTAATACTACTGTGATTGGAATAATTCATGTGTTTGACAACAACAAAAATTGGTTTCCAGATAGTTGGTTTAAATAACCTGTGCTGGTAACTATCAGTACAGTATTATTATAAACAGGATCTGGAAGGGCACTGTCAGACCAGTGTACTAAGATTCGATGATTGTATAAAATATCTTTTCTGGACTTGTGGAAAGAGATACTGCTTCTCTGAAGAAGTGCTTTCTAAACTTGGAAATCCAAAAAAAAGTTAACTGATTTCCAAAGTCATCAGTTAGCCTCAGATCAAGAATGAGCCTTTTCTTCAATTATGGAAGAGATATTTTAAATTCCACAAAGGCTGTAATGAAAAATTCTCTGAACAATTAAATTAGATAGTAAGTGGTTAACATGTAATTTGATCTTTATTATATAACAATTTATGATTCAAAAACACATTTCTTTGACAGATGATCTTCCCAAACCCAAAACTACTGAAGTTATTAGGAAGGGGTCAATTACTGAATACACAGCAGCAGAAGAAAAAGAAGATGGACGGCGCTGGCGTATGTTTAGAATCGGAGAACAGGACCACAGGGTCGACATGAAGGCAATAGAGCCCTACAAGAAAGTTATCAGCCATGGAGGTAAGGCTGCCAAAGATTATGTAGATACTGGTTTGGCTTTTGGGTGGTACTTAGGGCTAACTCCTGGCTCTGTGCTCAGAGGTCAGTTGTGGTGGTGTTTGGGGGACCCCATTTGGTGATGGGAGTTGGACCAGGATTAGCTGTATGCATAGCAGCTCTCTTACCCCTGTATTATCTCTGTCCCATGGTTAGATTTTTTAATTTATTGTTGGCACTCTAGATTCTTAAATTATTCCTAAAATATGACATGATTTTGTTTTTGTTTTTGTTTTTTAATTTTATTTTATTGAATCACCATGTGGAAGGTTACAAAGTTCTCAGGGTTATGTCTCAGTGATACAATACTCCAACACACTTCCCTTCACCAGTGCCCATATTCCACCACCACCAACCCCAGTATACCTCCCACCCCCTCCCGCCCCCCAGCCCCCACCCATGTAAGTGATAAGTTTCACTTCATTTTCTCTTTACCTTATTTACATTCCATGTTTCAACACATAACTCACTATTGTTGTTGAAGTTTCCCCCAATATGGCATGATTTTGAAAACAAAACATTTATCTTACCTTTTTAGAAATACAAGATTTTAGGTTAAAAATATTAAAATGAATATTTAAGAATAGATGCATATATGACTTTAGGACATATAGGATAATGTTTTGGAAATTATCTGTCCTCCCTATCCGTAGATGCTCAAGAAAATAATACTTTAGTTTCTCCCCTTTTGTCCATTTATAATTTCTATGTAATGGAACATCCTAACAGATTGAGTTGACAAATGCTTTTTAAGCTTTCTGTGTACAGCCATTACTTTGATACTCTTGGCATACTGCAACAGCGATAGCACAGCGGGTAGGGTGTTTGCCTTGCATGCAGCTGACCCGGGTTTGATTCCTCCATCCCTCTTGGGATGCTACTGAGAGAGTATCCCGCCCACACGGCACAGCCTGGCAAGCTACCCATGGCGTATTCGATATGCCAAAAACAGTAATAGAAGTCTCACAATGGAGACGTTACTGGTGCCCGCTTGAGCAGATCAGTGAACAATGGGACAGCAGTGCTACAATGCAGTGCAGTATGATTACCACCATACTACAACACCTTTATTTCATCACATAATTGCCTTCTTTTGGTGTACTGAGGACATTTCAGGTCTGTCTTACCAACTTTCAAATACTCAATACCATAATTATTTACTGTATTCATCATGCTATAATGTTCAATTTCCAGAACCTGTACTACAACTGAAACTTTACTCTTTGACCACCCATTTTCTCTTTACACCCTCTCGGCTGATAATAACCATTCTGGTCTCTTTCTGAGTTGAGCTTTCCTAGAATCTATATGTGATAACATGTAGTTATCTTTGACTTAGTTTACTGAGAGATGCTGTAATCTTAAGTATTTTTTTTAAATAGCCATATATATCCATCCATCCTATCCCCATAAAAATATAGAATATTATCATTGCCCAACAGTTTTCTAATACTCAATCCCAGTGAGTATCCACACTCTAGGGACCACTGGCCCAATACCTTATTCCAGGATGTTTTTCCTAGTCTCCCATTATAAATAACTAGAATCATCACAGTTACTCTTACGTCTGTTTTGTTTGATATGATTTTTGACCCTCATCCATGTTGTTGCATATGTCCATAGCTTGTTCCTTTCGTTTACTGAGTGGTTCCCATTGTGTGTGTAAAGCATGGTTTGCTTTCTTATGCTGCTGGTTTGGAGGGACACAGTCTCCCCACCCTGTTGTCTATGGGAGCAGCCAGACCACATCGAGTGGGGAGGAGTGGGCTTTCAGTCCCAGGGGTCAAACTTAGGAGCAGCAGGTAAGGCTTGTTCTTCAGCAGTGATACCTGTCCCAGGGCTCTGCTCTAGGGGAATATAAGTGATTTCCAGTTGGGCTATTATGGTCAAAACTTCTTTGAACATCTTTATACTTTGTTGAGCATGGATATAAGTAAGTCAAGGTTTCTTAAAGTGACCCCTAATGTACCCTAATTCCCTGAATAAATTTAGCTATACCATGCATAGTTCATTTCTCTGTCTTTTTATTTACTTTTTCTTTTTGCTCAGGCTTAACTCCTGGCAGTATTTGTGGAACCATATCAAACATGAGTCGGCAGTGTACAAGCAAGTGCCTTACCTGCTATACTATCTCTCCAGCCCCATTTCCCATTTTTATAGAACACCATCTCTATATATTTTGTACAGTACTAAAAAAGAAGGTGTTATCGTTCCCTTAAGAAATTCACACACACACACACACACACACACACACACACACACACACACACACACACACAAAGTATTGTGGGGGTGGAGAGCTAGGAGAGCCGCTGGGTGTGGCCCCAAAACAAACCCAAAACTTACTAATCATTGGGGCCAGAGCTGTGCCTCAGTGGTAGAGGAGATCTCCATGGAGGTCTCAGTAGGAGGTACTCCCACTCCCAGCCACCCACCAAAGAAAATGTTTGAAAGTCAAATAGGAAAAGTATCGAAGTATAATTATTATAATTTCTTCCATCTGCCTGATTTCCAAGTTTGGAGGTTCTCATAGGCATCGTGTGACAATTGTCAATGCTAATGATAGTTATGTTCCCCAGTCTGTAGAGCAGGAGTGAAAAACCTTTTTCTTCAAGGGCTCTCTGGTCACTTATGACACCATTTGTGGGCAAATGACTGCAGGCAGCTAGTCACAGCAACCATGTCTTTCCCATCCAGACCCAGGCCAGACCTCAGGATTTCCTGGGCCTTACATGATCGCCCCTTATATCGAACACCTCATATGACCTGACTTCCTCCCACTGCCAGACAGGGCTCACAGAGGTCAAACAGCTGGGTCTTTTTGTCAGGTAGCCAGTTTTCACTTTCCTTGAAACTTGCATTCTCTTAATTACTATTATTATTTCATTTTGGGGGCCATACTTACCAGTGCTTTGGGGCTACTACTGGCTCTGCACTTGAGTCTCCATATGGTACTGGATATTGAACCTTGGTTGGCCACATGCTAAGCAAGTGACATGCCTGTGTTCTCTCTCCCGCCACTCTCCTGACCATTTCTGTGGTCTTCATCAAGAGCCGACATTTGAATATCTGCAATTATTTTATCCTGCCTAATTCAGTCTTACTTAGATAAAGAAAATGAGGATTATCTGAATCAGGAAGTCCTCAGAGTTGCATTTACTTGAAATGCTTAATTGGAAACAAGTTTTGAGACCTGCCTGTAGTTAAACATAGTGTCATTTTGAAAGAACACTTTTTGTTTCTTAGGAGAGAATCATTAGGACCATTTTATCTAGCCATACTCTGCTTTTGTAACTGAGAGACTCTGAAAACTTTATAAAGATTTTAATATTTGAAATGTTTAAACCAGTCTAGAGGGTGTGTTTCTAAGCAATAGTAATGTGAGTGGAAGCAGAAATATTTGACACTTGATACAGCTTTATACTAAGAGATAGGTGAAGCATGACATTTGGGGTGTGTGGGACGGGTGCTGCCCCTGGCTTCCACAGCCATCCCTGCAGGGCCCCTGTGCTGCTTGCAACCAGCAGTGCTCAGAGATGGCGCTGTTGTGAGTGTGTGTGTGTGTGGGGGGGGACACATACAAACACCTGTGCTATCTCCTAGTCCCAAACATACACATTCTAGCAGAGTTTTCCTTTAGTTAGCAGAGTTGTGATCTTGACTTGGCTCATTCTAATCTCTAAGATCTGTAAGATGTTGTGCAGGGATGAGTTAGAGCCTTTCTCCTAATGGCCGCTTCATTGGAAGTTGCAGCACTGTTCCCTTGCAGTCCCCGTGGTGCAGTGGGGTCATACTTGTATGTGTCTGCCTGTTCAAGGAAGACTGGCTTTTTTGTTGTGTTTGTTCAAGTGGGTTTATGGTTTTAGGATTTTTTTCTCCTCAGATTTTATCCCTCTTTGAGAAGGATTGAAAGATCTCTATGAGACTATATACATCATCAAATACAAAAAAAAAAAGTACTTTTGAACCATTAACCTCTCAGCTAAATGGATGTTTTCTGAAGTTTTCAGAGTAAAATTGTGCTGGTGAGGGACCTGAATGATAGTACAGAGGGTAGGGAACTTGCCTAGCACATAGCCGACTTGGGTTCAATTCCTGGCACCCCAGGAATGGTCCTCTGAAAACCTCTAGGAGTGAGCCCTTGGCAAAGAGCTATGAGTAAGCCCTGAATACCACCAGGTGTGGCCCCAAAACAAGACAAATCATGTTGGTGATAATCTCTTTGGTTTTTTTTTTTCCCCCCCTTTCAGGATATTATGGGGATGGATTAAATGCCATTGTTGTGTTTGCTGTTTGCTTTATGCCTGAAAGTAGTCAACCAAATTATAGGTACCTGATGGACAATCTCTTTAAGTAAGTATACCTTCCAAAAAACATTTGGGCCTGAAATTTGATTATGAATAGCTTTGTAAGTCACAGTGCCTCAATCAGAAAAATAAAAGGGAAATGTTTGGACAGAGTTGTGAGTAAATGAATTATAACAAAACTTTGAATAGGGTAAAAATTGTGAGTATCCTAGTTCTGGTTCCTTATTCTTTAGGTATCTTAAAAAACTCAATTTTTAGCTCAACAGAAAAATTGTCATCTTAAGACTCAACCGGGTATTTCAGATTATCTGTTTCAACCTTTTTTGTAGTTGGAAAAGCCTATGTTTGGGTCCATGCCCAGCAACGCTCAGCGCTTACTCCAGTCTTTGCACTCAGCGATCATTCCCGACAGGGGGCCATATGGGATTCTGGGGATTGATGGCTCTGTTTGGTTTGCTACATGCAAGGCCTCACCAGTTGTACTATGTTCCTGGCTCTGCAAGGGCACCTCAAAAAACAAACCCAAAAAAGTTTAAAAAAAAGAAAAAGGAAGAAAAGTGACATCTCAAAGTCACTTGGCCAAATTTCATCCTTCTCAAATATAACTCAGTTCACCAAATATAACTGTCACTGTCACCCCATTGCTCATCATCGATTTGTTCTAGTGGGCACCAGTAACGTCTCTCATTGTGAGACTTACTGTTACTGTGTTTGACATATCCAATACACCACGGGTAGCTGCCAGGCTCTCCGAGAGGGGCGAAGGAATTGAACACAGATCGGCCGTGTGAAAGGCGAACGCCTTACTGCTGTACTATCGCTCCAGCCCACCAAATATAACAGTTCTATTAATTTTGTTTTCAGAGTTCTCGCTCTCAAGTTCATGTATTTTTTTTAAAAAAACTTTATTGTAGAAACTACATTATAGTCATCAAGCCCTGCTAGGAGTGATCCCTGAGCACAGAGACAGGAGTCTGCTGATGTAGCCCCAAAGCAAAAGAAAAATAATAATAAATTTACGAAGAGTAAGATGGGTAAAAGGGTTAGAGAGCACATTCTTTGCCATGGGTCCAAGGTTTGATTCCCCAGCACCATGCAGCTCCAAAAGAAGGGACACCCCACCCTGCCAACACCACTGAAATGTAGAATTTTTTTGTTTGTTTCATTTTGGGTCTACACCTGACTGCACTCAGGAATCACTCCTGGCAATGCTTAGGGCCTGTATTTGGTATCAGGTATTAAACTGAGGCCAGCCACATACAACTTTAGTGTCTTACCCTTGGTACTATTTCTCTGGCCTTTAGGTTCTTAAATAGGAAATTTTCTAAGTTCACTGCTGAACTAAATAGCATACTTTTTGCCAGCATTCCTTCCCAAATGGCCCAATTTTACTGATCATCTAATTTATCTATAGTCACATATACATACATCTCCTGTACTATTTCTTGGACCCCTATTTTTAAGCTATCCATTTGGTACTATTATTTTTTAGTCATTATTAATAAAATTAAAGGAAACCTAAGATAATTAAAGGAGTAAATTTCTTTTCTCTATTATCTTTGTCTTAGGAGTTATTGGTAGTCTTAAATTTTCTAATTACTTTTGGTGTGAGTCTATTGGTAAGTAAGTTACTGTGTTGATGAAAGGCAGTTGGTGATGCAAAACTTATTTTACTGAATGAGGATGTAGAAATGTATCTTTTATGATATTTCATGTTACTGCTTCTTGTTATCCTCAACATCAAAGGGCTGGGCTATGGAGATGATTAGCATGAAAGATCAGAACTTAACGTAAAATTTTTAGTATGATTGTCCTTTTTTAGTGGTATTCTGATAGCACAGCGGGTGGGGTATTGGTGGCCGACCCAGGTTCAATTACTCCGTCCCTCTTGGAGAGCCTGGCAAGCTACCGAGAGTATCCCGTCCGCACGGTGAAGCCTGGCAAGCTCCCCCTGGTGTATTCGATATGCCAAAAATAGTAACAAGTCTCACAATGGAGACATTACTGGTGCCCGCTCGAGTAAACAATGGAAGGACAGTGCTACAGTGCTATTGTAGAAAATCTCAAACTTACAAATAGAGAAATATATGAATCTTTGTATCAACCAGCTGCATCCACATTACCAATCTGTATTTCTTTATTTCTTACAATCTATACTCCTAAACTATGATTTTTTTTTTTTTCTTTTTGGGTCACACCCGGCGATGCACAGGGGTTACTCCTGGCTCATGCATTCAGGAATTACTCCTGACGATGCTCAGGGGACTATGTGGGATGCTGGGAATCAAACCCGGGTCAGCCACTTGGAAGGCAAACGCCCTACCCACTGTGCTATTGCTCCAGCCCCTAAACTATGATTTTTGAAGCAGCAATTTGTGAGCATTTAAGTGGAGCCATAGGTAGGGTATAGTCCTGTTGTGTGCATGAGGGGTGTGTGTGTGTGTGTGTGTGTGTGTGTGTGTGTTACATACCACCATCACCTCACTAATGTAATTTGAAGATTTTAATTATCTTTGTTGTTTGCTCAATTGTTTTTGGAAGGAGAATTTGTATGATATGAATAACCCATTTCTCTGGGGTAATTTTAAGACTTTAATTTTTTGCAGGTATGTTATTGGCACTTTGGAGTTGTTAGTAGCAGAAAACTACATGATAGTTTATTTAAATGGTGCAACAACTCGAAGAAAGATGCCCAGTCTGGGGTGGCTCAGGAAATGCTATCAACAAATTGATAGAAGGTATTTGAAAACTAGTCTGCGTAATTTTTATAATGGCTTTTAGTAAGCTTTATTTTCTGTTGGCATTCATCCTGAATAATACTTAACAGTTTTGTAGCAAGTTTCTATTGTCTCAGAGTATTTTTGTATGTCATGATGGAAATCAGTTTTGATCTTTTTTTCACAAAGAATGCCTTTTAGTTCTTCAGAGTAAACCAGAGTTCCTTATTTTACCTTTTTAAAACTACATTGTACATCTTTCTTTAATTTCCATTTTTGGAAAGAATATTTAATGCATTTTCTTTTATATTACAACCTGAATTTTAACTATAGTTTTCTCATATTTTGTGTTTTCTAGGGTATTTAACAAAGTCTTTCTTTGGCATAAACTCTGGAATTTACATCCTGGGAGTGAGTTAAAGCATTGATACTAAGAAGGAAGGGATTTTGATCCTTCTGTTGATTGGCTTTGACTCTAGCTAATTCAAACTATTTTAATTAACTTACTCAAGCCTTGAAAAATACAAACAGTTTATATCTATATAATGTATTGGCCTGTATCCCTGTATAACCAGGAAGGGTTCTGGAAAACCAGTGCATGTATGCTAGGAGACATTTAATAATAGGCTAGGCTATGGCCATAAATGTAGCAAAGTAAAGGAATTTTAGAATGCATTGTTGTCTTTTGGAATATCACATCTGACAGAACTTGTGGATGGGTGGGATTTTTTTCCCCTTTCAGGATTTTATTTATTTTTTTGGGGGGGGTATAAATTTACACGTGATTAATGTCTTAATTTTTCCTCTGTCATTAGAATTCATAGAGCTTCAAGTTTTTTTTTTCTTGACTAGGTTACGGAAAAACCTGAAATCTCTAATCATTGTACATCCATCTTGGTTTATCAGGACTCTTTTGGCTGTTACAAGACCATTTATTAGGTAATGTTCTGAGATTCATTGATTGTACATATAAAAACATCCAACTCCTTGCATGAATTTGGGTTTATTGGGGAGGTTTTCTTGGTCAGAAATATTGAAGTAATTTTAATTCTCTCCTGCAGCTCAAAATTCAGCCAAAAAATTAGATACGTCTTTAATCTGGCAGAACTAGCAGAACTTGTACCCATGGAATATGTTGGCATACCAGAATGCATAAAACAGTATGTTTCTTTTTTTTTTTTATTTAATTGTACTGGATCTTAATATTTTGATATGCAAGAGGTAAATATTAAAAATACTCATTCTTTCTTACTTCATATATTGTAAATATTTTATAAGTACTATTTGTATAACAAAATGGGAAGAAGCCATTTTCCAGTACCTTCACCTTTAGTCATCTAGCTACGGGAAGACATAGGAGATCATCTTATTTCTGTTTGTGATTATTTATATATATATATGTATATATATATGTGTGTATATGTATATATATATATATTTTTTTTTTTTCCTTTTTGGGTTACACACACAGCAAAACTCAGGGGTTACTCCTGGCCCTGCACACAGGAATTACTCCTGGCGGTGCTTGGGGGACCATATGGGATGCCAGGGATCAAACTCAGTTTGGCCACACACAAGGCAAATGTACTACCTGCTAGTAGTACTATCACTCTGGCCCCTATTTATATTTTTATAGACTAGCTACAGTACAATCTAAGAGATGATTTCCAGATTGGTCAGTACCAAAAAACATTATTCAAACTTGTATATATTGCTTTCCAAATTTGAGTAAGCTTATCATGACATCAAAGAATGATAAATACTAAAAAAGTTATCTATTAGTCTAGGCTTAATATTTTCTCATGGCTGAATTTTGTTCTGTTTACCAAATTCAGTTAATTCTATCTAACTTTTTAAAGGGCATAGTAAAAGGTTAAGTACTTGAGTGTCGCAAAGCTGTAATGTAAAAGAGAATTTCTTTTGTTAATATGAAGATTTTGTGTCAAATTACTTACATTTTGTGTTTTGCATAGTACTTCGCTCTTGCATACAAATTTTTATCACTTTAAGTGGCTTTTTTTTTTTTAGTTTTTGTGCATTTTTATAACATGACTATTTACTGAAATAACTCTTCCCTACAAAGGTATGAAGAAGAAAAGTTAAAAAAGAAACAAAAACAAAAAAGGTATATGCACACCTTGACTGGGTTGCATCTAGACTAGTCCGTTTGCATTGCACAGACTAACTCTGTTTGGTTAGCTTGTAGACAAAGAGAACTGCATTTGTAAATATAATATGCCCTAGACCCCAGGGGAAATCCAAAGTTTTCCTGATGCTGGATATGGCTTGGATTGGCCCTATTTCTAAAACTTTTTGCAATACCAATTGGGAATTTAACTTCTTTTAATTCCTTTTTGGTTTTTTTCTTCCACATTTTCTTATTCCTTTTTGGTACAAACCAGAGAAATTGACAGTACTATTTGAAAAATCAGTTATCCCTTAAGAAATCATCTGTTTTATTATATATGAATTTCTAATGCGTATATTGAAGTTTTAGGTAATTGACTAATTGGTTTATTTCCCTGGGGTTAATGATTATATTTGCAGTGCACATATTCTTTGGCTAACCAACATTGATATTCTTATATGCTTAAATGGCCTGCTAACCAGTCAAATTCTACATGTGACAAACTATCTGTTTGATATACCATTTAATAGTTAAACACTTTTCCATCTTAAAATTAATTTTGGGTACTTCTGCTTTGATCATAACAAACTATTATCTGTTTATGTATACCAGACAGGTATAGTATTTGGATCTAAATTGTTGGTTAATATTTAAAATACTGATAATTAAGCAACACTTAATACAGTCATTGAGTCAAGGTGAGAGTTTTATATGTAATCATCATTTTGACCATTCTGAGGAACCAGCTGTAAAGAACTGAAACTGGAGTGGTTTTGATTTTAAACATTTTAAAGACTTGGTGAGGAAGAATTCAGTTTACCATGTCATTGAATCCTAGATACCTATTTCTGTACAACACTTAACAGTGTAGCATTTTAGTATAAAAGTATTAGCTGGTTTTAGATAGCATTAATTTCTTGTTCCTTTCTAGGCATTGGTGTGCATTGCTAGACAAGTGTCTATAAAGTTAAAAGTTTATGATTGTAGAATACTTTAAAACCAACCACTTCATGGATTTCAAAATGAACTGCCTTTATTAATAAAAGCTGCTGTATTTAATTACTAGTTGAATAATTTAGGGGACTATTTTGTAGCTCAGTGGTAGAGCCCATGCCTCATATTTATAAAGCCCTGGATTTAGCCTCTGACATCACACATGTACAATCAAAAATAGGATTCGGGCATCAGAGAAAAATGGATGGGGTGGAAGGATTGGGCCACACCTGGAAATGCTTAGGGGCTTACTCCTGGCTCTGTGCTCAGGAGTGACCTTTGGCAGTGCTCAGGGCACCATATATGATACCAGGGATTCAACCCAGGGTCAGCAGGATGCAAGGTAATGGCTTAACTCTTATACTATTTCTCTGGACCTAGGGACTTTTAACTTTGAAACTGACCAGTATTTTTTCATCTTGATTACCCCCTTCCAACCCCTAGCCCAAACTTGATGTTTAAATAGAACCATTACTGGGTCTATATTCCCAGCATCACATGGTCACCCCACAGCACTCAGGTGGCCTCAGTATCCCCAGCACCACAGGACCTGGGCAGCATCATATTCCTGAGTCCTTGCATTGAACTGCTGGCCTGGTTGGCTGAGAATTTCGTGGAATCAGCCCCCAATTCTGCTTCCTAGGCAAAAAAAAAAAAGAGAATCATTACCTGTATCTTTCAGGTGCCACATTGTTTTACTTAGCCTTAGAACATCCTTGACAGCTACAAAATAACATTTGAGGTTTTTGAAATAGGGTTATTTTCAAAACCAAACCAAAATTTACCCAAGATTATGATTTCAGGGAGCTTACCTGAAGTGTAGACCCTTTAATGGGTACTGATAGAAAAGTACAAAACTGTCATTGATATATAGCACTTTCAAATGCTCTAGGAATTTTCTGGTTTGATATTTTGGTTAAGTGTTCTTTTTTTTTTTTTTTTTTTTTGTTTGTTTTTTTGACCATACCCTGCAGTGCTCAGGGGTTACTCCTAGCTCTTTGCTCAGGAATTGTTCCTGGCAGTGCGCATGAGGACCATATGGGGTGCCAGGGATCAAACCCCGAACCCAGGTCTGCCATATGCAAGGCAAATGCCTATCTCTGTATTACTGCTCCAGCCCCATCAAAAGTTCTAGAAGTTTTAAACAGTTCATTGTAAGTGTTGACAAACAGTTATCAATATAGTACTTCAACATTTTCTCCCCTGGGTTTTGGAGTCACAGCAGCAGTACTCAAGGATTAGTCCTAACTCTGTCCCTAGGAATCATTCCTGGTGGGGCTCCAGGGATCACATGTGGTGCCAGAGATCCGAACCAGGTTGTCCTCATGCAAGAAGAGCTCTTTACTTACTGCATCTACTCTATCTCCAGCCCAGTTACATTTGATGTTGAAAAAATTAATGCCATTATAAAAATTATTTTAAATGTTAATTTTGTCAACTCATTAATGCTCATGATCATAATTATGAGTAGTGATGACTAGGGGACATTTTGCAGAACAGTTGTAGTGTCTGTAGTGTCTGTGTTAATCACCAAATTTTAAAATAATGGTTAGTCGCCAATGTAATCAGTGTTCCAGGTAGTCATAATTGAAGTATTTTTTTTTCTGCTGAAGTTACTGTTCACTTCCACAGAGAACCTACAATACAATAATCTGACGTGCTTATTGTAATTTGAACTTATAATAAAGTTTATGAACTTTTTTTATAAAGTACTTAATAGTTTTATAGGAAACAGGTCATTTCTTGCCTGTGGCATCTTGCCTATAAAAATTATCTTTCTGGTTGGGGAAATTTTGGTAACTTTTTTACTATGTCTGCTTCTTTGCAAAGCTTTATTTTAACAGAATAATACTTTATGCTAAAAATTGTCATTATTTTTAGAGAGATACTTGTTCATTTATTGGTGGGTTATCTGTATTGTTTTTGATCACAGAGTCGACCAAGAGCTTAATGGAAAGCAAGATGAACCAAAAAGTGAACAGTAAGTTTGGCGTCTGGTGCAGCAAGACTGAAGAATGTGCTGAGGAACCAGTGCTCTTTTTTTGCACTTATAATGCATCTATTGGCCCTGATTTTATGTAACCTGTCACAAAAATAACTTGACTTTCCTTACTGGACTTTTGTATAAGGAACTGTTCACTGCTGTATCAGTTGCAGATCTCTTAGTTAATTGTGTTGTAATCGTTTTATATTTTATATTACTAAATAGTAGAGAACTGTACTTTATATAAAGCTGTTTTTGCATTTGTTTATTGAATTATGCATCTTCTTCAGTAAAATATTTATATGTCTAAGTGGTAAAGGAAAGAGATAATATATTTTTTATGTTTTTGAGCAATATTTTGTAATTATACCTGCTTGTGGAAGGATATGCAGGTAAATAAGACCATGATTTATACAGAGAATGTTAAAACTTTTGTTTTTGTAAATGGTTAAAGACGTTTCCTAAGTAACTTAGAGAACAAAGTTGCTCATGAGATGAGGGACAGTTCAAACTGGTTCTCATAATTGCCCAAAGGTCATGCACAAGACATTTTAAGTAGATTAGTACAATCCTAAAATTTCTTTTCATTTTATGTATATTATTGATTCAGATGTGCAAATACAAGTGCATTGCACACTTTATTAAATTTAAAGACAAGTCAAAAGACCATTTTTTGTATCTAAAAAATTTAAGAGAGTTAGCATTTCATGTGTATATATGGGACATGTTTCCTTCTGGCCAAAAGTTATATTTAAAAACAAAAACCTGAGGTTTGCTCACTAATGTGAAGTAATTGTGTGCCCAGGGTCTTACTCTCTTAAATTTGTGTGAATGCAGTGTTGTATTCAGAGAATGATGAGTTATTCACTGTCACAACTTTTCTATAGAAAAATGAGCTGCTTTTGAATTTCAGTGTGGGCACTTTACCAAATACTTTCATATTGGTTATTTAAACTTGATAAGTATTTAACCTAGTTAGATATAGTGCTTTTACATTTTCTGTTGAATTATGTTGCTAGTACTGTAAATTAAGCTAGTTTTTTAATTTTTAGAGCATTATTATATTATGCTGTGTGGAGATAGCACATATAAAATAGGCACATAAACTCCGTATTTGATTTGGTCAGTACTTTTACTCTATATTTAATAAAATCATTCTTACACCCCTGAACAGAACATAATTATAAAAACACCATAATAGGACAGATTAATCTGATATTGCATCACACACCTGGGAAGCTCAGTACCCTCTTGAATTAAGAAATATACCTCACTTCTACGGAGCACATGTGATGCATGCCCTAGAACAGCAGAACTGAAACCAGTCAGAGCTAAGCTTTTCAGATTTGTTTCTGTTCGAAACATGCAGAATCCTCTTCCCGTTGCCATTTTTGTATAAAGCTTCTATTACACAAGAGAATTGCCCTTTCCTTCTGCCATCCTCAGTCATATGGTGGCATGCTGCTTTGAAGTCCAGTAGGAGTTCCCTGAGGCTCCTCATGATGACATGCTCCGAGGCAGCTTCGGACTTTAACTCAGGTCTTGGCCTCGTGGGCAGATCCTGAACAACTGAGATAGTGAATAAAAGCCAGAACCGTTCTTGCTTGTAAAAGCAAACTAACAATAATTTAAACATACATTCCTTCTGAATTGACCACATAAGAGTTATGGATAAAGGATCTTAATGAATTTAATGTGATTAAAATTTATATATGTTGAGTACTTTCCTATAGTCCTTACTGACACTCAAAATGAAGCTTTTAACAGGTGGTTTTTCCTCCACATAAAAAAGGTGTTCTCCAGTTTAAAGAAAAAATACCAGTAGTCATCTTAATTAGTGCTTTATGTTGACTGTTGCTTTGCAAGCAATATTCCTAACTGTTCATATAAATTGTTGCAAAAGTGTGTTTTACTAAGACCTTTTAAAGAGGAAGCTACTGTACTATTCTCTTAGACCATTAAGTTCAGAAGGAACAGTGATGATACCTGGGATCTGACTAGAGGAATGTGCTGGGAATCACACGGCGTGCCTCTCTCCTACCTTACGGAGTTTGGCACAGCAGCAGTCCCCATAGTTGTTTAGACTTAAGATCATAATAACTAGTAGGCTAGAGGGAAAGTATGTATTAACTTTAATCGGATGCTTTTGCCACTGTTTTTTGTTTATATTTGAACTATGAGTGCTTCTTCTGTCAAAAGGTCCATGCATAAAATAATCTAACTGTGTTCTGGCTTGGTCATATCCTTCAGTAGCACCAAGAAAAGATGTTATAGTGACCACAGTTTAAGCTTAATGATCTTGAACTGGGGTCAGGGAGAATAAATGAAGGAATATGATTGTAAGTAAGGCCTAAAAGGCCTTTGGAGAGGAAGATGACAAAACAGGAAGAAAGAAAATTATAGGGGCTAGAAAGTGTACAAGAGATGGAGCGCTTACCTTGCATGCAGCAGACGAGGGCTTGATCCTTGGCACCCCAAGTGGTCCCCTAAGTCCCACCGGAAGTGATTCCTGAGTGCAGAGCCAAGAGTAACCCCAGAGCATTACCTGGTACAGTCCAAACGCCAGGGAAAAAAAGAAAATTCTAAAAGAGTGAAGAGTGTTTTTGAGTCTGAGATGCCATTGAATGACAGTCCCGGACAGGGGTAGTGCTGTATGTGGAGCAGGAAAGCCTGCAGGGTGAGCACAGACTGTGGGGAGGGGAAGGCAGAAAGGAGGAAGGCTGGGGCCTGTAGGAGAGCTTCCTGTTCTTTTGCTCTCTTGATACAGAAGCAAATTTGAACAGAGAGGAGCAACAGATTAAATTTAGCAGTAGGTTATTTTCCATACTTAAGGGTTGTAAACATAAATATATAATCTTCAAAGTGAAAATCACTTTAGTAACTGCACAGAACACTGAAACATGTGGATGGCAATGAGTGTGTATCAGTTAGAATTCCTTTGGCAGCCATTTTAAGAATTTAAAGAAAATAATCTGCTTTTTGGATCGATCTTGTAAATTTCTTGGCTATAAGGCATTATAAATTGGCCACTTTATGCATCTACTCAAGCAATTTGGAAGTTTCCAAATTAGTACAAAAATAACTCTTGATTTCTTCTATGGATAGAGTCCAGGTTATTGAAGAGATTGGAGCTTCATCATGGGGTTGGGACTCTAGCCTTCCTTTGCTGTTGCAAAAAATTACTGATTTTGTTCTATCAGAGACAGGAGAAATCGACTGAAAATAGAGATTGTGCCCCCTGTTCTAAATAGGTATTTAAGAAATGTATCTGAAATCTCAGAAAGGTGGGCTAGGTAGAGGTATTAATATACTTGTAAGAATTACAACTATTCTATTAGAGAACAGAAGTTACATGGTTTAAGTGCTGGGAGAAGAGCACAATTCTAATAGTTGAATAGAATTACAACTATTCTATTAGAGAACAGAAGTTACATGGTTTAAGTGCTGGGAGAAGAGCACTTAGATTTGCAAGGCAGTGTCTGCTGTTAATGTGGGGGAAGGAACTGGGAGATTACCCAAACTGGTAGTGAAGAATTGCCTAGAGAGCCTCCTCCCTCCTACCACCCCAGGATTCAGAATTAATTAAAATACGATCAATGGTAAGTCACTAATGTAACGTTCCTTTAAAATTATAAATGGTAATTGGAAGTAAGGTAAAGAATAACCCTAAAATTAAAATAGGGGCCAAAGAGATAGTATAGTAGGTAAGGCACTTGCCTCGCACATATCCATCACCAGCACCTTTATGGTCCCCCTAGCCCACCAGGAGTGATCCCTGAGTGCAGAGCTATCGTTGGCTCAAAAACAAACCAAAAAATTAAATAAAATGAGAATAGAACTTGGTTGCAATTATATATGTAGATCTACTTAATTTCCTATGTATTTATGTATAACTAAAAGCTATAAACTGCTGATAACAGGTAAAGGCCAGGTGAAAGTCAAGTATCTAATACTTGTAAATTAGTAGGGAATAAGCTGGTTGCTTCAAGATAGTCTGATTCAATCATAAGACATTCCACAAAAGGTTAAGACATTTTCACTTTGAAATTTCTGTGCATTTTCACATTCAATATGACTAAGGAAAAATTTGAAAAATATATTACTTCCATGTTTTTTAGTAGAAAGAAATGTTTTTTTATGGACTTTGAAATTTTGCACTGCCTATACTTTTATTTACATAAATCTGGCTAATCTCTGTAGTGTTCAGGCCCAGTCTTTGAGAATGGCTCAGCGTTCTTAGCCAACACAGTTCAGAGTTGGTTAGGTAGGAATGCACTTTGACAACATTTTATCATTTTCTCACTATAAACTTATACTGCCATTTTGATAGTGTTCTGTGGTCTTTTTACTTCTGTTCAAATGATATCACCTAGCCTAGAGTTGCCATTTTATAGTGTGAGAAAATCAGTTTTGATGACTGTGTGCAAGATGTAGATGATCCTGTAAAAATAGGCTGGTTCTCCATTAACTGAGGAGAGGCAATATTTTATTTTGACTGTTAGGATTTCTTGTGTTCTGGTTTGTTGCACATATTTTTGCAACATTAATGAACTTAAATAAATTAATTGGAAAGACTTTTTGACTTGTTTCATCACATTTTTTCTGGCTTTCTGGCACCATCCATTTTTGAGTAATTCAGTAACTGGGGCGTGGATCACACTTTTCTTTCATTATGCTCCTAAATTTTCCCCCATTTATTTTGTAAGACTTAAGATAATCATAGATCTACGCTGTTTCTCTAGTGCTGCTTCCTGGAGTTGAAGAGCCTAACCCATTTTAATTTTATTCTAACTTTGTATTTGCCTGGAATTATTTCACATAGTGGGGAATTCAGGGATGAAATCGGCTCAGTGAGTGACTGGACATGAGCGTAAATGAGAAGCTGGTTTTGCTTATGGATCTGCTTAGGGGGTCCATTGGGAACACTGGTGTTTGCTTACTCCTTAATCATGATTTACCTACATAATAGCAAACAGTTGTACACAGTGCTGCTTTTAATCACAATTAGGATCCCGTTTGTGATTATATAAACTCAAAATAGATGTAATTATTATTGATACTGCAGCATTTCTTTTCCATTTGGTATAATTTTTAAAAAATTCTCCGATATTAAAATACTTAGTAAGTCACAAACCGGAAAGAAGCGCACGGAGTTCAAGGACCCATAGCCTTATTTTGAACGGCAAAAAAAAAAAGTTATTAACCAGCATCCAAAGGTGTTTGGGGCGCAGAGCCGGCTCCCGGCTGACCCTGGCCGTGCGGGCCGGGCGTGGAGCGCTGTCCCAAGGCACCTCCCGGGGTCCACTCCCCCGCCCCGCCCCCCGGCAAACTCGCCCGCAATTTCCTGTCGGTGTCAGAAACCGTGTTCCCCTCTACACCGCAGGCGTCGAGAGACTGCCATCGGGTGGGAAGAGGGAAAGGGAACCTGCAGAGTACGCTCCTGGGGCGCCGTGGGCGCGCGACCCTCCGCTCGAAGCGGCAAAGCCCCGGCCCGGGGAGAGTGATGGTCCCCCGGGTGGGCGGGGCCTCGGGTCCGCCCTCGCGGAATCACTTCCAGGTTGCGCGAGCACTTCCGGGTCGTCGGCGCGACTCCGCGGTTCTTGCGGCGGCCGGAGGGGAGGTCGTGGGCGTCGGTGTCTGCTGCCGGGCTTCTGTGCGCTTGGCGGCGGGGAGCCGTCCCCTCAGGTACTGCGCGTCGGCGCGGCCCCTGCGTCTCCGGGCGGGCCCCGGGGCGACCGCGCGCGGGCCGGGCCGTTGGGGCCGCGGCGACCCGCGTGTGGCCCCGCGGCTGTGCTGGGCCCGGGGCGCCTGCCCGGTGCCCGTCCATTGCCCAGGCCGGGCGTGTGCCCGTTCGTGCCCGCGGAGCCCTGCCGGGGGGGGCTCTCCCGGGGCGGCCGCGCCGTCGGGGACGCCCGGGGAGTGAGTGTCCCGGCGCCTGGCACAGACCGCGGCGTCTCGGGCGAGGCCCCGGCTGGCCGCGGGGAGCGGGGCCAGGCCAGGTGAGGCTGGAGGGGGCGGGAGCTCAGGCAGCCTTCGAGAGAAAAGCACAGAATGGGGGTCCGTCGTGGGTGGGGTTTCCCAGGGGCCACTGCTGCAGACGAGAGCGCCAACAGGTGGGACTGGGAAGGGCGCAGGCTCACGAGGACCGCAGCGGTGCGAGGGGGAGTATCAGCCTTAAACGCTGCCCGGAGGGATGCCCGGGAAGGGCTGCGTGGAAGCAGGACGCCAGGTGGGAAGCTGCTCTGGCATCCGCCGTCCAGGGAGGCAGCCGGGAGGATGAAATGGTCTGTGGGTGTCCAGGCTGAGAAAATGGGGCTGGCGACGGGGGGATTCAAAGGCTTTTCATCGGCCCATGGAAGCGTGGAGTGCTGCCTTAATTCAGGTGGCAGAGTAGGGCCTTGGCGTGGGCCGGGAGTGGGCACGAGGGAGACGTAGTGAATGATTGGAAGCCCCCAGAATGGTATCTAAAGCCACGGCTGGATGTTCTCACTAGGGCGTGAGCACGGGAAGCAGCGGGAGCCGTTTTGTTGCCGGGTGACTAGAGTTCAGGAGGAAGAGGTCAACCAACGGGACGCTCACGGGTAGGATGGGCTGATGATGCAAGAAAACCCCAGAAGTGGGACTCTTGGAAACTAAGCCCGGACACTGCATGGGAGGACGGGTCAGCCCTGTTGAATGCTTGGGTCTGGTGAGGATTGGGTATGGAGAGGTACTTTAGCCGTGCCGTGGCAGTTCACATTCACTAGAGACCGAGGCAGTGAGCTTTAGAGAGGTGGTAGGAGAGAAAGGCGTGATAAGTTAGTGTAGAGAACGCTTTGTCTTGCTGCAGAAGAGGAACAGAAGGAGAGCTAGCAAGAAAGTGCGCCTTAAGTCTGGAAGAAGTAATCACCTGCTTGTTGATGGGAGTGGCATATTGGAATGGCGAGAGAAGGAACCTTGGGATTGTGGCACTGCATCCTAGAGATCACCAGATGGTTTCAGGCCTGCTGGCAAGTGGGATTGTATTGGCAAGGGCAGTGAATAGTTTGGCAGTAGTGATGGGAATGGCTTTTGGAGGCCATACCTGGTGGTGCTGAGGGTACGATTACTACTGCTGTGTTCAGGAGTGACTCCTGGGGGTACGCAAGGGACCAAGTCAGTGCCGAGGACTCGATTTACGGACAAGACACGGGCCTTCCCACAAGGCTAACCGTCACTCACCCTGATGCCAAGTTCATTTATTCACTAAACAGATGCACATGGTACATACTAGGCATTTTTCTAGAAAGTAAAAGGTTACCATAACCAAAAGTTAATCATGGAACATCTGTTGTAGTGGCTAAGAAGCCAAATCGGCCAGAGTAGTAGTACAGTGGGTAGGATGCTTGCCTTCCATGCAGCCACCTCGGCTTCTGTCCCTGCATCCTATATGGTCCCGAAATGAAATAGAA
This sequence comes from Sorex araneus, assembly GCF_027595985.1. Lineage (NCBI taxonomy): Eukaryota > Metazoa > Chordata > Mammalia > Eulipotyphla > Soricidae > Sorex > Sorex araneus. The sequence continues at coordinate 3,090,555 of NC_073311.1, read as the reverse complement.
CAGTGTAAGCTCAGTGGTTCTTTTTTATAGGTTTTTCAGAGACATTACTTTTGATGTGACTGTCCAGTTTGTCCAGCACTATTTGTTGGAGGTATTTTCCTTGCTTTGTTAGATCATCATGGTCCATTGTCTTAGATTTGGTGTTACATGTGTATAGGTCTATGTCTGCACACTTGTTCTTATTTCATGAGTACGTTGTTATGGGTTGTTTTTCTATCCCCACTTTATTGAGCTTTTATAATAGGTGAGTGACTAATCTTGTCATATCTGTTCTCTGCATCTATTTGTATGATTTTTGTCTTTTCTTGATTGTATTGATTCATCTGCATGTGTCAAACTTTGTATCACTGAAGTATTTGGTTATGGTGTCATTGGTCATGATCATTTTAATGAATTTAATTCCATTTGCTAATGTGTTTTGAGAACAGTTATAATACTTTTACCATTTTACTAAGCAGGTTCTCTCATGAATGCTCGCTCTCCAAGTGCTTTTTCTGCATCTGTTGATAGGGTTTTGTGACATTTTCTTTAATCTGTCCCTTTTTTTTAAAAAAAGAAAAATTAGTTTTGGCACCACAACCAATGGTGCTCGGGGGTTACTCCAGGCTCTGCACTCAGGAATCACTCCTGGCAGTGCTTAGGCACCATATAAGATGCCAGGAATTGAACCCAGGTTTGCTGTGTACAAAGCAAGCACCGTACCTACTATACTATAGCTCCAGCCCCTAATCTGTGCTTTTACTGATACTGCTTATTACACTCACGGATTTGCTGAAGTTGAGCCATCCTTACTTCCCTGAAATAAATCCTGATTGACCATTGTTTAAGAGTTATTTAATATGAATTTGATTTGCCAAAACTTTGTTGGAAGATTTTTGCAGATGTGTTTATCAAGCATGCATATACAGATACATGTGTTTATCTGTAGTTTTATTCATTTTTGTTTGTTTGAAGCCATGCCCAGCGGCACTGGAAAGCTTAGTTCTGGCTCAGTGCTCAGGGGACCTCATGCTAGGATCAAACCCACTTGGCCAAGTGCAAGGTGGCAAACTCCCTACCCTCTGTACTATCTTACTGGCCCCTGTAGTTTTCTTTTTTGTGTGCTGTGCTTTTCTGATTTGGGAATGACAGTGTAGTGTTGTTCTCATAAGTGTGTTTGGGTCTTCAAATTTTGGAAGCACTTCAGAAGGATTTTAGGTCTTATAACTGGTAGAACTCATTGATGAATCATTTGGTCTTCAGCTTCCATTCTTTGAGAAATTTATTATCCTTTTTATTTCTGCAGAAACTTTTCATCTACTAGTTTTTTCATCTACTGATTTTTTTAATTATTGCTTTCTCACTTTTTCTTTGTGTACTTAGCTAATGGTTTATCTGTTTTATTATCTTTTGTGTTGTTACTTCATTTCTTTCCACTCTGATTTTTATTATTGTATCCCAGTAAGCAACCTGTTCCCATACATATTTACATTTCTTTTAGAGTGGATTATTCCATGCATATTAAGTCATGTAGTCTCTTTGGTCATTTAATGGCAATAATATAGATTGTTACCTTTCTGTGTGGGTTACCTCTGGGTTGATGGAAATGAGGGGTTGAAGTCACTTAAGATTATTGTGTTGCTGTCAGTGTCTCCCTAGAGTTCACTAATGCTTATTTTGTATGTTTAGGTGATACTGTATTCAGTACATAAATATTAATAACCAGCATCTTTTTGACAGATTCATCCTTTGGTCTTTATAGAGTATCTGTCTTATATTACCTTCTTTTGATGGAAATCTAATTGCTCTGGAGCATAGTAGCCTTTTCCTTCTCTGTGGTTAGTTTGGTGGACCTTCCTCCTTCCTTTCCTTATGAATCTCTTTGTCTTCAGAACTAACTGGGTTTCTTGTCAACACCGGGTGGAGAGAGTTCTGTTTCTAGGTGTAGTGATGTGGTCATGTGGTCTTGAGTTCAGTTCATTCGCATGTGAGGTGATTAATTCACGTAGATTGATTTACCGCTGCTGTGTTTCTGCTATTTCTGGTTATTCTGTTTCTTTTCCAGATTTTTAATAGCTCTTAGGATTGTTTTTAGCTTTTCATGCTGAAGATAGTCTCTGTCCCCTGTTACCATATTTATACTTTTGGTTCTGTTTTTCTTTTTCTTAATATCATCAAGTTTTTAGATTTTTGTTTGTTTTTGATCCTGAGGAAAGCCTTTCAACACTTATTGTAGGACAGGTTTGACGTTGATGAGCTCCATTAGTGTTTCTTTGTCTGGGAAAGCCTTCATTTCTCCATATTTTTTGAATATTTTTCAGGGCACAGTACTATTGGCAGTTGGTTTCTGGCTTTCAGTATCTTGTATATGTAATTCCATTTTCTCCTGGCCTTTAGATTTTCTACTAGAAATCTGATATTAGCCTTAAATAGCTCACCCACCAATCCCTGTGGTGTGAGTGTGGGTAGACTCGCCCACCCAGTCCATCCACACTTACAGCATCCTTTACCATTGACTTTTTTTTTTTTTTTTGTAGCAGTCTTACAGTGCCGTCTTGGTTTCGGTCTTTCTGCATTTAGAAATGTGAGCTTCAGCTCTTTAAAGTTCTTTGGTTTTTCCTTACATTTGAGAGGTTCTCAACTGTTCTTTATGCTCTCCACTCCTTTCTTACCTCTCTTCACCTTCTGGGATACCCAAAGCTTTCATCTTTCAGTTATAATCTGACTGTTCTCCATATTGTTCCTAGGTCTTAATTCTTTATCCACTTCATCATTACTCTGTGTCTTCAGTTTCACTCCTCTGCATCCTGAGTCTGCTCTGCTGTCTGTGACCTCCTCACTGCCTTCATTGTTTTTCAAATCCAGTGTCTCTGCAGCTTTTCTTAGTATTGGTCAGTCTCTTTGATAAAATGTTTTTCTCGCATTTCCTTTCTTGTTTCATTATTTCCTTCTGTTAGAATGCATTTTATGTTTTTCATAATAGTTGTTTTAAATTTAAAATAATTTGTGATCATATGGTTTTTGTTTTTCCTTGTACTGATATATGCTGTACTACATTGCATTGCTTAGCTTGTGTATATTAGACCATCCTTGCATTCCTTGAATAAATCTCACTTGGTCATGTTGTATGATCTTTTTGGTGTATTACTGAATTTAGTTTGCTGATATTTAGTTTAAGAACTTTGCATCTATACTCATCAAAATACAAGTCTATAGTTTTGGTTTTTGTTAGTATTTCTGTCTGCTTTTGATATGAGGGTAGTGTTTGCTGCATATAAACTGGAATTGTGCCTATTTCTTCAACTCCAGTCTGTAAGAGATTGGGAATAGATCTCTAACAGCTTGGGAAAACTTACTACAAAAATGACATGATCTTATCATCAGTTGGTGCAGAGAAAGCATTTAACAACATCAGTACTCCTGATTTTAAAAATACTTAATAAAATGTGGTAAGAAGGAACTATCCTTAGTATAGTTAGAGGCATTTATCACAAAACCACAACTAGTATCTTTTTCAGTAGTAAAAAAAACTGCTAGCCTTCCTCATAGGATCAGGCACATGACAAGGTTGCCCATTCTTGGGACTATTATTCAATGCAGTATGGGATGTCTGACAGTAGTAGTTAGGCAAGAAAGAGATACTCAGGGCATCCAGATTGGAAAAGAAGTCAAATTTTCACTATTTGCAGATGATATGATGCCAAGACTCTGCCCCCACCTCGCCCCCCCAAAACAAACAAACAAACAAACAAAAATCTCCTAGAAACAATAAAGTGCCACAGTTTATTGGCGGTTTATTGGAACAGTAATATCGAAGGCTACAAATTCACATTTAAAAAAAAAAACCACGGCAGGCTGCAGCAATAGAACAGCGGGTAGGGCGTTTGCCTTGCACTCGACCAACCTGGGTTTGGTTCCCAGCATCCCACGTGGTCCCCTGAGCACTGCCAAGAGTAATTCCTGAATGCAGAGCCAAGAGTAACCCCTATGCAACTGGGTGTGACCCAAAAAGAAAAAAAAAATACATGACATTCCTATATGCAAACAATGAAATAGAATAGGGAAAAGAATCCCATTTGAAGTTGCACCACAAAAAAAATCAAGTCCCTGGAAATTAGCTTAACAAAAGAAGTGAAACACTTGTATAAAGAAAACCATAACTCACTGCTAAAAGAAACAACAAAGGAAATGAAAACACATTCCCTGTTTGGATTGGAAGAATTAGCATTGTCAAAGTGACAGTCTTGCCCAGAGCATTATACAGATTCAATTCAGTTTCTATAAAAATGCCCATGACATCTTTTAAAACATAATCCAAATGCTGCTGAAATTTATATGGAGTGATAAAAATACCTTTAAACAGTGACAACAAACCTAGGAGAAAAAGAAGATGGGAGACTTTTCTTTACCCAACTTTAAATTAAACTATAAAGCTGTAGTAAGCAAGACTGTTAACTGGAATAAGCACAGATTCTCAGATTAATGGAATGAAATTGAGAGCCCAGAGACAGATCCGCAAGTATATAGACTACTAATCTTCAACAAAGGAGCAGGAGTATGAAGTGGAGTAAGGAAAGTCTCCTTAACAGTGTTGGGAAAACGGGTCAGCCACATTAAATATTGGGCTCAGACTCCCATCTCACACCATGCACAAAAGTCAATTCAAAATGGATTAAAGACCACAATATCAGATCTGTATTTATAAGTTATTTTTAGGAAAACATGCCAGATCCCTTCATGACATTGAATCTGGAGGCATCTTTGGTGGTCATTGGCCAAGCAAACTGAAGCAATTACAAACAAGTGGGATTACATCAAATTAAGCTACTTTGCAAACAAAGAAACAGAGACCAAAATAAAAAGACACCCCCACAGACTGAGAAAAGATACTCAAGAAAAGACATTTGCCCTCCTCTTTTCATGCTAGCACTATTCATTATAGCCAAAGTCTGTAGACAATCCAGGTGTCCAAGAGCAGATGACTGTATAAAGAAACCGGTTATATATACACACAGGAATACTTATAAGTAAGATGAAATCATGCACTTTGCTGCTGTCTGGTTGGAGCTGGAGATTTTGTGATGAGTGCAGTCAGCCAGGAGAAAGACAGTGCAGAATTGTGTCTCTCATGTGGAATTTAAAAGTAACACGATAATGACCACAAACTACCCAAGTGAAAACTGGCCTACAGAACTGAGCTTACTATGGTGAGGAGATCAGAGTTTGGGGTGGGGATGGTGGGGCAGTAACAGATCCAGTAAATGGAAGTTGACATTCTGGTAGAGGGTGTGGGGTTGGAACATTGTATTCCCAAGTCAACACAGTTCCTCTGCAGGCCAGGCCGCAGGCCTTTCCCAGACTTACCCACAGCCCACCCCATTCCACCAGTCAGGTTATCAGACTTCCCCATGGACGCTGATACTGGCGCCCTGCTTGGTAGACAGCTCAGATTTCCCCTCCCTCCTCCATCTCCCTTCAGATGTACCATGCAAACCCTGAGTCATCAGTCGACTTCTGTGTGTTATGGGGAAATTTGCCTATGGGTGATTTATTCCACCCTCTGATGTCAAAAGGCTATACGTTCTAATAAATGTCTGTAATTTGCATAAAAGCCTATGCTGAAATAATACAAAAATGAAAGAAACCTTGAAGTATTAATTGCACTTATAACAAGTTTGCAATGTTTAAAAAATACTTTATTAAAATTTTAGGATATCAATGCAAGCCTGAATAAGGAAAACAACTTCTTCTCCTAAACCATGGCATATCAGTTGTACAGAAATACTACTTTGGGAAACAGTCTTCAGGAGAGCCTTGATGAGCTCATACAGGTGGGAGAGTAAAAGCTAACATTTGTGTTTAGGTGGAGCTGATATGATGCGTGTATCCCTTTTCTCGGGCAAAGGGATGTGAGGTTAATTATCTTAGATTGTTTGATCCAACGAGTCAGTATGCAAATAAATAACTACAGATTTCTTTGCTTTATACTATCCTGACTTGAGACACAAAATGTCATTAAATGTTATAATGGATTATTTTTGTTAAACATAGAAGACTGAAATGGATTTACTCCTTTTAGTAATAATAAATATATATTCTATGTAGTTTTAAGATAACTTTGTGCTAGAGATTTAAATGAGAATTTCAAATTTGCTTTTTTATTTTGACAGAATTAACCTCTAAAAACTTGATTATTTGTGGGGTTGGAGCGATAGCACAGCGGGTAGGGCGTTTGCCTTGCACGCGGCCGACCCGGGTTCGATTCCCAGCATCCCATATGGTCCCCTGAGCACTGCCAGAGTAATTCCTGAGTGCAGAGCCGGGAGTAACCCCTGTGCATTGCCGGGTGTGACCCAAAAAGAAAAAAAAAGAGAGAGAGAGAAAAACTTGATTATTTGTTTATGAATACACATATATGTGAACTTTAATATGATTTATTTGGTTTAATTGGGGGGTCATAGCTGGGAGTAGTTGGGAACTGCTCTCAGCCCATTGCTTTGGGATCAAACCCAGGGTGTCTATATCATAGCTTGCACTCCAGCCTGCTCAACTATTTCTCTGACTCAAGACTTACTCGATTCTATTAAATATTATTATTGGTCCTCCCTTTTATGCAAAAGAAACGATTCCTTCAGTTACTCAGTGCTCTTTTCTAGACACTGAGAAGAAGTGATAGAGAAAGTTATGATATGGTACTGAATATCATTGTATGATTTTCTCTTTAATTTGTATCAGTGATACAAGAAAATATTGTCATGCTTGTTAATTGCCAGTTATGGCAAAGCAAATAAAGGGATGCTATTTTAGAGGCCCTAGTTAACCTCAGTTAAACTTTAGATGATAATTCTCATTTAGTTTTAAAATTTTTGTCTTTAGTACTCTTCCCTAAGAGGATTTATGTGTGACGATTGCCATTTCTCAGTCTCAGCAGATCACCCCGCAACTTGCCCTCCAAGTCCTACTCCAGTTTGATAAGGCTATAAATTCAGCACTGGCTCAGAGAGTCAGGAACCGAGTCAACTTCAGGGTAAGCTTATTTGCTTCCATATGTAAACTTGCATGGATACTTAATGTATGTTATTCTGTTTTTAAGCATACCTCCATGGTATAATAAAATTTAATAACAAAATTACACAGAACTGTTAGACTTTTATCCTGTTGTTTCACAAATCAGCCAATGTCAAAAGGCTGTACATTCTAATAAATGTCTGTAATTTGCATAAAAGCTTATGCTGAAATAATACAAAAATGAAAGAAATCTTGAAGTATTAATTGCACTTATAACAAGTTTGGTTTCTTATCTTCCCTGAAGAGTTAGATTTCAAACACATGAAGTATTGCCTGCAGGATTTGAAGATAAGTGACAAAATAATCCAGAGGGTTTAATTTTAATTTTCAAACTCTAACCTTCAATTGTCCTTGGAAAGTATAGTTAGTTCAAGAATTCTCATTTTGCCTCCAGTAATTTTGTGATTACTTGGTATTTTTTTTTTAATTTTTTATTAGTGAATCACCATGAGGTTGATGAAGATTGAGATTGGTGACTAATAATGGTCCAGTAATTTGGTCTGATTTGAATATTTTTACTTTAAATAGTAACCCCAACTTAAGCAAAATCTCCAATTTGATGGTAAAGAATCATGTGGAATTATAATCATTCCACATTATGTTATGTAAATAGTATTTGGTGATATTATATTTACCTTTTGTGTTTATAAGGGAAACCATAAAGTAGGAACCAAAAGAACCATTAAGTAGGAACTAAAATGTAGAAAAAATAATATATGGAAAGAATATAAAAATAAATTGGTTTGATTTAGGAGGACCTTGGTATTTTTTTTTAATTTTTTATTAGTGAATCACCATGAGGTACAGTTACAAGTTTCGTTCTTGCGTTTCAGTCATACAATGGTCAAGTGCCCATCCCTTCTCCAGTGCCCATTTTCCACCCCAGTATCCCTCCCACCACCCCTACCCCGTCCTCCCCCACGCCACCCACAGTATTTTCTTTTTAAAAAACTATTTAAACACAACTTTGTTTGACAAAGTTGTTTGTAATAGAGTTGCTTCAGGCATATAATGTTCCCACCCTCCACCCCCCCCCAAGCCTGCGCCCTTAGCAGGCACAAAATAATTTATTTTATATTGCTTGTTACAACGAAATGGCTAATGAAATTATTGAAAAGTACTTCAGGAAACAGACCTAACACAGGCATTTGCCTCCCACAGGGCTGCTTGAGAGATCTCTGGGTCTCCTGAGTACCACTAGGTATATCTCCCAAAAAAGCCAGACAAATAGTGTGTTGCCCAGATATATGAGAAAATGTATATTTGCGGTAAGTTAAAGATGCAGTTTGGCCAAAAGACTGTTATCCAGTACCAGGAAGCTAGACCAGGGTTGCTTGGGACCCTGTGCAGTCTGTCATCCTCTGGTTCCCAGCATCACCGGCCCACTCCCTTGCCTGGTGTATCCCGGAAAGCCCCCAGAGCCCCTGGGGATGACCCTGCTGCTATCCAGCAGCACACCCAGCCTAGCATGGAGCATCTGTCTTCTTGGCCGAGTATTGCCCCGAGGTGGCACCCACAGGCCACCTGAGCACTGTTTGGGAGGCACCCCCATACACACACACACACACACACACACACACACAATCACAACCTAGTGATCCATGTAGCAAGAATTTTTTTTTTCCTTTTTCTTTTTGGGTCACACCTGGAGCTACTTAGGGGTTACTCCTGGCTCTGCATTCAGAAAGCACTCCTGGCAGTTATTACCAGCAGGCATATGGGATGCTGGGCATAGAACCCAGTTTGGCTGCATACAAGGCTCTATCTGGTATACTGTCGCTCTGACCCAGTAGCAAAAATTTTAAATAAATTACAGTAATTATTATTTTTTTGTTGGGATTTTAGTTCACAGATTCAAAAAACAGTGGAAGAAAATGACTCAAAATTTATCTGGCTAATTTATTTTTATGTTGTTTTTATATTATTCATGTTAATTGTCTATGCTGATTCTAATCCTAATATAGAAATCATTTAATAAGAATATACATAAAAATAATAGGTTTTAGGCTTTATTTTGAGCATGTGTTCCAGCATAAAATCAAGTTAATATACTTATGCTATAATTAGTAGAATTTTAACATACCTGATAGTGAATGTTGAAATACTAACCCTAAATCCCACTCGCACACCTTGTGTGGATTGTTGACATAGCTCCTGCCAGCTGGCTGTGGCAGTAGCCTGTACACTTAGGGCTGTTGGCTGCACAGCAGGTTAGGAATGCCCAAGTCAGCTTTGCTCTTCAGCTTTCCGGTGGCTCAGCCTGTACTCAAGGACCAGATCTAATTATGGTTTTATTTTATTTTATTACATATGCAGTTCTGTGTTCCTTTTTTTCACTTGATGTTATACGTAAGTGACTTTCCCATGCATTAGTTTCACCATTCCTATCTTGCCGAATTGTTTCTACGTAGTTTGTGGTACTATTGATAATTTCTTTTTGCAAACCCTTACTTCCCTTGAGATCACATTGGTTTACTTCATTTCTTTGGCTCCTCTTTCTCATCTCACGGGACCACCCTTCATATCATAAATGTCAATTTGTTTTAAAAATCTTCTCCATTCTGTTGATCCCCCTTGCTACTCTGATAGCAAAGTCCCTTCCACATCTGACTCATGACCGGGCTAAGAGGCACTGATGGACTTCTCAGCTGTTTTCTAGCGTCCATTTAGTCCTCCCTCTACTTCACAGTAGCATCCCCTGAGTCATTGTATTTTCTAGAATTTTCTGTCCCATTCCACATTCTTTTTATTCAACTTAATCTTCAATCTGTAAGAGGAGCCTTCTCTACCGTGTTTCCGGTACCCTCAGGTTCAACACTCCCATTTTACTTAGTAATTGTGTAATTGCAGTTATGTACTGTGTATTTACAGTCACAAATTGACAGGTCCCAATGAGTTGTACCGTATACCCTACATGTGCATATACCCATTTTGATTACATTATTTTGGGGTCTCTTGCAATTTTTTTCTTACCCTTCAGAAACTTCCTTTCAATGTTTAGATACATATTTCTAATCCTAAAAGAAAGCATGTTGCTAGAAGAATGTTAATTCAACAGGATAGTAGTGATGAGGTCTTAATGACTAAAATAGTAATAGCCAATGTATGATAATACTTTTAAACATAATGGGATAAGATTGATTTGTTTCTAAGAATTTCCTGCTTTTGTACAGATTCAGAGAATGACATGTACAAATATTACATATACAAAATGTTTCTTTTTATACGATTCTGTGCAAATGGAACTGAGTGTGTTGGAACGTTGTAAGACTGAAACCCAGTCATGGGCAACTGTCTCTCAAGGTGATTTAATATTAAAAATAAATAAATAAGAAAGAAAATACAAGTGAACTTTACAATTTAGCCACAGGAGGGCAGTAGAAATTCATGGTTAAGTTTCTGTTCAGCTTTTGTTAAACACCAGATAAGTAAATTTGCCAACTCTGCCAGTACTGAAAATGGTCTAACTAAAATTCTTATCTTTCTTCCTTTAGCAAATTACTTAGGATTTATTTTAAGTGATAACATGAAAATTAAACTTGTAAACAAGCCAAGTATTCCATAATTGTTCTCAAGAATTATGTGCTTGATAGTTGATTTTAATTGCTTTGGAGAAAAAAATGACTTTTCAATGATATGTCTGTTTTATTTTAAAGGGCTCTCTAAATACATACAGATTTTGCGACAATGTGTGGACTTTTGTATTGAATGATGTTGAATTCAGAGAGGTGACAGAACTTATTAAAGTGGATAAAGTGAAAATTGTAGCCTGTGATGGTAAAAGTAAGTGTTCATATAATTACTGTGAAAGCCAGGTGATTTAAAATCCTTTCTGTGAGTGTCTACAAAGTCTGTATTTGAAACTAAAGCGGGGGGAAATGGCTAATGATACACTCTGTTAGAGATCTGGTTTCTGGCCTAACTAGATTCCGAGTTCAAACATTCCTTTTACTGACTTTAGGTACAGACATTTTATATGACTTACATTTCTTCCAGTTGAATTAGTAGGGTAGAAATGAGCAAATAAGCTCTCTCCTGTTTCAGTTGCAAATCTGAAATGTTTGCCAGACTTCTTATAGCCACCTCTTTAATGAAGTATTTTCATTTTGAAAACTTATCTTGTGATTTTTGTGTTGGGGGACATGTATACTTACATGTTTTAAAAAATAGTTATTTGAAAGATTTTAATTAAATAACATTATCTATCATAATGGTAAAGATCCATTCCTCTAATTCGTTAGGTCTGTGTAGATATACTTTTAACAGCAGCCTTAGAAATTTGTTCAGGTCATTAAGTGTTTCAAAAACTATTCCTTTTTTTCTGTTCTATGATTATGTTTCTGCTAATTGTATTTTAAATACACTTTTAGGTATTTTTACTCTATGATGACACATTTGCAAGTGGGTCGCTTTTACACATAAGTCAACTATTCAGTTAAACCTGGCGTTTAATACCCACTTAAGATGATGCCTTCAGTCCTTCCAAGTCTTTCCTTCCAGGTCACAAAATGTTTGAAACTAGCAATCTTGTAATGTACCTCTAGAAGCTAACTAGGAAGGAGGATTCTAAGGGCTTTAGGCATTGAGTCCTCTTTAATATAGGCATTAGGGACTTAGTTCTTTTCAGTTGTGGAGTGAATAATGACTTTCCATCATTGTTGGATCACAGATAACATTTTTATGTTTTATGTATTGTGTACTTTTTCATATTTTTCTTTTAATTTCTTATAATTATAATTTTCTTGTAATAACCTCAAAGCTCTTGGGCTTTTTTGGTTTTTCTAGACAGCAGAATTTTGACATTTACTTATGACATACAAACCTAAATCAAAATATGATACAGATCTCTGCTGTTGAATATTAACTTTATATTAATGGGAATGTTCCTTTTGCACTTGGTACATTGAAACATGTACATTGAAATGGACTGGAGCACTAGCACAGCAGTTACGGCGTTTGCCTTGCACACGGCCGACCCAGGTTCGATTCCTCCTTGCCAGACCTCGGAGAGCCTGGCAAGCTATCGAGAGTATTGCACCCGCACGGCAGAGCCTGGCAAGCTAGCCGTGACGTATTCAGTATGCCAAAAACAGTAACAACAAGTCTTACAATGGAGACGTTACTGGTGCCCGCTCGAGCAAATTGATGAACAACGAACGGGATGACAGTGCAACAGTGCTACATTGAAATGTGAAAACAGCAACTGGGGAATTTAATGTTTTCCTTTTTACTGGTTCATTGTAACCATGTAATCACAATCACATGTGACCACCATATTGGACAGCACAGATGTAGACCATGAGTGTCAATTCTAAGTCTTCTGAAATTAACTTTAAAACCAAAAAGTTGTCTGTTTTCCACTCTAGAGAATAGTCTATAAAGAAGGACTCTAGCAGACTTCTTAGAAGGAGTTCATATAAACAGTGTATTTGGGGAAACTCCTGCCTAGTGGTCCTCAGAGTAATGTCACACCTGTTTATGGATAAAAGATGTTTGTAGGATAACATAGCCTCTGATAGTTTAGGTTTATTGGGTAACTCCCATCACAGTGCTCCCATTCCTCTGTGTTTATTTGTAACTTCTTTCTTTGTGTTCTGTTGACTTGTAAATATTGTTTTTCTCTTCTCCTTGTGTCCTTTGCATAGTTTATTCAGAGCAATGTCCTTTTTGTATGGACACAGGAAGTCTTAGCAAATGCTATGCTTTTGTAACCTGGGAGTCATTTGACTCTACATGATATTTTCCTCCTGGGCATCTGTTCTCTTGACCTAAGCCTCAGCTGCCCTTACTTCCTAGCACCCCCAAAAGCAGAGTCCCGACTAGGGACTGGATGGACCCAGTGCAAGTGGTGAGTTGTGTGCTACCCTGGCATCGAGATGGGCCTGGCCAAGGTGCCTACTGCTTAACTATAAGTTAAGAGCTTGGTCATGGACAAATGCTGTCATGATCCAAACAGTGATAACTAGATTTGGACCCTGCTAGGGTTGGGAATGATTAATCTGGCCTGAGTGCTGTGGTCTGAATCTGTGGCAAGATGTTGCCAGGAGAGCTGCCTTGCAAGCCTCAATGTATCTCTTGCTATGTCCATACAAAAATAACTAGTTTTTTTTTTTTATTTAGTTTAATGAAACACTCATTAAGATGTTAATGAGTGTTTGGACTAAGGAGAGGAGAAAAAACCCTTAAGAGGTATTTTGCCTACTGGCAGTCAGGAAGGGCTTTGGAATGCCCCTAGGTTGTGTTCCCTTTGAACCTGACAGCCCTCAGGAAGGGCTTTCTTATGTTGATTTTGCTACCAGGCTGTGTGTAGCCTAGGGCCAAGGGCGAGAGAGAAAAAGGGAGGAGAGAGACAAGAGAGGGGCTGCAGTAGATCTAGAGAGAGGATGGAGCTAGGAGTGCAGGAGATGAGAAAGATGGAAGATTGAATAAGCGGTAATGAATCAGCAACCAGCTTGGTCCTCGTTCTTCCTTCGTCTGTCTTTGGCCAACAGCCGTCCCGATCCAGCCCATATACAGCGGTTCCAGAGCACCGAACAGTGCTCTGAGACAGGGCAGTGAGACAAATCCTCCTGGAGAGCCTGCGAGTGCACACGCCCATCGGCGTGCAATAGTTTTTTACAGATATTCTTTACTCTCTCCCCCTCAAAGGAAATGCCAGACCAGGGGCCTCTCGGGATCACCCATGTGCTTGCTGGCATCAGGGTTTGAAGCTGCAGTCTCACACATGCTAGGCAGTCACTGGGCCGTCTTCCAGTCCCCAAGATAGTCTGCTTCAAACAGCAGTAGATGACAAGTGCTCACTACCCTGAGCACATAGATTGCCTTCTGAGGCGCTTGTCCCAGTTACCATAAACTGTAGTACTTGATCCTCAAAAATTTTTTTAGTATTTAAGAAGAGCATGGATGGTAATTTCTCACACTGGGTCTGTAGACTGGCCTGTCTGCAAATTTAGAAAGGTTGAAAAAGACTCTTCTACCTGGGTTATGACTGCAGGTGCATGGACTGCTGCTATGCAGGACAGACACCAGTGCACAAGGGTGAAAAAGTTGAACACCAGCTTAGACCACAGGTGCCTGTTAGCAGAAGAGAACAAAGAGATCTTTTCCAAAATTGAAATATGAATGGTTTGATGTTGAGAGATAGTTTAAGATAAAATTTCTTAATGACCAAATAAAAGAATGCTACTATAAAATAAGTCTTGGGGCCAGAGAGATAGTACAGTAGATAGGGTGCTTACCTTGCATGCAGTGATCCGGGTTTGATCCCCAAACCCCCATAGGGCCCTCTAAACCTGCTAGGAGTGATCCTAAGCACTGCTGGGTGTGCACTCCCCCCCACAAAAAAAACTATTTTAGAAGTCAGCTTTCAGAAATAACGTTGAGTTTCTAATATTGAAATACAGATAAAACTGGCAGTGTCTAGAATTTTGGTCTCTTTCTCACTGGGAATTAAATGATGTGTTCTAACCTGTCCTTTGTGACTTAAAATTTGAGCACAGTACAGGACTGAGGGAAAATGTATGGTTTTATAGCAGTTGTATGAACTAAATTCACTCTTAGTTTTCTCAGGTAAATATGGAGGTCTAGGCATTATCATTTGTCTCTGCCTTCAAAGCATGGTGTTTGGAAGGTTTTCTGTGGTCAGCTTGTCACCAGCCTTAGGTGCTCTTCTCCACGTTGCAAGCTGGAACCTTGTTATTTCTTGTTGCTATCTTTTTTTAAGATGTTCGTAAAATATTTACATTTAGAATTAATTTGCAGGGTCGGAGCGATAGATAGTGCAGCAGGTAGGGCATTTGTTTGCCTTGCACACAACGAACCCGGATTCGATCCCCAGAATCCCCTATCGTCCCCCGAGCACCGCCAGGACTAATCCTGAGTGCAGAGCCAGGTGTGACCCCTGAGTATCGACAGGTGTGACCCAAAAAGAAAAAAAAGGTAATTTGCTCTTTGAATTGACTCTTTTCTTTTCTCTCCTCTGTTTCCCAGATACTGGATCCAATACTACAGAGTGAATAGAATATACAATGGCTTTTTTATGCCGTCCTCGTTATCCATCGCTATTTGGAGAGAAGCACAGAAGAGACTTTTTTATTTATTCTAGCATCGCAGAAATCACTACACTGTGCTAGACTATCAGAATCCCATTAGAAAGACGCCTGTACTTCTGTAACATCTGATAATCGTTATGATACAGCATGAAGAAGCAGCTTTTTTCAAATGACAAATCAGACATTGTTGTTGCCTTCCTAAGAACGTTCTTTAATAAACTCATTTTAAAGTAGTGTGAGTAATGGCCAGTAAGCTGTTAAGATAGCAGTATGATAATATATTAGGTATCTGTTTTGCAAGAGCACCACGTTTCTCCTACGGACATTAGAAATGCTTTTATTTCAATAGGCAGATTCTATCAACCATAACTTCATCTGATGTAAGCATCAGCAAGGCAAAACCAAAATCTGGATCGGCGTTTTAGTCAGGAAAAAAGTCCTTTTATTAAAAAGTCCTTTTTTTTTTTTATTTATTTTTTTATTGAATGACCATGTTGAAAGTTACAAAGCTTTCAGGTTTAAGTCTCAGTTATACAATGCTCGAACACCCATCCCTTCACCAGTGCACATATTCCACCACCAAGAATCACAGTATACCTCCCCAGCCCCCCACCCCGCCTGTGTAACTGATAAATTTCACTTTACTTTCACTTTACTTTGATTACATTCAATATTTTAACAAAAAACTCACTATAATTGGAGTTTCTCTCCCCAAAGTCGGACCTGCTAAAAAGGAAGCATTTGATAATTTGTTTTCCATTGCTGAAAATGAAGAGATATGAGGTCGAGCGGCCGCACAGTTTTGGATTTCTGTATTTTAGTATTTTAGTAACTAAGTCCAGAGAAATTTCTACCAGAAATTGCATCATTGCAATCTTGTACCTCTCTGCTACTTTATATTCCACATATGAGCGCAATCTTTCTATGTCTGTCTCTTTCTTTCTGACTCATTTCACTCAACATGATACTTTCCATGTTGATCCACTTATATGCAAATTTCATGACTTCATGTTTTCTGACAGCTGCAAAGTATTCCATTGTGTAGATGTACCAGAGTTTCTTTGACCAGTCATCTGTTTTGGGGCACTCTGGTTTTTTCCAGATTGTGGCTATTGTAAACAGTGCTGCAATGAACATAGAAATGCAGATGCCATCTCTACTATACCTTTTTGCCTCTCCGGGATATATTCCCAGGAGTGGTATTGCTGGGTCAAATGGAACCTCAATTTTTAATTTTTTGAGAATCGTCCATATTGTTTTCCAAAAGGGCTGAACCAGTCGGCATTCCACCAGCAGTGAAGGAGAGTCCTTTTCTCCCCACATTCACACCAACACTGGTTGCTTTTGTTTTTTGGGGTATGAGCCAGTCTCTAGTGTGAGATGATATCTCATGGTTGTTTTGATCTGCATCTCCCTGATGATTAGTGATGTTGAACATTTTCTCATGTGCCTCTCAGCCATTCAGATTTCTTTGGGAAAGTTTCTCTTCATTTCATCACCCCATTTTTTTGATTGGGTCGGCAGTTTTCTTGTAGAGTTCAACCAGTGCATTGTATATCCTTGATATCAACCCTTTATCGGATGGGTACTGCGTAAATATCCTTTCCCATTCTGTAGATTGTCTAAAAAGTCCTTTTTAAAGCTGATTGGTTTTGATTTTTTTAATCAAGTCACTGTGAGTGAGATACAGGTGCAAACTTGTTTATGATTTTATGAATTCCAGACATACAATGTTCCCAACCCTTTACCAGTGTACATTTCCCACCACAATGTCCTCAGTTTCCCTCCTTCCCTCCTCTCTCTCTCTCTCTCTCTCTCTCTCTCTCTCTCTCTCTCTCTCTCTCTCTCTCTCTCTCTCTCTCTCTCTCTCTCTCAAAGACCGTTTTTAAAAAATATAAAACTAAGGATAAATCACTTCAGTTTTTTTTTTGTTTTGATAGCTTCTATAACCTAAACAAAATGAAAAACCTATTTCCAGAAGCTTAAAGTTGTCCACAGAGCATGTAAATTATTCCTTGAGTTGACCGTACTAGTCAAGATTCACCTATTCTAAAGGCGTCCGTCTGCATCTGGGTTGCAGAGCCGGTAGTTCTGCCTAACCTGGTACAACCCAGTGCTGTCGCAGCACCTGATGGTTTCACTGAGCGAGGCCAGAAGTGATCCCTGAATACAAAGCTTCGGAGTGAGCCCTCAGCACTGCCAGGAATAACCTCAAAAAACCCTTCAAAGTAAAACAAAGATCTACGTCTTACCAGTTATTAAGACACTCAACAAAAAATCTTACTAAATACAGGCCATATTTTGTGTAGTTGAAAAAGTTTTTCCTTGTCTGTGAGTCTCAATATTTAATAACAAATAATTGGCTTTTCCAAGACCCCCACAAAAAGGTGTCAGACATCATGTAGTTGAGTGACTGGAATAGCTACAGATGAATCCAGACCTTTCCTCCTCCACCCCTAGCCCCCCCATCAGCACTATTAATGAAAATAACTTGATTATTTTCACTTTAGGTGCCATGATTTACAAAACTATGGTGGAGTTTCATGCATGAAGCAATCTAGCACCACACCCTCCACCAGCGAGTCCGCCTTCCTCGACCTTTGTTTCCTATAGTTGATTACACTGACGCCTGATATCAAGGTCCTTTATTCCCTGAAGTATAGCTGCTGCATCATATGGAAGCTCAATTACCAGTGTTTTGAGTAGTTTCCATATTTTCATAAAAGCTGGACCAGCACTGAATGAGGGTCTCTTTCCCCACATCCCCACTGACACTGCTTGTTTTTGTTTTTTGTGATGTCTGCCTGCCAATCTCACTACTGTGAGATGACATCTCGTTTTGACCTGTGTTACCTTGATGATAAGTGATACATTTTTTTCATATGCTTTTTGGCCATCTGTGTATCTGAGAAAGTTTCTATTTTTCCCTTCACCCCATTTTTTAATGGGATTTTAGTCTTGTAAAGTTCTACCAGTGGGTGTGACGGGGATAAACCTAAGCTCCTTGTGGCAAAGGGGAAAGGACACAGCAATGTCACTTACATCTTCCCCTTTTCTGTTTACAAAATTACAAAAGTTTGAAATAGAGGAACAATTCCAAACACAATACAGTCTTCTAAGTTGTAGTAAAATTTCAGTTCGACCCTGGGCCCAGAGCAGTGCTTGTAGTAAAGCGTTCAATTGTCCTGTACTGTCCAAGGGTGATGAGAGTCATTTAGTCCCATTCTGAAGAAATGAAGTGTCTGGATCAAAATTGAAGAGTTGTTTCTGCAACAGCTCAGCAGTGGTTGCAGCAATGAGTCCCAGGGGAGCAGCTATTAGGAGTCAAATTTCAGGAAGCACTGGAATAGGAGCACCACAACTTCTGGCAGAACTTCAGCAGGGGAATGCAGCCATTCTCTAGTCAGGTTCACTGGCAGTCATAGATGTGCAGCCTAACTTATGTTTGAGAAAAAACACTTTTTTAAAGTTATCAGGGGCTTTGACGATGGGGTTTGGTCTCCATGCGTGTGAGTAGAAAGAGACAGAGGGAAGCTCCAATACAAATGGATATCCTAGAGATAAATGAGGTGTTCCTGTCAAAAGTCATTCCTTTCTCCTTTAGGAACCTGTGAATTCCAAGGGAAGTGTAAAAGTAAAATAATGTTAATTCAAAATACGGAGGCCTGGTCTTGTCCAATCCACAACCTGTAAAAGAGGGGTATAAGGAATGCTCTTAGTGTGACCTCATGAGATGTTAAAAGGAGCAAGAGGCCTTTGCTGTTGGTCCTCTGACACTGGCTCCTCTTCTTTCCTTGTGACTTCCAGCTGAAATCAGTTTGGCGGTGGCTCAGAGCTGGAATTTGAAGGGTTGTGAGTCTCTGGCAGTCTGAGATCCAAGTCAGGTGGTTGAATTCTACTATTTTTGTAATTTTGTAAACAAAAGGGGGAGATGTAAAATGACATTGCTGTGTCCTTTCCCCCTTGCCACAAGGAGCTTAGGTTTATCCCGGTCACACCCATCAAGGTGCTCCTGAGTCACCCATTCCTTTGTTTAGCTGTAACCAGTTAATCAGCTTTTCCCCCTAATCAGGCTGTTAATTTGTAAGGTCACATCTTTCTAAGACACTGAACTTATATTGTAAGTTAATACTGCCTCTCTCCTCTCCTTGTGTCTTTTGAATAGTTTACTTTAGATCAATGTCCCTCTTGTATAGACACAAGAAGACAATATTATGCTTTTGTAACTTGGGATTTAATTGGCTTTGAATATTATTCATTCCTGGGCATCTGCTTTCTTGACTTAAGCCTCAGTTGCCCTCAGTTCATAGCACCCCAAAAGCAGGGTCCCGACAAGGGACGGGACAGACCCAGGGCAAATGGTGAGTTATGTGCTACCCTGGCATCGAGATGGGCCTGGCCAAAGTGCCTAATGCTTAGCTATAAGAGCTTGATCATGGATAAATGCTGTCATGATCCAAACAGTGATACTAGATTTGGACCCTGCTAGGGTTAGGAATGATTAATCTGGCCTGAGCACTGTAGTCTGAGAATGAGATGGCCCCAGGAGAGCAATTCTATAAGCTTAATGCATCTCATTGTGTCCATACAAAATGATGAATATTCTTCACTTATATCACTTATAGTCCCGTTGATCTTCGATTTGCTCGAGCGGGCGCCAGTAACATCTCCATTTGTCCCTGTCACGAACTACTGTAGCCCAATGATACCTGCTCGCTCCAGGAACAGAAAGAGCCTCAAATCGTTCACTCAGAGATTTGACGAAGAAATCTGACCATCTAGTTGGTGGGCAGCCACGAGGTCTTCTGACGTCCCGTGGAATCCAGCCTGTAACAGCTCTAGTCCAATGGTCGTCTCTGAATCGCATTAAATGACCGGCCCACCTGATTTTTGACGCCTTGGCAAACAAGACAGCATCCCTGATTTTTGACCGTCGACGGAGGTCAGAACTCCAGATTCCTTCTCTCACTTGAGTGAGACATGATATTCCCAGCATAGCTCTTTCGATTCCCCTTTGGGATACCCTAAAAGTATTCTCATCCTGCTTGCGTAGGGCCCAGGTCTCTAAGGTATATATTAGTGCAGGAAGAACGGTGGAATCGAAAAGATGTGCCCGGAGTCGGAGGTTCTTCGTTCTCTTAACCACCTCTCCGACGCTCTTGAAGGCATTCCACGCTGCTCTCTTCCTCCTGCGCAGTTCTGGCACCAAGTCGTTCCTCATGTTGATTTCTCGACCCAGGTACACATAGCTGCTACATTCAGAGATGTTCATTCCATTGACAGCAAATGGACCTTCAGGGACCAGGGATGAATATTATGAATGCTTATATGTTTGCTGGACATATAATGCTTGTATGTTTGCTGCAGAGGATAAACACACTCATGGGATTTGCTCTTGGATGGGTCATCCTGGTGAAAGAGAATCTGTCCTAGAAGCAGCATCCCCTGAGGGAAAGAACTTTAACCCTATTGATTGTGACCACACCTATGTGTAAACCCCAACCCCCTCATGCTGGGGGTATTTAACTAGGCTGTAAGAGTGGATGGGGAGAGAGATCAAGAGCCGGGACAGAAGCAGAGAGAGAGACAGGAGAGAATGGAATAAACGGCAACTTATCAATCAATCAATCAGCTTGGTCCTCGTTTCCTCCTCCGTTTGCCCCATGGCCTGGGCCGCTTCGACTGGGCAAATGGCCCGGAACCGACCCCCTTGAACCCAGGGGCGGCCAACAGGGAGAGCCGCCGGGGCTCTCTCCTGGTCGCCCCCTGGCAGATGTTTTTTACAGGTTTCTGTACATTGGTTTTGTAGCCTTGACACTTTACCGTGCAAGTCTATTTCTAGAAGCTATTTTGTAGTGTCTTCAGGGCTTCCACGTGTAATATATCATCTGCAAATATTGAGAATTCAACTTTTCCAATCTGGATGCCTTTAATATCTCTTATGTAATTGCTATGGCAATGACTTCCAGTACTATATTAAGGAGTGGTGAGAGTAGGCAACCTTTTATTGTGACATTTTTCACAGCACAAATATGTTTGCTCTGGGCTTTGGGTAAATGTGTATGAGGAGTATGGCGTTCACTCTGGGCTTGTAAATGATTTTAACTATGTTGATAAAAGTTCTTTCAACTCCCATTCTATTGAGATATTTGGATATTGGATATTGTCAAATGTGGCCTTTGCATCTATTGGTATAATCATATGTTTTTCATATTTCCTTGTGTTGATATGGTATATTGACATACATAAATTTTAACCATCTTTGCAACTCCAGAATGAATCTTATTTGGTATGATCTTTTTCATGTATTGTTGAAATCAGCTTGCTGGTATTTTGCTGAGAATCTTTGCATCTATGTTTATCAGAGATATAAATCTATAGTTTTCTTTCTTGTTTGTCTGTCAGTTTTTGGTATCAGGGTAATGTTTCCCTTATAAAAATTGTTTGGAAGGAATCCTGTTTCATCAACTTTCTGAAGGAGCCTAAGAAGAATTGGATGTACATTCCCTAGAAGTTTCTGGGGGAGGGGCTGGAGCTATAGCACAGCGGGTAGGGTGGTTGCCTTGCATGCAGCTGGCCCGGGTTGATCCCCAGCATCCCACATGGTCCCCTGAGCACTGCCAGGAGTGATTCCTGAGTATAGAGCCAGGACTAACCCCTGAGTATCACTGGGTGTGACCCAAAAAGCAAAAAAAAAAAAAAAAGAAGAAGTTTCTGGGGGAGGAGCAATAGTACAGCAGGTAGGGTGTTTGCCTTGCACATGGCCGACGACGACCCAGGTTCGATCCCCAGCATCATGTATGGTCCCCGAACACTGCCAGGGGTAACCTCTGAGCATCGCCAGGTGTGATCCAAAGGGGGGGGGGGGAAAGACCTTTGAAAGAATTCACTTTTCTGAGTGACTTGGGTCTGTGCTTCTGAGACTTGATCACCGTTTGGTTTCCTTAACAGTGATTTCTTGAGTTCAGTTGCTCTGTTTTTAGTTGATTCATCTTGGGGGAATTATAGGAGTCAAAAGTCTTCATTTCTTTTAGGTACTCCAGTTTCATGGCAGAAAGATTTCAAAGTAATCCAAGACAATCCATTGAATATCTTGTTGTGTGTCATTTCATTTCTGATTTAGTTTACTAAAAATTTCTCTTTGTGAATCTTGCTAATAGTTTGTCAATCTTGTTTATTTTTTCAGAGAACCAACTCTTGGTTTTGTTGATCTTTTGAATTTTTTTAAATTTCCATTTATTTAATTTCTGATTTGAGTTTTATAATTCCCTCCCTTCTACTTGCTTTGAGTTCCTTTTGTTGGTCTTTTTCTAGCTGCTTAAACTATGTTGTAGGTTATTTACATAAGTCCTTTTTCGCTTCCTAATGAACACTTGCATTGCTATGAACTTTCCACTTTTGCAGTGTCCCACTTTATTCTTGTTTGTTTCCAGGAATCTTTATTTCCTGTTTTTCTCTTTGATTCACTGATCATTCAGTAGTAAATTGTTTTAATTTCCAAGTGTTTGACTTTTGTTTAATTTCCTTTTCTTTTATCACTATTTCCTTGCTGAGATTTTGCCTAGGTGATCTATCCCATGGTGAAAGAGGTGTGTTGAGGTCTCCTATTACTATTGTGTTAGTGGCAATGTCTTCCTTCATATCTATTAGAAATTGCTTTAATATTTTGATGGATCATCATTAGGATAATGTTTATACCTCTAAATAAAATCATACCTCTAAACATATATGATGTCCTAAATCATCATATATGTTTAGAGGTATGATTTTTTTTAATTATTTATTTTATTGAATCACCATGTGGAAAGTTACAAAGTTCTCAGGCTTATGTCTCAGTTATACAATGCTCAAACACCCATTCCTTCACCAGTGCCCATATTCCACCACCAAAAACCCCAGTATACCTCCCACCCCCCCACCCCCACCCCCACCTGTGTAACTGATAAACGTTACCCCATTTTCTCTTTACCTTGATTACATTCCATATTTCAACACAAAACTCACTATTGTTGTTGGAGTTCCCCCCCCCAAAAAAAAAGCCCTACTGACAAGGAAGCATTTGATAATTAGTTTTCCATTGCTGAGAATGAAGACATATGAAGTTGCATGGCTGCAGTAGCGGCCGCACGGTTTAGGATTTCTGTATTTTAGTATTTTAGTAATTAAGTCCAGGGATATTTATGTTAGAAATTGCATCGTTTCCCTTTCTGGGCAGTATGGGGCAATGGCTTAGTTCACAGTCTAGAGACATGGCTGCAAGCAGTTTCTGGGACCAAAAGTAGTCTGGCTGGCCTCCGGATCGTGGTCAATCAGCAGCAAAGTGGCCGCACCAAAGTGTGGCTATCTGGTCGAGTCTCGGCGGAGCACGCGCCGGTATCGGCCCCAGCCCGAGACTCTAGAAGTATGATTTCTTGATGTATTGATTCCTGGATCATTAAGAAATGGCCCTCACTGTCCCTCAAGGCTTTAATATGAAGTTTATGTTGTCAGCTGTAAGTATGGACACCCCAGCCATTATTTTTTCTTATTTGCCTTTATTTGGAGGCCAACCCCTGCAGCACTCAGGGCTTACTCCTGGCTATGCTCAGCATCAGTCCTGGTCAAGGGACACCATGGGGTGTCAACCATCAAATCGAGGTCGCCACATGCAAGACAAATACCCTACCTGTTGTACTATTGCTCTGCCCCCCCACTCAGCCTTTCTAAAGGAAATCTTTGTCTGTAGCATTGTTTTCCAACCTTTGGATTCGATCCTGGGTTTATCCCTACTAGGTGTGTCTGTTTTAGACAGCAGAATGTTGAGTTCAGTTTTCTGATCCATCCCCATACTATTTCTTGATTTCTGAGTTCAGCCCACTGACATTGAGAGATTATTGAAATGAAGGAATTTATCACCACAATTTGTAGAAGTTATGCATGGTCATATGCATATGCATATGCAGAGAGTCTCTATCCTGCACACATCTGGCTGTCTTCCCCAGGGCCCCTCATAGGGAATGGGCTCCAGCTTCCCTCCCCGCCCGGAGCAGAGCTCCCGGTGGCCAAAGACCTCCGGAGCCTAGCCACAGCCATATTCAAGGCCCCTCTCCATATGTTCGGACAAGCCTCATGCATGAAGGAACCGGCAGAGGAACCCAGGTGTGTGGGACCCGGGGCTGAGACCTCCAAAGCTGCTTGGATTGGGACTGGGCCTCCTCCGCCCAGATTTCCCATTTCCCAGCAGCTAGGCGGTCACACCCAGGATCTGCCCCCAGCGCTGTGTAATCCCATCCACAGCCAGCATCCAGAGACTTAAAAGCAAGCTCCCAGAAGCGCTCGGCCGCTTCGCTCTCACGTGATGTCTTATAGCCTACTTCTCTGGGAGAACCTGGCAAACTACCGGGAGTTTCCTGCCCACATGGGAGAGACTCGCAAGGTCCCCATGATGTATTAATATGCCAAAACCAGTAACAAGCTGGGTCTCTTTCCCCTGACCCTGAAAGAGTCTCCAATGCAGCATCTTTGGGAAGGATGAGTAAAGAGAGGCTTCTAAAATCTCAGGGCTGGGGCTGGAGTGATAGCACAGAGGGTAGGGCATTTGCCTTGCACGCGGCCAACCTGGGTTCAAATCCCAGCATCCCATATGGTCCCCCAAGCACCGCCAGGAGTAATTCCTGAGTGTATGAGCCAGGAGTAACCCCTGTGCATCGCCAGGTGTGGCTGAAAAAGCAATAAATAAATAAAATTAAAAATAAAATAAAATAAAATAAAATCTCAGGGCTAGGAGGAATGGAGACGTTACCGAGACCGCTCAAGAAATTCGATGATCAATGGGATGATGATGATGATGATGATGATGATGATGATGATGATGATGATGATGATGATGATGATGCATGGTGATTCTTAGTGATTTCCTTTGTATATGAGTTTCTTCTTGAATTTTGCTGCTTGCAATATTTTCTCTCTGTCTTTGCCTTATTTCATTCTGACTACACAGTGTCTTGGATTTCTTTTTTCTTCCTAAATTTGGATTGCTTCAGGCCTTTTGAATCTGGATGCATGAACTCTTCGGTTCTGGAAATTTCTCAGTGATTATTTCTTTGACAAATGATTCTTCATAGAAATCACTTTTCTCTTCTTCAGGGGCATCAGTGATTCTTATCTTGTTCTCTCGATTCTTACGTGAACTCATTCCATAGGCTTCTGGTGTGTTCTTCATTTCTTTTCATAATTTCTTTTGTTTTTTATTGGTTTCTGAGAGTTTCCTGTATCTGATCTTGGAGCTCACTAACTTTCTTTTTCCTCAGCTGTTGTCACTCTGCTATTGAGACCTTCCATTGAGCCTTTCATTTCACCCTGCACTCTTCATTTCTGTAACTTCTTTTTTTGTTCTTGTTGGTTTTTTGTTTTGTTTTGTCAGGAGTTACTCCTAGCTTTGCACTCAGGAATCACTCCTGGCTAGCTCTTGAAATCATATGGAATGCTGGGGAATCAAACCCAGGCTGGCCATATGCAAGGCAACTGGTGTTCTACCCGCTGTGCTGTCTCTCCAGCCCCGTCATTTATGTAGCTTCTGGTTGTAGTTTTCTCATTTCTGCCCTCGTGTTTTGTTGTGCCTGTGCCATTGTTTCTTTGAGCTTATTAATTATCCACATCATTGTGTCCCTGCAGTCTTTATCTGAGGGTTACGAGGCTGGTTGGTACTGGTCGAGCCTTTTATGCAATTTCCCCCTTGAGTCTGCTGTTCTTTGTACTTCCCTCCCATGAGAATGATTCAGCCCCTAGAAGCACTGAGGGATACCCCTAGATTGTAAAGACTTCTACAGGGATATTGGTGTCTTCCTCCCAAAGTTGAAGGTATGTGGCCACGTGATTCAGTATTCTGGCAGTGGAGGGTGAATTTATCTTGTCCCCTTCCTGTCTCTGTTAATTGCCGGGTTGGAAAAGCTGCTGGGAAGCAACAGGCAGGCCCCCCATCAACCGGGACTCCTGGTGAAAACTGACTCTTTAGTCCGGTCCTTTAAAGGAGCCTGGCCCTGCTGCTCACCGTGCGAGGACCATTCCATCTTATCATCAGCCCCAGTTTCCCACCCAGCATGTTGAAGCTCCCACGTAGGGATGAAAAAAATTCTTTTTCCTTTTTCTCTGCTGAGAAATGAATTGATAATAATCTTTGACAAGATATCTTTTCATGCAAGCCTCTTTTATAATTTAGCACTGTAGCACTGCCGTCCCATTGTTCATCAATTTGCTTGAGTGGGCACCAGTAACGTCTCCATTGTGAGACTTGTTGTTACTGTGTTTGGCATATCGAATATGCCACAGGTAGCTTGCCTCTGCCATGCGGGTGAGATACTCTCAGTAGCTTGCCGGGCACTCTGAGAGGGACGGAGGAATCGAAACCAGGTCAGCCGCATGCAAGGCAAATGCCCTACCCGCTGTGTTATCGCTCCACTCATGTCTTTAATATTGAACTCTCCCTATTTATATTGATGCTCCCCTATTTTACAGTTGTATGAGAATGTTATAGAATAAGGACTGTTTTGTGAAACTAATATGCTGGGACTCCTACATGCAAAGCATGTGCTCAGCCCTTTAAGCTCTCTATGTTGCACTAAAAGTGTTATCCTTGGGACCCAGAGTGACAGTACAGTGGGTAGGGCTCTTGCTTTGCACACAGCAGACCCCATGTGGTTCACCAAGCCCTCAAGGAGTGATTCCTGTAAGATTTCTCTTCTGTCTTTGGGTATGCTGTTTCCTACATTCCTCATTTTCAGAATCAGATCTTACACTTTTATTCAAAACTGTTGTAGCTGTTGAGAGTAGTCTAGATTTATCTTTTCTGACTGCTTACAAATGAGTCCATCTAATATATGAGAAAACACGCAAAGGTAGGAAGAACTTTGATCATTTCAGTACTCACTTGGGTACAGGAAACTGGCCTTGAGTGTCAAGGGTTTGTAGCAGATCCCACCAGAAAACTAATTCTGGGGCTAAAGCGATAGTACAGTGGGTATGGCGCTTATTTTCATGTGTCTGACCCGGATTCAATTCCCAGCATCTCATTTGGTTCCTAAGACCGGCATAAGTATCCCCTGAATATCACTAGGTGTAACCAAAAAAAAAAAAACCCAGAAAATTTATTCTGAAACTTATTGACTGAATATAGGTCGACATTCACCTGGGCAGGAGTGTGGAACAGACAACCTAACCTTTCCTCTTGGGTGTCTCTACTTGCACCTGTGGCTTGTTGGGTCTGCAGGTGTTCTCATCTTCCCAAAGGGGAACTTCAACTTGACTGGAATAGCAGAAAGAAGTTACAGCAAGAGCTCACACCACCGTATTCTACCTTTGGGCAACAGACCGAGAGATACTGAGCTCTTTTTTAAAAAAATTAATTTAATTTTTAAATTAGTGAGTCACCGTGAGGGTACAGTTACAAATTTACCCATTTTCGTGCTCGTGCCTCCCTCATACAATGTTCAAGAACCCATCCCTCCACCAGTGTCCATTCTCCACCAACAATGAACCCAGTATCCTTCTCACCCTGCAATCCAGTGCCCCCCACCTCACCCCGCCTCTGTGGCAGGGTATTCCCTTTTGTTCTCTCTCTCTAATTAGGTGTTGTGGTTTGCAATAAAGGTGTTGAGTGGCCATTGTGTTCAGTCTCTAGTCTACATTCAGCACGCATCACCCTTCCCCTGCGTGGCCTCCAACCACATTTTACTTGGTGTTCCCTTCTCTATCTGGGCTGCCTTTCCCCCCAGCATGTGAGGCCAGCTTCCAAGCCATAGAGCCAACCTCCTGGTACTTATTTCTACTATTCTTGGGTGTTAGTC
Organism: Sorex araneus; assembly: GCF_027595985.1. Classification (NCBI taxonomy): domain Eukaryota; kingdom Metazoa; phylum Chordata; class Mammalia; order Eulipotyphla; family Soricidae; genus Sorex; species Sorex araneus. The sequence continues at coordinate 3,062,636 of NC_073311.1, read as the reverse complement.
TCCTACTCTGTTATTTTATATTCCACAGATGAGCGCAATCTTTCTATGTCTGTCTCTCTCTTTCTGACTCATTCCACTTAGTATGATACTTTTCATGTTGATGCACTTATATGCAAAATTCATGACCTCCTTTTTTCTGACAGCTGCATAGTATTCCATTGTGTAGATGTACCAAAGTTTCTTTAACCAGTCATCTGTTCTTGGGCACTCGGGTTTTTTCCAGATTCTGGCTATTGTACACAGTGCTGCGATGAACATATAAGTGCACATATCTTTATAGGGATTGCATTGAATCTGTATAATGCTTTGGGGAGTATTGCCATTTTGACAATGTTGATTCTCTCTATCCATGAGCAGGGGATATGTTTCCATTTCCTCATGTCCTCTTTTATTTCATGGAGTAGCGTTTTATAGTTTTCTTTGAAGAGGTCCTTTACTTCCTTGGTTAAGCTGATTCCGAGGTACTTGATTTTCTGGGGGCACGATTGTGAATAGGATTGCTTTATTCATGTCCCTTTCCTCTGACTCATTGTTTGCATATAGGAAAGTCATGGATTTTTGGGTATTGATTTTATAGCCTGCGACTTTACTGTACAAGCCTATTGTTTCTAAGAGTTTCTTAGTAGAGGTTTTAAGCTTCTATAGATATAGTATCATATCATCTGCGAATAGTGAGAGTTTGATTTCTTCCTTTCCTATCTGGATGCCCTTAATGTCTTTTTCTTGTCTAACAGCTATTGCAAGTACTTCTAGTACTATGTTGAATAGAAGTCGTGAGAGTGGGCATCCTTGTCTTCTCCCTGATCTTAGAGGAAAGGCCCTTAGTTTTTCCCCATTGAGGATAATGCTTGCCGTGGTTTGTGGTAGATGGCTTTGACTATCTTGAGGAAACTTCCTCCAAAACCCATTTTAGTGAGAGTTTTCATCATGAACGGATGTTAGATCTTGTCAAATGCTTTCTCTGCATCTATTGATATGATTGATATGATCATATGGTTTTTATCTTTACTTTTATTGATATGATGGATTTTGTTGATTGATTGCCGAATGTTAAACCATCCTTGCATCCCCGGGATGAATCCCACTTGGTCATGGTGTATGATCTTTTTAATGTGTCGTTGGATTCTATTTGCTAATATCTTGTTGAGGATCTTATCATCAGTGATATTGGTCTGTAATTTTCTTTGTTAGTGGTGTCTTTGTTTGCTTTTGGCATAAGGGAGATGTGTGCCTCATAGGAACTGTTTGGGAGAGTTTCTGTTTTTTCAATTTCCTGGAAAAGCATATTTTTTAGCATAATCTGTATAACCTGTTTCTTTGAAAAATACCCTGGCCATCTCAATCACTCTATGTCAAATAGTCCATTAGCTTATTCTCTAACTTCACAAAAACTATCAGTGAACAATAGAAGCTTCACAAAACCTTTTTATGGAGAGCATAGCCTTAAACCTTCACTAGAGGCCCCACATAAATCAGGATGAGTGCCTGAGAGTAAGGAAGAATTCTAGAATAGGAACAAGGCTACCATCATCAATTTAGCACAACCAGAGCCCCTCCTGCAGCAGCAAGAGGGAATAGGGATAGACAACTAGAAGGTTCCAACTCTATACTTCCATAACGATATGAAGAAACAGCAAAAATCCCCTCCACGAAGAGAGGATGAAGAAAAGATTCCAGAAACCTCAACAGGAGCTACCCACATATATGATCTTTGAGAAAAAGAATTCAGAGAGGAAATCTTGAGGAGAGTTGACGTACTCCAAGCAACCATGGAACAGACATACAATAAATTAAGGGAGGATATGAATGAAGCATTGGAATAGTCCACCAAGAAAATGCAGGAAGAAATGAGAGCAGAAATTTCAAACCTACGAACGGAAGTCACACAAATAAAGGAATCGGTAGATGAATTAAAAATCTCAGTAGGAGCCCTCAACAGTAGAATAGCTAGAGCCGAAGACAGAATCAGCGAGCTTGAAGATGAGCTGCACAAAGCTTACAGACAACAACAAATAATGGCAAAAGACTTCAAAATGGCTCCAGAGCGAATCAGAGTCCTAGGGGATGACCTCAAGAGGAATAACATAAGAATCACTGGAGTACCAGAAGCACAGGGAAGTAACCCCAATGAAAAAAACACAATCAAAGACATCATTGCTAAGAAATTCCCAGAGCTGGAGAAGGCAGGCATCCAGATCCAAGGAGCCCGAAGAGTACCAGCAAAAAGGGACCCGAATAAAAAGACTCCAAGGCATATCATAGTCAGAATGACGGATGCTATGGATAGAGACACAATTCTGCAAGCAGCAAAGTCAAAGAAGGAAATCACGTACAAAGAAGCACCCCTTAGATTCACAGCAGACATATCAGAGGAAACCCTCCAAGCCCGAAGACATTGGTGGGACATAGTGAAAAAACTCAACGAAATGAATGCCTCACCAAGAATACTTTATTCGGCTAAACTCTCACTCAAACTCGAAGGAACCATACACTATTTCTCGGATGCACAACAGCTCAGGGACTTCATAGACTCAAAACCAAACTTAAAAGAAGGACTAAAGGGGCTATTGTAAGACAAGGAAGAATCCCATAAGAACAACAAACCCCAAAGAAAGATGACACAAAACCCCATGACAATAATCTCTCTCAATGCCAATGGCCTAAATGTACAATTAAGAGACACAGAGTGGTAAAATGGATCCGGAAACTAAACCCAACATTCTGCTGCCTGCAAGAAACACACCTGAACAGTTAGAACAAACACAGACTCAAAGTCAAAGGATGGAAAACAATCCTGCAAGCAAACAACTCTCTCAAAAAAGCTGGGGTGGCCATACTAGTATTCGACAACATAGATTTCAGGTTGAAAAAGATTTGAAGGGACAGCGAAGGTCATTTTCTATTTATCAAGAGATATGTACAACAGGAAGAACTCACACTCTTAAACGTATACGCACCTAATGAACGACTGGCTAAATTTGAAAAACAACTCCTAACAGATTTTAAAGAGGACATCGATAGCAGCACAATAATAGTTGGAAACTTCAACACCACCTTATCACCCCTAGATAGATCGACAAGAACAAAACTCAGCAAGGAAACACTGACTCTGAAAGAAGAAATGGAAGAGAGAGGCCTAATAGACCCATACAGGACTTTACACCCCAAAAAGAAAGAATACACATTCTTTTCCAGTGCGCACAGAACATTTTCCAAAATAGACCATGTACTGGGCCATAAAACATACCTCAATAGAATCGGAAAAATAGAAATTGTATCTACCATCTTTTCAGACCACGATGTGCTGAAGATACAAGCTAATCACACACAGACACGGAGAACCAAAGCAAACACCCGGAAATTAAATAGCTCAATCAGGAAGGAAATCAAGGAAGAAATCAAGAGATACCTTGAAACAAATGAGAATGAAGACACGAGCTACCAAAACCTATGGGACACAGCTAAAGCCGTGTTAAGGGGAAAATTTATAGCTCTGCAAGCATTCATTAGGAAGGAAGAAAGGGCCTACATAGATAGCTTGACTTCACAGCTCAAATTCTTAGAAAAGGACCAGAAAAAGGAACCCAAACCTGACCGAAGGAAAGAAATAATAAAAATCAGAGCAGAAATTAACAACATGGAAACCCAGAAAACAATCTGAAAGGTCAATGAAACCAAGAGCTGGTTCTTTGAGAAAATAACCCAGATTGATAAACTGCTAGCAAGACTCACAAAGAAAGAGAGAGAGAGAGAGAACCCTAATAGAATCAGAAATGAAAAGGGAGACATCACAACAGAAACCAATGAGGTTCAAAACATCATCAGAGACTACTTTGAAAGTCTGTATGCCACGAAACAAGAGAACCTAGAAGAAATGAATGAATTCCTTGATTCCTACAATCTCCCAAGTTTGAACCAAGAAGACCTGGAATACCTGAATAGACCCATTAAAATCAAGAAAATCGAAACTGTAATCAAAAGTCTCCCCAAAAACAAAAGCCCAAGTTCAGACGGATTCACTGGTGAATTCTTCCAAACATTTAAAGAAGACCTGTTGCCAGTTCTTCTCAAGCTTTTCCAGGAAATTGAAAAAACAGGAACCCTCCCAAACAGTTTCTATGAGGCACATATCTCCCTAATGCCAAAAGCAAACAAAGACACAACAAAAAAAGAAAACTATAGACCAATATCCCTGATGAATACTGATGCAAAGATCCTCAACAAAATATTAACAAATAGAATCCAACAACTCATCAAAAAGATCATACACCATTACCAAGTGGGATTTATCCCAGGGATGCAACATTCGGAAATCAATCAATGTAATCCATCATATCAACAAAAGTAAAGATAAAAACCGTATGACCATATCAATAGATGCAGAGAAAGCATTTGACAAGATCCAACATCCGTTCATGATGAAAACGCTCACCAAAATGGGTTTTGGAGGAACTTTCCTCAAGATCGTCAAAGCCATCTATCATAAACCTCTGGCAAGTATTATCCTCAATGGGGAAAAGCTAAGGGCCTTTCCTCTAAGATCAGGGACAGACAAGGATGCCCACTCTCACCACTGCTGTTCAATATAGTACTGGAAGTACTTGCAATAGCTGTTAGGCAAGAAAAAGATATTAGGGTCATCCAGGTAAGAAAAGAAGAAATCAAACTCTCACTATTCGCAGACAATATGATACTATATCTAGAGAAGCCTAAAACCTCTACTAAGAAACTCTTAGAAACAATAGGCTTGTACAGTAAAGTCGCAGGCTATAAAATCAATACCCAAAAATCCATGGTTTTCCTATTTGCAAACAATGAGACAGAGGAAAGGGACATGAAAAAAGCAATCCCATTCACAATCATGCCCCAGAAAATCAAGTACCTTGGAATCAGCTTAACTAAAGAAGTAAAGGACTTCTATAAAAAATACTATAAAATGCGACTCTATGAAATAAAAGAGGACATGAGGAAATGGAAACATATCCCCTGCTCATGGATAGTCAAAATGGCAATACTCCCCAAAGCATTATACAGATTCAACGCGATCCCTATAAAAATGCCCATGAAATTCTTCAAAAAAATGGATCAAGCAATCCTGAAATTCATATGGAAAAACAAATGCCCACGAATAGCTAAAACAATTCTGGGGAAAAAGATGATGGGAGGCATCACCCTCCCCAACCTTAAACTTTACTACAAAGCGGTAACAATTAAAACAGAATGGTGGGGCTGGATCAATAGCACAGCGGGTAGGGCGTTTGCCTAGCACGCGGCCGACCTGAGTTCCATTCCCAGCATCCCATATGGTCCCCTGAGCACCGCCAGGAATAATTCCTGAGCCAGGAGTAACCCCTGTGCATCACCGGGTGCGACCCCAAAAAGAAAAAAAATAAATTAAAAAAAAAAAAACAGAATGGTACGGGAACAAAGGCAGAGATGCAGACCAATGGAACAGGGTGGAATATCCCTACACACAACCTCAAATGTATGATCATCTAATCTTTGATAAGGGAGCAAGAAATGTGAAGTGGAGCAAGGAAAGCCTCTTTAACAAATGGTGTTGGCATAAACATGCAAAAGAATGGGCTTAGACCTCGACCTGACACCATGCACAAAAATCAGATCAAAATGGATTAAAGACCTCAGCATCAGAGCACAATTCATAAGGTACATTGAAGACAAGGTTGGCAAAACCCTCCACGATATTGAAACTAAAGGTATCTTCAAAGATGACATGCAACTGACCAAACAAGTGGAAACAGAGATAAACAAACAGGACTATACTAAACTAAGAAGCTTCTGCACCGCAAAAGATACAGTGACCAGAATGCAAAGACAAGCTACAGAATGGGAAAGGATATTCATCCAATACCCATCTGATAAGGGGTTGATATCAAGGGTATATAAAGCACTAGTTGAACTCTACAAGAAGAAAACATTCAACCCCAGCAGAAAATGGGACAAAGAAATGAACAGAAACTTTTCCAAGGAAGAGATACGAATGGCTAAAAGGCACATGAAAAAATGCTCTGTATCACTAATCATCAGGGAGATGCAGATCAAAACAACTATGAGATACCACCTCACACCGCAGAGAATGGCACACATCCAAAAGAACAAAAGCAACCGCTGTTGGGGGGGATGTGGGGAGAAAGGGACCCTTCTACACTGTTGGTGGGAATGCCGACTTGTTCAGCCCCTTTGGAAAACAATATGAACACTTCTCAAAAAATTTGAAATTGAGCTTGCATTTGATCCAGTAATACCACCTCTGGGAATACATCCCGGAGAAGCAAAAACGTATAGTCGAAATGACATGTGCACTTATATGTTCATCGCAGCACTGTGTACAATAGCCAGAATCTGGAAAAAACCCGAGTGCCCAAGAACAGATGACTGGTTAAAGAAACTTTGGTACATCTACACAATGGAATACTATGCAGCTGTTAGAAAAGATGAAGTCATGAATTTTGCATATAAGTGCATCAACATGAAAAGTATCATACTAAGCGGAATGAGTCAGAAAGAGAGAGACAGACATAGAAAGATTGCGCTCATCTGTGGAATATAAAATAACAGAGTAGGAGACTAACACTCAAGAATAGTAGAAATAAGTACCAGAAGGTTGGCTCTATGGCTTGGAAGCTGGCCTCACATGATTGGGGAAAAGGCAGTTCAGATAGAGAAAGGAACACAAAGTGTATGGGGGATCCGCTCGGGAGGGGAGATGAGTGCTGAATGTAGACTATAGATTGAACACGATGGCCACTCAATACCCCTATTTTGAACCACAACACTCAAAAGGAGAGAGAGAGAGAGAGAGAGAACAAAAGGGTCTGCCCTGCCACAGAGGCAGGGGGTGGAGGGATGGGATTGGGAGGTGGGAGGGATACTGGGTTCATTGGTGGTGGAGAATGGACACTGGTAGACAAAGGGGTGCTCGAACATTGTATGAGGGAAACACAAGTATGAAAATGTGTAAATCTATTACTGTACCCTCATGGTGCCTCACTAATTAATTAAAAAAAAATTAAAATATTATAATAACTGCGGCCGCTCGGGCAGGAGGCCATGCCCCTTTCGAGACCACGCCCCCTGAGATACAGACCACGCCCCCAGTAACCACTTGGGACACTGGCGGTGCTCAGGGTGGGCTGATTACCTGCAGGACAGGGTCGGTGCCGTTGGGGAGCGAGCAGAGAGGTGTGGCGATGGGAGGCAGAGTCTGAGGGATCGTGGGAGAGCTGGGAAGGGTGGGGCCCTCGTGAGAGCCTTCTGAGGCCTGGTAGGTGGTGCTCATGGCTGTTTACCTGAGCCTTTTTTTTTTATTGAATCACCGTGAGAACAGTTACAAAGCTATCAACTTTAAGTCTCAGTCATACAATGATCAAAAACCCATCCCTTTACCAGTGCACATTTTCCACCACCAAGAACCCCAGTAAACACCCCATCCCACCCTTCCTCCTGCCTGTGTGGCAAACGATTTCCACTTTACTCTCTCTACTTTGATTATATTCAATATTTTGACAAGAGACCTACAATTATTATTTGAAATTTTTCCCAACAATCAATCAGACCTGCCTAAAAGGCATAATTAGACAATTTGTTTTCTATTGCGGATTATGAAGAGCATATGATATAGCGCAGCCACATGATTTTGGATTTTTAATATTTTAGTAATAAGTCTGGAGCCATTCGTGGTCGGCAACTTGGGGCATCGCCGGGGCAGGAAGAAGGGCCGGTTCCACCCCCCATCCCCTGAGGCCCCACGTGTCTCATCACTGCAGTCTCATACCTGGCTGTCCAATAGGCTCTGAAAGATGGCAGCCACCATGCTGCCGGAGAGGGGAAAAGGCAGAAGGGACAAACACCTTTCCCCCATCTGGGGTGGCTTGGCACTGTAGTTCAATGCTCAGTCCAGATGCATTTCTGCCAAAAGCCACTGGGTTCCAAGATTGGTTTGTGTGCCTCTGAGATCATGGCCATTCAGGAGCCCTAGATACTGAGCTCTTACTCTAGCTATTAATGTGGAAGGCACACACACACACACACACACACACACACAAAATTGACTCAGGATTGGGAGTAAAATTGGGGCATTTTATGATACTGTCAGCAGTTATTTCAGTGCTACTAAATGCTATTTTGACACCCAAACAGTGGACAAAGAGTTTAGTGTCAAACTGCCCATTGGTTACCTGACCTAACTTTACCTAGTTTAGGGGGAAAACAGCCATAAGGTGTGTTGCCTTCAGGTGTGAGTGGATCACATTAAATTGATTTTAGTAACACTTAAAAATACATGCTTAGATTTTTTTCTTTTGGGGTCACACCAAGCGATGCTCAGGGGTTACTACTGGCTCTGCACTAAGGAATTACTCCTGGCAGTGCTTAGGGAACCATATGGGATGCTAGAGATAGAACCCGGGTCAGGCACGTGAAGGCAAATGCCCTACCCACTGTACTATCGCTCCAGCCCCACAAGCTTAGATTTGATTATTTTGCAGAAGAATAACCTTCAACTGGGGAAGTGATTGTAGCATAGAAAGCAAATAGACTTTGTAAAGCAGTACATGGTGAAGAAAAGCAGAAAATACATGGTGTAGAATATCAAATATCTAGGCAGAAGTTAAAAATTAGCCTAGAACTCATATATCATGATTTATTAGCCAAATGCCAACTCTCACACAATGAGAATTGGGATCACAGATCAGGTTTACCAACTATGTGGAACCTCAAAAATGATTGTATAAATCCAATACCCTCATTCATAAATCAGAAATCTAAGACCCAAATACAAGAAACAATTTTTTCCTTATTTTTCCTTTTGCTTTTTTTTGGGGGGTCACAGCTAGCTGTGCTTGGGGATCACTCCCGGTGGTGTTTGGGGGACCCCATGCAGTGCTGGGTATTGATCCCGGGGTCTATTCTGTGTATGGCAAGTGCCTAAATCCCTGTACTATCTCTACAGCCTCCAGAATCTGCTTTCCTAAGAGTAATCAGGAGAAAAGAGGTTGTAAATCCCCAACAACTGTAAAAGTAAGAACATTGCTGCTCAAGTAATGGGTCATTCCAGTGATAAGCTAGAAGATCAAAATCTATGCTTACAATTAACAACTGTGTTTGGGTTTGGGGTTATACCTAGTGCTCAGAGTCTATTTCTGGTTCTGTGCTTAGGAGTGAGCCCTGGTGATGTTTGGAGGTCCATATGCAATGTCAGGCTTTGAACTATGGTTCAAAGCAGCAGTAATTCCTTACCTCTCTACCATCTCTCTGGACCTAAGAATAGTTTTTGTTTGCTTTACTGAATCGCCATGCGATAGACCATCACAAAGCTATTCATGATTGGGCTTCAGTCATACAGTGTTTCAACACCACCTCTTTACCAGTGCATCAGTGTATATTTCCCATCATCTATGTCCCTAGTTACCACCACCCTGCCACCCCTCCTGCCCTCCACCTGTCTCTAGACAGGCACCTTTCTTCTCTCTCTCTCTCTCTCTCTCTCTCTCTCTCTCTCTCTCTCTCTCTCTCTCTCTCTCTCTCTCTCTCTCTCTCTCTCTCTCTCTCTCTGTCTGTCTCTCCTTTTGTGCATTATGGTTTGCAACACAGGTACAGATACTAAGAAGTCATCGTGTTTGTTCAGAGCGCTCAATATTTCTGTCAGGAAGGTACTGCTGGAGTAGGTTTTTTTCACTGAGTGGCAGCTTTGGGATGTGGACATGACCATTAGGGTTTTTGGAAAGGTCAGAGGAGGTAACCCATCCTGACATCAAAAGCCTGGAAATTTCAGTCACAAAACACGCATATCCAGTTTTCAGCAGATTAATATGTTGGTGAAGTCCATCCTGAGAACGTGGAATCCAGTCGTGTGCATGGATTTTGGATTGTGGGAGCAAGCTGCTTCTGGAGACTCTTTGGGCGGGCACCAGACTGACCTGACCCCCTCTGATCTCTCTTGGTCTGTTCAAGTCTTGTGCAAGTCTGAGATTAACTGTGGCTTTTGATGTCATTTGAGAGTTATTTGAGCCTCTGGAGCTGATATCTTAAATATCTGTCATCCCGTTGCTCATCGATTTGTTCGAGCGGGCACCAGTAATGTCTCTCATTGACAGACTTATTGTTACTGTTTTTGGCATATCCAATACACATGGGTAGCTTGCCAGGCTCTGCCGTGCAGGCTCGATACTCCCGGTAGCTTGCCGGGCTCTCCGAGAGGGGAGCTAATAAATGAGCTTGTATAGCTGAGCTGGAGATGGTTTGTGAGCGTGGCTCCCACATACCTAACTTTTAGCAGTTTAATTTCTTGGGAAACTTGGTACTGAGTTGCTGGAGTCACAACTTTGAGGCACTTTGAGTCACAATTGAGGCACAGCAGCAATTTGGGGGTATTGGGAAGCCTGAAGGCACCATCAGGCTGCTGTGCTCTCACCCTGAGGGTCCTGGTTGACCCGCTGGTGGTGCATGCCTGCGGGGCCCCACAGATACCAGACCAGAGCTGGAACTGGGCACTGGCGGCCTGGGCACTCCGAGCCGGGGGCAGCCACCATCTAGCAGAGCCTGGCCAGGGTCTCCAGAGAGCTGGCGCTCAGGGAGGTTTGAGGCCGTGGTAAGCTCCGGTGCTGTGGGCTGGCCCTGGGAAGACACGGCGGTGGGGCCAGGCCCCTTGCGGGAACCCGGGCACCTCAAACCCGGGCGCGCTGCGCGGCTGCGCAGGGTTGGCCGCGCGCCTCTGCGCCTCCCGGAGCGCCCCGCGGCTGGGGGCCCTCTGCCACCGCCCCGGCCCACGCGGGGGCACGCCGCAGCAGGCGACCTGCAGTCTCGGCAGTTGGCAGTGAGAGAATATCGAAGGCACCTCGTTCACTCACGCAGAAACCTTGACCCACCCGCTCTTCAGAGCTGCCGCGTGCCGGCGCCACCGCCGTCTTGACCGGAAATCTTTGAAATCGTTTTCCCTGGGGGCCGGCGGTGTAGGCCGAGGAGCAGAGCGCACGCCGTGTCTGGAGAGCCCTGCGTTTGACCTGCACTGCATGTCCCTGAACACCCTAGGGTACAGCACTTCAAAAGCTACTGGGGGGGGGCTGAAGCGATAGCACAGCAATAGGGCGTTTGCCTTGCACGCGGCCAAGCCGGTTCGATTCCCAGCATCCCATCCTGAGCACCGCCAGGGGTAATTCCTGAGTGCAGAGCCAGGAGTAACCCCTGAGCATCGCCAGGTGTGACCCAAAGAGAAAAAAAAAGTTTATGAGGGAGGTAGAAGGGAATTTGATAAGATTGACCACACATAGATAGCTGTTAATAAATAATAGGATTCATTATGTACATCTCATATTTGAATATATGAGCATTTCTCAAAAGGTTTTTCTGTGGGGGAAAAGTCGTTCTGCTGTGTGCAGCATTTGGCCTAAAATGTCACATTTGGGGCCTTTTTACTCTCTGCTGTTGTTTGTTATCTCTACCCCTGTTATCTTTATCTAATGGCATGTAGATTCAGGTAGTCTCATGTAAATATTGCATGCTTTAAACTATAATAACTCACTATCATTATAGTTTATAGTTTATGGCGCCCTATAGAGCAAGCCAACACTTTTTTTCCCAGCTTATGTTTTTCCAGTCCATTCTAAAATTGCCCTCTAAGTTGGTAAAAATTCATGCACTTTTATGCATACACACATACATGTGTGTGTGTAGATATTCTATAGTAATGGAATCTTCTTTTCTGATTGCATGGGACTTGGGACAAAGCATTTCAGAACTTTGCAACAAAAACACTTAGTGGATTGGCATTGCACAGAACTATAACTCATATTATCTCTTGGATGTTCCATGCTCTTATTCTCTAGTTCTGTAGCTTCCTTAAGTTTTGATCCAGGAAAAACTGAATTCAAAACTGATTCTTGGGCCCCTGAATAAAGAGCTGAGGTTTTTCTTTTCATTTCTGGATATTCCTGGTAAGAACTGATCCTTTGCCTGAATTAAAGGTCCCCTCTGATCTTTTATAGTAATTCTGCTACCCAATGCAAAGTATCACAAAAGACCCTGAATATCACAAGTAATCTTGAGAAAGAAAAAAACTAGAGGCGTCCACAGTTATTGACCTCAAACTATAGAAAAGCTATCATAATCAAAATGGTGCGATAATAGCATAAAGAAAACAAATGCGTAGGTTAATGGGAGAGAACAGAGTTGTAAACCCATGCATAATTTACAAAAAATGAGCTAAGAACTTTCAAAAATCTATTGTGTAAACAGGTCAACCACATGGGAAGAGTAAGATTTGGCTCCTATTCTATCCTGTGCAAAAATCAAAATGGATGAAAGAGTTGAACATAAAACCTGGAACTAGAAAATCTTCTAATAAAAACTCAAAATAAACAAAATTAAATCCTGTCCATTATTCTTTCAATGATTCTTTTGGACTTTACAACATAAGTGCAAGTAACAAAAGCAAAGACAAGTGTGACTACATCAAACAGAAGTTTCTGATATCAAGGGAAACTACCAACAAATATTAAAAAGATTACTGAGAAAATATTTGAAGTCATATCTGAAAAGGAGTTAATAGGTAAATATATATGTATATATAATTATAGAGAGAGAAAATTCAACTCTATTAAATATATTTTCAATTTTAAAAGGTGATCCAAGGAGGACATTGATAGTTGGACTTCAGCAATGCAATAATAGTCACCTCTTGATAAACAAATGAGACTAAAACTCAGCGAAGCATGCTGACTTTGAAGGAAAAAAATGAAAGAGAGGGGGGCTAGTAGATATATTCAGGAATTTTCATCCCCCAAAAGCTGAATAATATTCTTCTCCAGTGCAAATGGGACATTATCCAAGATAGAACAAATGTTAGGACACAAAGCATTCCTCCACAAAATCAAGAGGATAGAAATGCTATCAACAGGGGGCTGGAGCAATAGCACAGCGGGTAGGGCGTTTGCCTTGCATGCGGCCGACCCGGGTTCGATTCCCAGCATCCCATATGGTCCCCTGAGCACCGCCAGGGGTAATTCCTGAGTGCAGAGCCAGGAGTAACCCCTGTGCATCGCTGGGTGTGACCCAAAAAGAAAAAAAAAAGAAATGCTATCAACAACTCAGACAATAATTCACTGAAAATAGAAGTTAATCACACACAGAACCAGAGAATCAAATCAAACACCTGGAAATTAAACAGCTTACAACTGAACAACAAGTGGATTAGAGAAGAAATCAGAAGATTCCTGGAAACAAACAAGAATGAGGGCATGGGCTACCAGAACTTGTGGGACATGGCAAAAGCATTATTAAGAGAAAAGCCTGTGGTCCTGCCTACTGTAGGAAACCATTGGTTTGTCCTTTCTCCCTGGCTTCAGGAAGTTTAGGTTTACTGAGTAATACCCATCATAGTGCACCTGACACACTCCTATTCCTCTGTGCTTATCTGTAACTTCTTTCTTCTCCAACTGGTCAATCACCTGTATCCCCTAATCAGACCCTGTTAACTTGTAAGGTCAGATCCTTCTAAGAACACTGGACTTGTATTAATAAGTGAAATATTGCCTTTCTCTTCTCCTTATGTCCTTTTACTATAGAACAATGTCCTTTTTATACAGACACAGGAAGACAGTTAACACTATGTTTTTGTAACTTGGGAGTTAATTGACTCCGAATAATATTCACTTCCTGAGCTTCTGTCTGTTCTCTCGATGTAAGCCTCTCAATGTTGCCCTTACTTCCTAGCACCCTGAAAACAGGGTCCCAACAATGGACTGGATGGACCCATGGCAAGCTGTGAGCTACCCTGGCATTGAAATGGGCCAGGCCAAAGCGCCATAATACTTAATTATAAGTTAAGAGCATGACCATGAACAGATTCTGTCACGATCCAAAAAGTAACGACTAGACTAGGACCCTGCTAGGGTTAGGAAAGACCAATCTGGCCTGAGCACTGTAGTCTGAGATCTATAGCAAGATGTCCCTAGGAGAGCCATCCTATAAACTTAATGTATCTCGTACTGTGTCCAGACAAAACGACTAATATTATGAATGTTTATATGTTTATTGGACTAAGGAAAAGAGAAACACACTCATAGATGATATTTCGCCCTTGGGCTGAATGAGGATTTGTCCTTAGAAGAAGCTTCCCCTGAGGGAAGGACTTTACCTCTGTGATTGTATGACCACACATACGTGTAATCCCTAACCCCCTCATGATCTGGGATATAACTAAGGCTGTAAGAGTGGGGGACAGGAAAAAATATAGAGAGAAAAAGAGTGGGTGGCAGGAGAACCAAGGAGAATCCAGAAGTATGAGGGAGCAGGACCCAAGAGGAGGATGAAGGAGATTGAGGAGGGGGTTGAGGAAGAGGAATGGAGACGAGATTGGAATAAACTGCAACTGACCAGCCAGCCTGGCCCTCGTTTCCTCCTTCATGTGCCCATTGCCAATGCCGCTCTGGGGTTGGGGAAGCCTCCCGAGACCACGGATCGCAGGTGGTGAGAGAGCTGCAGGTTTCGTATTCTTTTTTTAATATACACTAGAAACATTCATCAGGAAGGAAGAAAGGGTCTACAAAAATAACTTAACTATACACCTTAAGCTCTTGCAAAATGAACAAAAGAAGTTCAAACCAGACAGGAAGAAGGAAATTATAAAACTTAGAGCAGAAATTAATGAGCTGGAGTCCCCAAAAAACAGTACAAAAGATCAATGAAACCAAGATCTGGTTCTTTGAAAAAATAAATAAGATCAATAAACTACTAGCAAGACTCACAAAGAAGCAGAGACAGAGACAGAGAGATAAAGATAGAACCCTAATAAACCAAATCAGAAATTAAATGGGCAACAGAAGCCACAGAAATGCAAAGGATCCTTGATAATCTTTATGCCACAAAACAAGAGAACCTAGAAGAAATGGATAAATTCCTGGATCTCTTAACCTTCCTAGATTGAACCAAGAAGATTTGGGATTACTAAACAAACCCATTACTCTCAAGGAAATTGAAATAGTAGTAAAAGTCTTCCCCAAAACAAAAGCCCTAGCCCAAAGAATTTCACTAGCAAATTCTTTCAAATCTTTAAAGAGGACCTATTGCTAATCCTTTTCAAGTTTCTCCAGGAAATTGAACACTTCCAAATAGTTTCTACAAAGCAAGTATAACCCTGATACCAAAAGCAGAGAGACCACCAAAAAATATTCCTAACAAACACCAATGCAAAACACTAGCAAATAAAATCCAACAACTCGTCAAAAAGATCATACACATGACCAAGTAGGATTCATCCTAGGATGAAAGGATGGTTTAACATTCACAGGTCAATCAACATAATACACTACATAAAAAGCTAAAACCACATTATCATATTAATAGATGCAGAGAAAGCATTTGACAAATCCAGCACCCATTCATGATAAAAACTTGCAACAAAATGGGAGTTGAAGAAACTTTTTTCAATATAGTCCAAGCAATTTATCACAAGCCCACAGCAAGCATTATCCTCAATGGGGAAAAACTAAAAGGCTTCCGTCTAAGATCAGGCACAAGAGAAGTTTGCCCACTCTGATCACTCCTATTCAATATATTCAATATAGTACTGGAAATATTTGCCATAGCAATTAGGGAAAAAAAAGATCTCAAGGGAATCCAGATAGGAGAGGAAGCAATACAAAAAACTCCATTGCTTTCCTATATACAAATAAAAAAAGAGAAAAAAGAGATGTAAAAAAAAAATCCTGACCACAATTCTGCCTCAGAAAGTCAAGTACTTTGGAATCAGTTTAACTAAAGAGGTGAAGGACCTATACAAAGAAAATTACAAAACACTACTTCAGGAAATAAAAGAAGATATGAAGAAACAGAACCACATTCCCTGCTCATAGATTGGAAGAATTAACATGGTCAAAATGGCAATACTCCCTGAAAGCATCATATAGATTTATAGATTCAGTGCAGTTCCTATAAGGATCATCATCATCATCATCATCATCATCATCATCATCATCATCATCATCATCATCATCATCATCCCATTGATCGTCGAATTTCTTGAGCAGTCTCAGTAACATCTCCATTCGTCCAAGCCCTGAGATTTTAGAAGCCTCTCTCTACTCGTCCTTCCAACGATGCCGTACTGGAGGCTCTTTCAGGGTCAGAGGAATGAGACCCAGCTTGTTACTGGTTTTGGCATATTAATACACCGTGGGGACCTTGCCAGCCTGTCCCATGTGGGCAGGAAACTCCCAGTAGTTTGCCAGGTTCTCCCAGAGGGAGAAGTAGGTTATAAAATGTCTTCTGGGAGCTTGCTTTTAAGTCTCTGGATGTTGGCTGTCGGTGGGATTACATGGTGCTGGGGGCAGTCCCTGGGTGTGACCACCTAGCTACTGGGAAATAGGAAATCTGGGCAGAGGAGGCCCAGTCCCGATCCACGCAGCCTTGGAGGTCTCAGCCCCGGGTCCCACACACCTGGGTTCCTCTGTCAGTTCCTTCATGCGTGAGGCTCGTCCGAATGTGTGGAGGGGACCTTGAGCATGGCTGTGGCTAGGCTCCAGAGGTCTTTGGCTGCCAGGAGCTCTGCTCGGGATGGGGAGGGAAGCTGGAGCCCATCCCCTCCGAGGAGGCCCCGGGGAAGACAGCTAGGCGCGCGGGCAAGACTCTCTGCCTATAAGGATACCCATGACATTTTTCAAAGAAATAGGTTAAACACTCTTGAAACTCATATGGACCAATAAACCCCCACAAATAGATAAAGGAATTCTTGGGAAAAAGAAGATGAGAGGCATCATCTTCCCCAACTTCAAACTGTAGTATAAAGTGGTAGTAATTAAAAGAGCATGTATTGGAATAAATACAGATGCTTAAATCAATGGAACAATGGTGGATAACATTGGATTGTACTTTAAATCCTCCGTCAAGGGGCTTAGGTTTATTGAACTACTCCCACAACAGTGCCCTTGAGGCATACCCAATTCCATCAAGCACTAATAATCCTACATTGCCTTTCTCTTTCCTTTATGTCATTTGCATGGTTTAGCAATGTCTTTTTTGTTTAGACACAGGAAGACAACTGATGTTATGCTTTTGTAACATGAGAGTTCATTGACTCCAAATAATATTTACTCCTGGGCATCCATCCTATTTATCTGACTTAAGCCTCAGTTACCCTTACTTCCTAACATCCCCAAAAGGCCCAACAAAGGGACTAGATGGACCCAGGGCAAGCAGTAAGCTACCCTGGCATTGAAAGGGGACAAGCTATACACCATAAGTATAATTTGTTAAGAGCATGGTCACGGAACAAACTGTGTCATGACCCAAAAAGGAACAACTGAATAAGGACCCTGCTGAGGTTAGGAAAGACTAACCTGGCCTGAGAACTGTGGTCTGGAATATATAGCAAGATGTCCCCAGGAAGAGTCAACCTTTAGGCTTAATATATCTCTCACTGTGTTCATACAGAATGACTAGAAATGTGATAAGAAGTAAATTCACTATGACTGTTTAAATTGATTATTAGCTGAGGAAAGGAGAAAGCAATGCACCCTAAATGGAATCCTGCCTTTGAGCAGATCTCCTAGTAATCTGGAGTACTGAACCCTCAAATGAGATTTTGTCCTTGAGTTAATTTCCTAGAACTTCCCCTGAAGGAGTGGCTTTACTCTGTTTGTTGTTATAATGATGTCCAACCCCACCTATGTGTACCCCACCCTTCATGATTTCCATATCACTATGCTTAAGGGGAGAGTGGGGACTATGAAGAAGATGAGGACTAGACTAGGACTACGATAAGGACTATGGAGATGAGGATGGTGGAATTATGAAGACTGGGACTACGATCAAAACTACGACTATGATTGTGCTATAAGGGGAGAGGTTGGACTATGCTGAGGAGGAGGGAGAAATAAACTGACTACCGACCAGCCTGGGGCCTTGTTTCTCTGTTCCCCTGGTCCTTCATCCATCTGTCACTTTGGGCTGGGCAGGGGAATGGTTCTTGGCCACTGAACGCTCAAGGCTTGGATATGGGAGGAGCTGAGGACATCTTATCCCTATTATTCTCCTCCTCAACTATACTTCCCCAAAACTGGAGAATAGAATTAACAATCTCCCATTACTTGTCACTTGTATCACTTGTCATCCTGTTGATCTTCGATTTGCTCGAGTGGGCTCCATTAACGTCTCCATTTGTCCCTGTCGCGTGCTAGTGTAGCCCAATGATATCTGCTTGCTCCAGGAACGGGAAGAGCCTCAGATTGTTCATTCAGGGATTTGATGAAGAAATCTGACCATCTAGTTGGTGGGCGGCCACAATGTCTCTGACATCCCATGAAATCCAGTTGGTAACAACTCTAGTTCAGCGGTAGCATCTCTGAATCGCACTACATGACTGGCCCATCTGATTTTTGATGCCTTGGCTAACGAGACAGTGTCCCTGATTCTTGACCCTCGACAGAGGTCAGAACTCTGGATTCCTTCTCTCACTTGAGTGAGACGTGATACTCCTAGCATAGCTCTTTCCATTCCTCTTTGGGATACCCTAACAGCGTTCTCATCCTGTTTGTGTAGGGCCCAGGTCTCTGAGGCATATTTTAGTGCAAGAACGATGGAGTCGAAAAGATGTGCCCATAATCGGAGGTCCTTTGTCCTCTTAATCACTTCTTTGACGCTCTTGAAGGCATTCCACGCTGCTCTCTTCCTCCTGAGCAGTTCTGGTGCCAAGTCATTCCTCCTGTTGAGTTCTTGACCCAGGTACACATAGCTGCTGCATTCAGAGATGTTCGTTCCGTTGAGAACAAATGGAGCATCAGGGACTAGTTATTTTTCATGAGCATCATCTTGTTGAGGTTCAGCTGCAGTCCGACCTTTCCACACTCCCAGTAGAAGTCGGCCAGCATTTGTGCCACTTGGCTAATGTTTGGCGTTATAAGAACGATGTCATCAGCAAATCGGAGGTGGTGTAGTTGCCAACTGTCTATCTTCACTCCCATTCCTTCCCATTCCAGTCGTCTCATAACGTTCTCGAGGGTGGCACTGAAGAATTTCGATGAAATGGTATTGCCCTGCCGAACCCCTCTCTTCACATTGATGATCACTTCATTGTAGAATGGTGAGATCCTGGTGATGAATCCGTAATACAGCTTGAGGGGATCTTGATGTACTGAGTTTGAATGCCCTGTTTGGCTTGGCTTTGATGACCGCTTCAGTCTCAACAGAATTGAAGGCCTTCTTTAAGTCAATGAACATTAGACAGAGCAGCATCCTGAACTCTCGAAAAACTTCAATGAGTTTGGTCACTATTTGGATATGGTCGATCATGCTGAATCCTTTTTGGAACCCGGCTTGCTTGCATGGTTGTCCTTCATCTAGTGTTCTGCCTATTCTATTCAAGATGACATGAGTGAACAACTTGTAGACGACAGACAGCAGGCAGATTGGGCGACAGTTGCCAATGTCATGGATGTCTCCCTTCTACGTGGATGTCTCCCTTCAACAGAACGGTCCTCCTGGTTTTCCAGGACTGGGACGGAACCTTGTATTCATACAGGTAGCGTGTGAAGAGCTGAGCCAGTGTATTGATGAGTACTGAATTTCCATACAACCTAGCAATTACTGCTTCTGGGAATATACCCTAAGGGCCCAAACATGCAATACAGAAAACCATCCACACTGCTATGTTCACTGCAGCACTATTCACAATTACCAGAATCTGTAATCAACCCACATGCCCTAGAACAGATGAGTGGATAAAAAAACTATGTATGGACTGGAGCAATAGCACAGCGGGTAGGGCGTTTGCCTTGTACGTGGCCCACCTGAGTTTGATTCCCAGCATCCCATGTCTCCTGAGCACCGCTGGGAGTAATTTCTGAGTGCAGAGCAAGGAGTAACCCCTGTGCATCACCGGGTGTGATCAAAAAAAAAAAAAGAAAGAACAAGTAAAGAAACTATGGTACATCTATACAATGGAATACTACACTGCCTTTAGGAAAAATTAAGTCATAAAATTTGCTTACACATGGATGGATTAATGGATGGATGGATGGATGGATGGATGGATGGATGGATGGATGGATGGATGGATGGGTGGATGGATGGTAGACATAGAATGATTTCATTGTTTTCAGAATATAAAAAATAATAACAATATGAGACTAATACCTAAAAACAGAAATAAAGGCTGGGAGGACTGCTCCATTGTTGGAAACTTGTCCCAAATGAAGGGCAGGAAGGGCATTTAGGACAAAGAAGGGACCACTATGACAATGATAGTTGGACATGATCACCCTGGACAAGAAGTTAGTGCTGAAAGGAGGTAAAGGGTTAACCTTTCCATCCCTATAGTACAAACTATAATGCTAAAAAGAATAGAGTGAGTAAGCAAGTGAGCAAGTTTGAGAGAGAGAGAAAGAGAGAGAAGTATCTGTCATAGAGGCAGACTGGAGGGCAGGGGGGTGGGTGGCAGGAGGGAAACTGGGGACATTGGGGGTAGGAAATGTGCACTAGTGCAGGGATGAGTGTTGAGATATTGTATGACTGAAATCCAATAACGAACAACTTTGAAACTGTGTCTCATGTGATTCAATAAAAATAAATTTATCAAATTAAATTTTAAAAGATGGTGGATGGTACAGACAATCAGTTGACATTTTCCTAAAAAGACACATATATTCAAGAGGCACGTGAAAAATTACCAACCATTATAGAAATGCAAGTAAAATCACAATGAGATTTCACCTCACAACTGTTGGAATAGTTCTTGTTAGAAAAACAAGAAATGGTAAGTGTTGTTAAGGATGAAGAGAAAGGAAAATACTTGTGCATATTGGTCAGAAGGTGATTGATACAACCACCATGAAAATGAAATTAAAAATGCCTCAAAAATTAAAAATACAATTATCATATGATCAATATGAAGCAATCCCACTTCTGGTTATTTATCAAAGGAAACAAAAACTATATCAGAAAAGACATATGCATCTTTGTGTTCACTGCAGCAGTATTTACAAGAGCCAGAATATGGAAACAATCTAGTGTCCATTAATGAATGAAAAAATTACCTATACATGCATACACACTCACCTAGAGGCACAGTGAAATATTATTTAGCCATGAAAAGAAAAGAAAAGAAATTTAGGGACCAGAGCAATAATACAGTGGGTAGGCCTTGTACATGGATGACCCAGGTTCAATTTCCAGCATTCCATATGGTCCCCTGAGCCCCTGCACACAGAATCAGGAGTAAGCCCTGTGCACCACCAGATGTGCACCCACTCCTTGTTAAAAGAAAAAGAAACAAGCAAACTATTACATCATAAAGTTGTATACCTGGGATGGATTTGATGTTATATGCCAACTGTATGTCAATTTGGAAGGAAGAGGAGGAAGGAAGTGAAAGCAATCAGTGCCTTTGAATATTTGCCTTGCAACACATGGTCACAAGTTCAGGCCCTGGTGCCACTCCATGTGTGAAGCTTGGTGTTGACAGCTCTGTAGTCTGTGATCTCTCGCACTGCAAAAGAATCCCCGCAGCTCCTGGCAAGCGCTGTGCAGCACCACAGATAATGGGAGCAAGTTGCAGCAAGCACTGTGCTTGCATCAACATTGACAGCCTAGGGAAGGGGGAGGGAATAAAAATAAATGTAAGTATGACAGTGAGGAACATTTAAAACTGATTTGGGACTGAACTAAATCGAAAGTAAAGTATGCATGGATCAATAAAGAATATTTTCTAAGGATAAAGTAAAATAAAACTGCCTTGCTATTTGATTAAGAAGTTATTGTTTCTCTCATCATGTAATATTGCTGGTCATTTTTTTATTTATAAAAACAACGAGGATGAAGAAAATAAATGAAACAGTATGCAGTGATTTAAGGAAATATTATTACATTAAAACATAAGATTAAAAACCACATTTAATTCATTACCTTCAATACAACAAAGAAGGGGAAATAACTGCTACTGGTCTGTTCTTGATTCTTTTTAAAAACAAAAGTGGACAGAATGGGGCCAGGAGATAATACAGTGGGTAGCTCATTTGCCTAGCAGGTGGCAAATCCACATATGCCCCCCCCAAACTCCACCAGGAGTGATTCCTGAGTGCAGAACCAGGAGTAAGCCCTTAAAACTGCTGGATGTGGCCCCAAAAGGAAAATCAATAAGTAAAATAAAAGTGAACATAGAACATATTTGTGTGAAAATATATGTGGAATCATACAAATATAAAGGTGCAACAAAGCATATACAAGCACATCTAATCCTAAAATTCTTAAATTAACACTACACTTGAATATTTTTTCTTTTTGGGTCACATCCAGCGATACACAGGGGTTACTCCTGGCTCTGCACTCAGAAATTACTCCTGGCGGTCCTGGGGGACCATAGAGATGCTGGGAATTGAACCCGGGTCGACCGCGTGCAAGGCAAACGCCCTACCCACTGTGCTATCACTCCAGCCCCTACACTTGATTTTTTGCCCACTCTCAGAGAAATCGTTCTTGTTTTGCCCCATTCCACAGTTATATGACTTTTCCTCCACAGTAGAAGCTGTGCCAGCAATATAGGCATATGGGACTCACACAGAATTTTACCGTTTTGTTGTAACAAAGAAATCTATTGAGGACTTATTTGCAATTCTAATAGGCTACGGATAGAGAGTCAAATGTGACTTATTCATTATTTCCCTTCATTATTACATGGAAAGTAATAAACTGTAGGATAACATTGGTTTGTCCCTCCTCCCTTGCCACAAGGAGTTTAGGTTTAAGTGCTCTGGAGACACTCCCATTCCTTTGTTTATCTGTAAACTCTTCTCTGCATCCTCCTTCCCAACCAGTTAATCACCTTTTCCTAATCAGATTCTGTAAGATTAGATTCTTCTAAGGATCCTGAACTTGTATTGTAAGTTAGTGCCTTTTGCATAGTTTGCCTTAAAGCAATGGCCTTTCTGTATGGACACAAGAAGACAATATTAGGCTTTGTAACTTGGGATTTAATTGGCTTCAAATATTATTCATTCCCGAGCATCTGCTTTCTCCACTTAAGCCTCAGTTGCCCTCAGTTCCTAGCACCCCAAAAGCAGGGTCCCAACAAGGGACAGGACAGATCCAGGGCAAGCGGTGAGTTGTGTGCTACCCTGGCATCGAGATGAACCTGGCCAAAGTGCCTAATTCTTAATTATAAGTTAAGAGCTTGATCATAGACAAATGCTGTCATGATCCAAAAGACTAGGACCCTGCTGGGGTTAGGAAGATTAACCTAACCTGAGGACTGTATAGTGAGATGTCCTCAGGAAGAACCAAACTTTTTATCTCTTGCTGTGCTCATACAGAATGACATTGCTAGAAATATTAGAAATATTAGAAGTAGATTTACTGTAACTATTTAAGCAGATTACTAGCTCACACCCTGACAGACCCTTGTTTGGAATCACTCCCTTGAGTGGATCTCCTTAGATGAGATTTCCTTAGATGAGATTTTTGTTAATATCAAGAAATGGTCTTACCCTTCTTTGTTGATTTGTTAATGTTAAACCCACCTTTGTGCCACCGCCCTATGTAATTTGCTATATAAACTAAGGCTATGGGGCAGAAGGGCCAGACTCAGAAGAAGGAGAGAGAGAGAACAAAATAAACTGATCGAGCAACCAGTTTGGCCTTCTTCCTTCCATCGTCTGCCCTTGACCGACAGCACACACAGCGACAGCACACACAGCGGCTCCGGAGCACCGAACGCGGGTGGTGAGACAGAGCTGCCTTGAGAGCCCGCGAGTGCACGCACCTGCACGCACCCGTCGGCTTGCCTTAGTTTTTTACAATAAGCCATATGCACATTTCCACTTCTGTATTTTGATGTAATTACATGTAAGTCACTACATACTGTTCCATTTATCCTCTCTGTCCTCATTGGTTTTTGTGTGTGTGTTTGTGTGTGTATGTGGCGGGTTTTTTTTCTAATTTTTTTATTTTTAATTGAATCACGGAGAGATAGACTCTTACTGATTAGGCTTCAGTCATACAGTGTTCAAACACCCATCCCTCCACCAGTGTACATTTCCAGCAGCTGTGTCCTCCAGTCCCCCAGTTTCCCTGTCTCTCTCTCGCCCTCTCTCTCTGTCTCTCTCTATCTATCTATCTATCTAATCTATCTATCTCTCTGTCTATCTATCTCACTCGCTCGCTCTCTCTTTTTCTCTCTCTCTCCCCTTGCATTGTGGTTTGCAATACAGATACTGAAAGATAATCAGGTATGTCCCTTTACCTACTTTTAACACTCAGTTCTTGTCCAGCATGCTCATTTCCAGCTATTATTGTCATATTGTCATACTGGTCCCTTCTCTATCTTACCTACCCTCCACCCCACACACACTTGTGGTTTATTACAACCATTGTGTTGGTCATTTTTTAAATGGTGCCTTTTACCTTTTATCGCAAGATACACCTGAAAAATAAGCAAACAAATAAGAAAAAATATTAATCAAATCAACAAATATTAAGCCAAAAATAAGCAAATGGTATTACTTCAAAATAGACTAGTTGGGGCTGCAATGCTTGGGCCCAGCTATAGCAAATGGGTCAGGAATTGGTCCCATGAGAGCTGGGAGATGAGTGTGGAAGATTCGCCTTCTCTCTACACTGGTATGTGTTCTATATATTAAACTTCTCGTATAACATCTCTGTTAAAAATCAGATCCTGGTTTTTCCCTAAAAACCTCTCACAGCTTTTCCCATCTAGCTTCCAGACAAATCCTTCATGTCATCCTGAAATCCTTGACTCCCTGAATCAGTCAATAAGTATCCGCACAAAACCTTCCAGACACCTCCTTAACCCAACCACTTTCCATATGTCCATATGCTGCCCTGATCCCAGCCCCTGGGGCAAGTTTAGTACGTGGATTTTACCTCCGAGCTGCCTCCCAGCTTCTGCACTCACCTCCCAACACTTTTGTTTTGACACAGCAGCTAGAGGCAACTGACAAGGTGCTGGTGAGATGGTGTCAGTCCTGTGCTCAAAACTTCCCAGAGCTTTGCCATCTCTGGACCAAGGGTAAGAAGACATATCCACATAAAGGCTTCCATGGGCCGCCTTGACATATCCTCTTCTTCCCTGTCAGTGCTTGTCTCCTGTGTAAAAACACAAAAAAGAAAATAGGGGCGGGCACCACACCGGGGTGGTTGGTGGCGATGATGAGGCAGGAACGAGGAAGGAATGAGGGCCAGGCTGATTGGTCTCAGTTGCAGTTTATTCCATTCCCATCTCCATTCTCCTCTGAGTCTCCTCCTGCTTCTTCCTCCCCCATGCTACTTCATTCTCCTTCTCTTCTGGAACTGGATCTTGATCTAGCTTCTCCAGATCTGGCACTGGAACTGGCCCCGGCACTCGCCTCCAACCCACTCTTACAGCCTAGTTAAATCCCCCAGCATGAGGGGTCAGGGCTTACACATAGGTGTGGTCACAATCAGTAGGGGTAAAGTTCTTTCCCTCAGGGGATGCTTCTTCTAGGACAGATTCTCTTTCAGCAGGACACCCACCCAAGAGCAGAATCCCATGGGTGTGTTTCTCCTCTCCTTGTCCAACTAACATATAAGCATTCATAATATTAATCATTTTGTATGGACATAGTAAGAGATGCATTAAGCTTATAGAATTGCTCTCCTGGGGTTATCTCAATATCAGACTACAGTGCTCAGGCCAGATTAGTCTTTCCTAGCCCTAGCAGAGTCCTAGTCTCATTGTTGCTTTTGGATCATGACATGACATGTCCATGACCAAGCTCTTAACATATAGTTAAGCATTAGGCACTTTGGCCAGGCCCATCTCCATGCCAGGGTAGCACATAACTCACCGCTTGCCCTGGGTCCATCCCGTCCCTCATCGGGACCCTGCTTTTGGGAGTGCTAGGAAGTAAGGGCAGCTGAGGCTTAAGTCGAGAAAGCAGATGCCCAGGAGTGAATAATATTCGAAGCCAATTAAATCCCATGTTACCAAAGCATATTAACAACTGTCTTTCTTTGTCCATACAAAAAGGATATTGCTTTAAAGTAAACTATTCAAAAGACATAAGGAGAGGGGAGGGGAAAGGCAATATTAACTTACAATACAAGTTCACTGTCCTACCAAGGTCTGACCTTACAAATTAACAGAGTCTGATTAGGGGAGGAGCTGATTGACTAGTCGGGGAAGGGAGCATAGAAGTGATTACGGATAAACAAAGGAATGGGAGTGACTCCTCCTCGGGAAGCACCTTGATGGGCGTGACTGATATACCTAAGCTCCTAGTGGCAAGGGGAACAGGACAAACCAATGTAGTCTAGAATAGTTTCGAGATTATTAGCAGATAAAGCTAAAGTCTTTATAGCAAGGGATAAAGGACAAGCCAAAGTCAGGCCTAAAATATTTAGAGCTATATTCCAACAATCTCCCATCTTCTTACACAACCATTTTGCTTTCCATAAGCATGGCAGACATCTTCCATATTCTAGGACTACAAATCTTTCCCCTCGGCCAGGAGTGCTTTCCCCTCATATCACTCCTAGATCACGCTCTCACCTCCTTTACTCACATATCAGCTTTACCTGGATCTGATCACCTATCTAAAATTCCATCTCATATCTTCCCAACTGGCTCTCCTCAGAACCGTAGCTCTTGTCTCAATCTAATATACATAAATATTGTTTATTCATAGAGGTTTTACACAAGGAGGCAAACAACATGAGTAGGGAATTTTGTCCATATGAAGACAGCTATATTCCCCAGAGGCAAGAACAATGCCTGGTAAAAGAGTTTATTATCTAGAGAAAGAATAAGTTATTTCATTGTTTACATTTCATTCAAGCGTCACAGAAATAAGAACATCATCATAATCTTCATAATCAATGACTAAATGGAAGAAAGCAGACCAAATCTTGACTTCAATTAGGTGCTGAAGGTAGGCATATATTTCACTGTACCCTCCACTTAGTCTGACTCTTTGATCTTCCCCCAAATAAATTGTTATCTGTTTCCAAATAGAGTTATCGGCTTCTTTTCTTCTTTAAAATAATTCTTTAAAAAAATACTTTTACTCAGCTGAAAGACAATATTACAATGGACTGAGTGTGCAACAACAACAAAAAGAGTTATTAGAATAATACTCCCTAATAGCCTACAAATAAAAACTAATCCAGGAAATTTAAACTGTAAGAGGTAAAACAAACAAAGTGGCTCAATGCATTCACACAGTTTCCTTTTAAAAGAAAGGTTAAAGAGATATGGAGCTGGGGAGATAACATAATGGAATGGCGTTCTTACATACATGAGATCCCAAGTACTGTATGTTTCCCTGAGCACCAACAACTGGGGTACGGTGAACCTCAGTACCTCTAGGCCCAAGTAGTGCCACATTGTTGGGCTGAATGTAACTGGGAGTATCCCCAATTCCCCCACACCTCCAGCACTGCTTGTATGGGTCCTACCCTCCAAGCCTGCCCCTGCCCCCCGCTTCTCCTCCCCATGCACACATGCAGAGATTTAACTCCAGAAAAGAACACTTCAATGAATGTGTTGGTTTAATTGTATGATTTCTAAAATAAATTAAGGAGAGAAATTTGAGCCCTACATTATTACTCCGGGGTACTACTTCCTAGTTACCTCAAAAGATTTCTAGAGAAAATGTCAAGATGTCTTCAACTTGTTCCCTCCCCATCAAATTACACAACCACGTTTTAGCTATTTTTTTTGTTTCTGTATTTTACTTAGCTTATTTCATTTTATTTTACAAAAATTACTTGTTATTTCACATGAAACTATGTAAAGGAAATTGACTATGAAGCCAAAGCCCCAAAACCTTTGCTCAGATTTTGTGCACTCAGGGAAGCTTTCCTGTCCGGCCATGGGTCAGCTTACAATCAATAATGCTGGGAGCGGATCTTCCTGGGCTCATCTGTTCACCATTCCCCATTCACCTCAGGGGGCTGGAGGCAGTGAGTGGAGCCAAGAATATTACAATGCAGGAAAATTGGTGGTGGCCGTGCCCATCTCCAAGGTAGTGTGATCTTTTAAATACTTAATTTTATTAAAGCACTGTTATTTATAAAGATAGTCATAATCGGGTTTAAGATATATCATGTTCCAGCACCGACCCAGCCACCAGTGTTAACTTCCCTCCATCAGTGTTCCCAAGTTCCCTCTCCTACCCAGCTCTCCAGACTGCCATCTGGACGGAACCTTTTTAAGTTTGGTTTTTAAAATTTAGGCCTTATGATTTAAATGTTATTGACTCATTGTATTTACTTGATGAACTAAGTATCTAAACCACCAATGTATCTGAATTCCTTTGACCCTTGCCTCCTTAAAGTAGTGTAATCTTATAAAAACCATTCCATTTGTAAATGGAAAATCCACTGTCAGACAAAGTGATAACAGGTCAGAATCCATGAATCATATGTTAGATTGATCATGAGTTGGAATTTGATTAATTGAATCACAATTGGAAGAGACACAGTAATGATACCATAACACAGATTAAATTGTAAAAATTAATTTATAGGGGGCTGGAGCAATAGCACAGTGGGTAGGATGTTTGCCTTACATGTGGCTGACCCGGGTTCGATTCCCAGCATCCCAGTAATTCCTGAGTGCATGAGTCAGGAGTAACCGCTGTGCATTGCCAGGTGTGACCCAAAAAGAAAAAAAATCAATTTATATTTGAACCACTTTTATAGAGCATAATGAGCACACGGTGACCAAGCTCATTGAAATTTCGCGAGAGTTCAAGATGCCACTCTGTCTAACGTTCATCGATTTAAAGAAGGCCTTTGATTCTGTTGAGACTGAAGTGGTCATCAAAGCCCTAGCCAAACAGGGCGTTCAAACTCAGTACATCAGGATCCTCCACAAGCTGTATTATGGATTCACCACCAGGATCTCACCATTCTACAACGAAGTGATCATCAATGTGAAGAGAGGGGTTCAGCAGGGTGATACCATTTCACCAAAACTCTTCAGTGCCACCCTTGGGAATGTCATGCGACGACTGGAATGGGAAGGAATGGGAGAGAAGATAGACGGTCGGCAACTACACCACCTCCGCTTCACTGATGACATCGTTCTCATAACACCAAACATTAGCCAAGTGGCACAAATGCTGGTCGACTTTGACTGCCGCTGAATCTCACGAAGACATGTTCATGACAAATGAACTAGTCCCTGACGTTCCATTTGCTCTCAACGGAACGAACATTTCCGAATGCAGCAGCTATGTGTATCTGGGTCAAGAACTCAACAGGAGGAATGACTTGGTGCCAGAACTGCTCAGGAGGAAGAAAGCAGCGTGGAACGCTTTCAAGAGCGTCGAAGAAGTGGTTAAGAGGACAAAGAACCTCTGACTCTGGGCACATCTTTTCAACTCCACTGTTCTTCCTGCACTAACTTATGCCTCAGAGACCTGGGCCCTACGCAAACAGGATAAGAACGCTATTTGGGTATCCCAAAGAGGAATTGAAAGAGCTAGGCTTGGAGTATCACGTCTCACTCAATTGAGAAAAGGAATCCGGAGTTCCAACCTCTGTCAGGGACGCTGTTTTGTTTGCCAAGGCGTCAAAAATCAGATGGGCCCAACACATAATGCAATTCAGAGACGACCACTGGACTAAAGCTGTTACCGACTGGATTCCACAGGACATCAAAAGACCTCGTGGCCACCCATCAACGAGATGGTCAGACTTCTTCATCAAAACCCTGAATGAACAGTTTGAGGCTCTTCCTGTTCCTGGAATGAGCAGATACCATTGGGCTACACTAGCACACAACAGGGACAAATGGAGACATTACTGGTGCCCACTCGAGCAAATAAAAGATTAACGGGATGACAAGTGATACAAGTGAATGTGTGGAGGAGGTCATCATAACATATACAAAAAACATTGCAGGGGCTAGAGTGATAGCACAGCGGGTAGGGCGTTTGCCTTGCACGTGGCTGACCTGGGTTCTATTTCCAGCATCCCATATGGTCCCCTGAGCACCGCCAGGGGTAACTCCTGAGTGCAGAGCCAGGAGTGACCCCTGTGCATCTCCGGGTGTGACCCAAGAAGAAAAAAAAAAAAAACAAAGAACACTGCATTGGAGCCCAAGAGATGACAGTGGGTAGGGCATTTGCCTTGCACATAGCTGACCCGGGTTCAATCCCCTACACACTGTGTGGTTTCTGCGCCTGACAGGAGAGAGCCCTGAGTACAGAGCTAGGAGTAAGCCTAAGTCTGGCTGGATGTCTTCCCAAACAAACAACAACCAATAAAAGTACTGCCTTTTAATTTATGATTTCTTGCTTATTATAATAAACTGTGACTAGTGGCCAGTTACCTTCCACTTGTCTGAACATCATTTTTGAAATTTCAGAAAGAAAACTGTTCTGTTGAGTAACACTGAGAAGGAAATGCGGAAATACACACACACACACACACACACACACACACACACACACTTGTCTTTCAATGGGAAATATCTTAAGTCACAAAATCACAAATATGTGTCTATTCCATTCACATGCTTAATTAAATAAACAGTTTTCAACCAGACCTGCTGGTTTAGCTTAATAGTAGTAGCTTGTTTTACTACTTCCCCCAATTTATTTCCCTACAGCCAGCACCATGCCCTACACACACTAAAACATGTTAGATAAGAAATGAACAATGATAAGAGATGTTGTTTAGACCAGATATGACAGGGTGACCTTTCCTATATGGCTATTATCTTTGTTATAGGACTTTAAGCTTTGGCTTTGAAGCTGGCAAATTAATACTACAGTTTTCCCACAAGCACATAGATAGTAAAATTGGATAAACCCCTCTACCTTTTGCTTTAGACAGAAGTCATGAATTTAACAATGTGGCAGGTTTTCAAAATCAAAAGCATCTGTTCTTTTGGACTTGTTTTTTATTATGCAGCCAGCTAAGACCACTGTGATATAATGGGAGGACTATCTTGCCAGCCAAAAGGATTTTAAATGTCACCAACAGCTATGAGACAAGGCCACACTCTTCAAAACCAACTTTATTAGACAAAAAAGGTAGAGGTAGGATTTTTAATTCAGCTAGTTATTTTTAAGTTAATAATACAAAAGAAAGGCTCTCTTTCCATCAAAATTCCCCTCCCTACCACCAAGCCTAGAATCCTTTGGAATGGCAACTCCATCAAGTGGAAAGCCGAGAGCAAGCAAGCAATTAAAATCCCAGATTCTCAGACATCCTCGCCTCTCCCCAGACTTGATGTTCCCTCTGAGGGAAAGCCAGTGGCAAGAAGTGGGGGGAAGAACAGTCGACTATTCACCCAGGGCAGAGATGTGGAGACAATAAGTTACTTACGCACACTCTGAGAGCAGCCCCCGGCCCTGGGGGTTACTGTGGATCCCAGAGCCCTGGCTTCCCACCCCCCCCAGTACACCCCCCCCCATGGTCCCAGCTTGTCAGGGGCATATTTTCCCTTCATCCTGGCTTGCAGAGTGCCATTTTCTCATTGTCTTAGAGATCAGTTCTGTATATGGCCTTATGTCGTAAGTACTCTTCTAAACACTGAAGAGCATTATTATCCACATTTGGGTCAAACTTGTTGGCGAACAGGTGATGGTTCTGGAGCATCCAGTGCAGGTCCCCAACCCCATAAATACAAATGCCACGCTGATGGATTCCAGAGCAAGGTTCATAAGGTGCCCCCATGCTGATGTTGCCTTCATGGCCCTGCCACTTAACCAGCCGGGCAATGGCAGCCATGTCTGAGATGTGAAACTTGGAGTGGTAGGGGACGGAGCCAGGCATCCAGGGTGCGCGCTGAAGAGTAGCCCAGAGGTGTTCATCAGGGCTGTATGTGTCTTTTACCCATTCAATTAGCCTTCGGGACTTAGGGTTCTCTAAGACTTGTTGGACAAAGGCGCGAGAAGCCACCATATAGGCATTCCCTGTGAACATGGGCAAATTTTCAGGGGGTGGGTCCTTCATCTTGTTGGTTTGGTGCAAGCTGTCTGTCACCTCAAAGTGATATTTCCAGCGGTTTTTTTTGTACTCACTAGGTAATTCTGACTCCAAGCTGTTCTTCCCTTTCAGCATCTTGAGGGCCAGGACCATCTCTGCGTTGGTCTTTATAGGAAAGTCTGTCCCGCAAGTGTTCAGGAAGTACTTCCATGGCACTGGACTCTGCAGCAGGTCTTCCATACAGTTCAAATCAGCCTGTACCCTGGACCAGGAGGCATAAACCACCCGAACCAACTTACTGGCCAAGAAGACATTGGGGAAGCAAGAAATAATTGCTTTGACTGCCTGTTTGTAGGTTTCTGGTGACTTCTCATCCACGTGCACACAGTATATGTTCTGCGGGACATACACAGCTCTCAGCAGCCTTTCAAAGTTCTCAATCTTCTCATGGATCACTATAGAATATGCAATAGGAAAGTCTAACTCTTCTTTGCTCAATGGAAACTCCAAGAACCTCCTGTTGGCCTTAAATTGCTTACAATCTTTAGTCATGTTGAGGTAATCAGTGTCTGTAAGAGGCACCCGTGTTTTCTTCATCGCCAGGTTGTTCAGAAGAGCTTCGATCACTGCTTCCTGGTCCCCTTGGATGATTCTAGAACAGTTAATAGATCTCTGTGCTGGCAGTTTCAGGGAGTTGTACAAGCTGTCCCTACAGTACCGGCTTTGAAAGCCTGTGGAGTCCAGGTCCAGGGAACTAAAGTCACATTTCAACCGTAGAGTGAGTTTTAGAGCAACAATGGCCAGCAGCACATAGCAGCACAGGGCCCACAGATAATGCTGCCGGCAGACTTTCTTCCACCAAATCATCTTCATGGAGTGAGTTTGGCCTTGGAATAGGAGGAGGAGGGTGGAAACCTTGAATAGAACAAAACACCTTCAATTACAAAAGGTCTCCGAACAAGCTCACAGGAACATCGGATTCAGCTCCAAAGGGATGACAACATATCTCTTCTCTAAACAAACATCTCTACTCATAACTGACTTAAGGGCTCCCCTATACCTGGTTTTCAGATAGAGGCCTATAAACTGACCCTGCAAACTAGCTGAGCACATGGGTGTGAACAGTTTCACCTCCAATGCAGCAGGACAAGAAAGCCTCCTGACTTAGAGGAGTAATTACTCTAAGAAAGTTCTACCCTTCCTTCCTCATTCTTTCCCCTACTCCTTACCACTGTGTTTCGAACATAGCTCTTATCTGAGCCATAGAAATTTCTATTGACTTAAAGAAAGGAAAAAAAAATCCTTCATATCCACACTCCCTGCATCGGTTCTAGAAATCCAAAGATCCTTTTAAAAGAAAGAATTCTTGTTCTTACTTGGAACTTTATTAGGGTGTTTACACTACGTGTAGACATTGGTTAGGTGTGGTATCCAGCTTCCTTTTACAAAAGTAAGATTCTTCGGGACTCAGAAGGGATGGGGCTCAGAAGAGTATGTGTTTTGCATGTATGAGGCTCTAAGTTTATTAACTCTGCAAACACTTAACCCATCTCAAATGATGGGTTAAAAGGATTTTTAAATTACGGAAAAGGAGGATAGTAAAAAAAAATGCACTGTAATATTTCATATAGAGAAATTCTGGTCTCTATAAATGTAATCTACACACAGTGGACTGGAGAGATAGTACAAGGGTGAGGTACTTGCTTTGCATGCAGTCGACCTGGGTTTGGTATCCCTATGGTCCCCCAAGCCCTGCCAGGAGTGAATGTAGAGCCAGGAGTAATCCCTGAGCATTGCCGGGTGTGACCCAAAAATTAAAAAAAAAATTTTTTTTAAAGAGGAAAAAAAAACAGAAAAACACAGAGCCTGGTTTATACAATAATGGGTGCATTCTCTGGACTGGAAGTATTTCCTTATATTGTCTTTTTTAATCTTCACAGATTAATAAGAAATGAGTTTTTCCCTTTAGAAAAATAAAAACTAAATAACTTGCCAATTATCATATAGGTTATAAGAGGAAAACCTGGGACTCCTCACTCTTCTCCTTCATTCTGTAAGGCTAGAAACTTGTCCCTCAAGAGGACGGAGAGCTAGTACAGTGGGTAGGGATGTGTCTTGCACACAGCCCACCTGGGTTCGATCCTCGACATCCCATATGGTCCTCAAGCACACCAGGAGTGATTCCTGAGTGCAGAGCCAGGAGTAAGTCCTGAGCAACACACCAAGTGTGCCCAAAAACCAAAAAAGAAAAAAGAAGAGACTTATCCCCCAAACCACAATTACACAGCTATACAATACAGAGTATCAAAGACCATAAGAAAAAAACAACCTTGAAAGAAGAAAAACAAAATGTGAGCCAATCATCCAGCAATAATGGCCGCCATCCTCTTTCTAAGCACCAGTCTCCTGGGTGACAACCCTCATAGGAATTTAAGGGGAAGGTGGGGTGGGGGGGGTCAAGAAAATAAGAAAATTCTCACCTTTTTTTCTTTCCTGGTTAGGGAAAAGGTCCTAGTAAGATGTGATTCTGCTTCCAAGGGAAGACCAAGTGCATTCCAGAGAAGCAAATATGATCACCATATCCCCTGATATCCTTTTAGTCCCTCCAAAATAGGATTTCTGAGAGGTACAAGGCATCCAATTTGGGCTCAGAGCATCGAATCAGGCTCCTCCAAAGTCTCTTCAAAGCAGAGAGCGCTAGTGGCTCTGTTTTTCACCTTTGGTTTCTTGCCCTGGCGAAGTGGACAAGCTTTAATGTCTCCTGCAGGAGGACCGTCTCAAGGACGCTGAGTGAGGCAGGAAAAACTGCAGTCAGCGGAGAAGGCGAGAAGCAGCCCAGCCCCTCCACTGTGTTTGTCACCCTGCTCTTCTGATCCCAAACCATTCACAGTCAGGCACATCAGGTCTGCCCACCAGGCGGAGTATCTCTGGGGTGTGGCCCAGGAGCCTTTCAGTACTAACTGCAGACTATGTAAAGAAAAACAAGGAAACAAAAGAACAAGAAAGAAAGAAAGAAAGAAAGAAAGAAAGAAAGAAAGAAAGAAAGAAAGAAAGAAAGAAAGAAAGAAAGAAAGAAAGAAAGAAAGAAAGAAAGAAAGAAAGAAAGAAAGAAAGAAAGAAAGAAAGAAAAACTGGAACAGTCAATGCTCATGCAAGAACCAAAAACTTTTCCCTGCTTGACCAGGAACCATAGGAACTCAGCGTGTTCCTCCATGCTTCATTCCTCTTATTCTCCCTGATGATCACAAAAGCAAAATGATGCAAAATACACTTTAAGGACACCTGTATTAATAATATATAAATATATGATAATACATTGATTATGTATATAATTACAGAGCCAGTAAGAGGGCACAGTATCTAAGGAGCTTGCCTTGCACATGACTGACCTGGGTTTAATCCCCAGCATCCATATGGTCCTCTAAGCACTGCCAGGGTGATCCCTGAGTATAAGTGCTCAAGTCCTGAGCACCATCAGGTGTGGCCCCAAAATTTTACATATGCCCCAAATTTATATATATATATATTTATATATGATTATTTTTGGCTTATAAGCATGATGATCAGGTGTTCACACGTATGTGTGACATGTGCCTCCCTTAAATCTTGATACATTACCAACCTGACATGAAAAGAAAACCCAAATATATATATAATATATATGTGTGTGTTGGATATATATACAAATTTATATATGTATACATATATAAATATATATATGTTTATATATATTTGTATATATATAGCACAGCAATAGCACAGCAGGTAGGGCGTTCGCCTTGCACGTGGATAACCCAGTTTCAATTCCTCCGTCCCTCTCGGAGAGCCCGGCAAGATACCAAGAGTATCCCACCCCTGGCAAGCTACCCCTGGTATATTCAATATGCCAAAAACAGTAACAACAAATCTCACAATGGAGATGTTACTGGTGCCCGCTTGAGCAAATCGATGAGCAATGGGATGACAGTGTGTGTGTATGTGTGTGAGTGTGCACATATACATATATACCATATATAGTCATATGTTCCCTATAATTAATATATTTATATAGATTAGCATACAAAGTTTTAATACAAAGTTGGGTTTGTTTTGCTGGAAGTGACTCGATGACTGGTATCACCTACTATTGTACCTTCTGAGGGTTTGCAGGCTGACGGCCCCCTCACTAGCCAGTGGCTGAAAGTGAATGGGGAGCTCTCAGGGCAGCAGGACCTTGAGAGGGGTGATCTCGGCAGCTCAGGGGAGAAGGCAGGTCTGCGGAGCAGCGGCCAGCGCCCACCCCGTGCGCCTCTCCCCACCGGCTACTTGCCCAGGACGCGGCATCCCTGGCGGCCAGCTGGTGGAGAAACCACGTGTTTGACGCAGAGACGTGACTGAGGAGGGGGCTAGGGGACCAGCTGGGAAGGCGTAGTGGGACGACAAGGAAAAGGGTGCACAATGTTGCTGGGTGCAGAGTAACTGTGGGAAGAAAACAGGGGCCTGGGGTCGGGGCTGCCCGGAGCTGGGAGTCCCGGAGCTCAGGATTGGGATAGGGGCGCGCTCAGCTGATCTCAAACCTTTGAAACGGAGGCACTTGCTCAGGCGAGGTCTCCCTGGAGCCAGGGAGCACCCCTCCCTGGCCTACACTGGCAGCCAGCCCTCTTCAGAAGCCTTGGGGCCAGCTGACCAGTCCCCCGCCGACTAGGTGCACTCACTCAACTTGCGTTGACATGGCAATGCCCTGGCAGGAAGTCGATGGAAAGCAACAGGAAGTCCCGCCTCCAGCCCTGACCTGAAGCCCTCTGTAGTGCCCCCTGTCGGGAGGGCGTGTGGTAGCAGGTGGCCCCCGCCAAGTAGTTGTGCAGAGACCCGAGAGCTGAACCACTGAAGAGTGGGCTTCCATTCCATCCCAAAACGTGACATCACGACAGAGCTGAGCCGGGGGAAGAGAGGGTGGGTTCCTCCACCAGCTTTCACAGGGTCCCCTACAGTGCAAGGATTTCAGGTCGCTGCTACCTGGCACCTGCTCTGCCTGTTGCTAAATTAGGTGAAGGCAGGTTAAGGGAAGGATGTGTGTGTGTGTGTGTGTGTGTGTGTGTGTGTGTGTGTGTGTACATACGTGCACGGCATGGGGGTGGGGTGCAGAGGAAGGGCATGTGTCCATGTCCACTTTGGTTGATCCCATTCCACCAGTTTAGTCTTCCACCAGCTCCGGCCATCACATCTGAGTGACGTTTGAGCTGTGATATTGCACTGTAGCGCTGTCATCCAGTCACTCATCAATTTGCTAGAGCGGGCACCAATAACATCTCCATTGTGAGACTTGTTGTTACTGTTTTTGGTATATCGAATACACCATGGGTAGCTTGCCAGGCTCTGTCGTGGGGGCAGGATACTCTCGGTAGCTTGCTGGGCTCTCCGAGAGGGATAGAGAAATCAAGCCCGGGTTGGCCACGTGCAAGGCAAACGCCCTATCTGCTGTGTTATCCAGCTCAAGCCAAGCTGTGATACTATGAAACTTATTTTGAATAAAGACTAAACATGCACTCCTGAATGTGCATGAATCTGGAGAAAACACCCCAATTTCTTGAAATCTGACTTTTGTTTGATGATTCCCTCAAAGTCCTGTTTCTGACATTAAAAAATTACAAATGCACATCTGAGTCTCACAGTAAAGGGAAAGGGAAAGCATTTTGAATATTTTGTTTTTAAGGTGATCAAAACAGGCATACACTATGATGAAATATAGGCTAATATCCTATTAAAAATTATGGATATGTTTTGTTAATAAGTATTAGAGGCTGGAGCCATAGTGTAGCAGGTAGGGCATATGCTTTGATAGTGGTTCAATCCCCAGCAACATGATCCTCTAAGCAACACCAAGAGTGATGTTAGTAATGTTAGTGCAGTTAGGAAACTGCAGAGCCAGGAATAACCCCTGAGCATTGCAGGTTTTGCTCTCTGCTCCCCCCTTTAAATAAACAAAGAAAATGTAGATATTATTAATACCATGTGAACAGTAATTATACAAACACTAGGAATTTGGCAAGTTTGAGTCCTAACTCTCCCACTTTCTAGCTGTGATTTGTTGGGCAGATTCTGTAATTTCCTTGTTCTCTGGCAACTAGTTTAAACCGAATTAATGCCAACACCAAGTTAACAGGGTTGTAGCTTAAATATAGGAAGGATTTGGCTTAATACCTGGATATTTAGCTCCTGGATGAAGGTCATGCAGGAGGCTCCAGGCTAGCCTACAAAGACCAGTTACTCACTGATCGAGAAGTTCCAGAATAGTGCATTTCTACATATTAGAGCAAGCCAAAGTACCAGTGCCTGGGATGTGCCTAGGTGGGGACACCAAGAAAAATCCTGAATTGTTCTATTATCTGCTGCTGGTAGGAGACCCTGGTTGCGAGGGTTATGATAGCCCTGCAGAGATAGGAGTGAACCATAGCTGACCCCATAGGCATTCAGGACAGGAAATAGAATGGTTGGAAAGAGCACAGAAAGATCAGAAGCCAGGCAACCTACAGAGATCAGGTGACCACTTGATCTTAACTGAATGCAGACCTGAAAGGGAAGATGGAGCTCCAGCAGGACAGAGGAATGCCTCATTCTGAGTGCTGAGATACCAGGCAAGTTCTCAGAGGAGAACCAGAGCCTACTCTCATTAGAGTTTCTTCTGTGTTTTATCACGATGGCCCAGTGGCAGAGCAAGATGACTCTGGAGGGAAATGCATGTGGGACTGGTTTTGTCAAACCAGCAGAGGAGGGGGTTGAAGAAAGGGTACAAAAGTGTAGGCACTTGTCTTGCATGTAGCCAATCCAAGCCCATTCTCTCACACCACACATTATCTCTAAGAACTGCTGAGAGTGTTTCCCAAGCACAGAGTCAGGAGGAAGTCCTGCCACAGCTGTGTGTGACCAAAACCAAACAAAATGGTGGGGGTAGGAGTGGGGAGGGAGACAGACTCTTTTGTGTCTCTGTCATCTTGGTATGGGGAACTAAAGGTCAGTGGAGTTCCTGCAAGTTTTGGAACCTTCAAGAAGGCAAGTTATTTTAAGTTGGGAGAAGTTCTAGAGGCTGAAAAAGAATACCTATTTGTATATCTGAGTCATTTGCTTTCTTCCTAATCAGAGGAGCAACCACTGCTCCCTCTATTTATTTAATGACCAAAGAGTATAATTTAGGGGTTATAGTCCATTCATAAGCTTATCAGTGAATTTGTCTATCCTTTCTGAGAAATTCTTTTCACTCTGAGTAAACTTGCTATTACATCTACCATACACAGGAAATTCTCCCCTTCTTCCTGCTTAAGGCCTCAGTTTCTTTAGCACAGAAAAAAATATTGCATATCCACTGTATTAATAAATATCTGTGAAATTGATAGCCATGCAAATTTTCCATGTTATTTTTTTTTTGAGCTTGTGGATCACTTTTTAACTACACTTCCAGCCTAAAAAGAATCCAAGAGAGTGAAGAATTTTGCCCCTGCACCTATTATATAGAGGAGTCAGGATTATACAGTCTTTAGGGCTATAAGAACTTTCCATTTAAGGGATGCAGGGATAGCACAAGGGCCAAGATTCTTACTTTGCTGGCATTGCTAGGAGTGACCCCTAAGTACAGAGCCAGAAGCAGCACCTGAGCGTCACTGGGTATGACTCAAACACTGTCTCCCTAGCCCCACCCCAGCCCTTCCATTTTGTACATTTCCTTGTAAAGACTTTTTACTTGCAAGATGTCATTATAGTCAGATAGACCGGAGGTGGGGGCGGGGGGGTCGGTCAAATATGAGTTTAGGAAATAAAACCAAGAAGAAATTTCCTGGAGTAGTCCAAAGGCAAGCTGTGAAATGGCATCAAAATGGGCCAGGCCAAAGCGCCATAATACTTAACTATAGTTAAGAGCATGGTGATGATGATGATCTATTATGATCCAAAAAGTAACAACTAGATTAGAACCCTGCTAGGGGTAGGAAAGATTAAACTGACCTGAGCACTGTAGTCCGAGATCTATGGCAAGATGTTCCCAGAAGAGCCACCCTACAAGCTTAATGTATCTCTTACTGTTCCATACAAAATAACTACTAAGAAGTAGAATTAAGATGTTTATTAAGTTATTGGACTAAGGAAAGGAGAAAAAAACCCTTAAGTGGCATTTTGCCCTTGAGCTGATCCCCGGGCTGCAGGGGGTCAGGAAGGGCTTTCATATGTTGATTCTGCTAGCACCAAGGTGGGAGGTTGGTGATAGATGAGAGAGAGACCAAGGTAGCTAGTGGGGGCGGGGACAAACTAGCGAGGGAGACAGGAGGAGACAGGAATGAGGAGCTTAGTGAGACTGGAACAGGCGCGTGGGGAGAATGGAATAAACAGCAACTGATCACCAACCAGTGTGGCCCTCGTTGCCTTCTTCATCTGCCCATAGCATTGACCATCCTGGGTGAAGTGGCCCAAGATCACCGAACACAGGCAGTGAGAGAGAGCCGCAGGATTCCTAGTCATTTCATGATTACACACTGTATGTCTGTCTCATGATTACACACTGTATGTCTCCCTCTGACTCATTTCACTCAGCATGATACTCCATGTCCATCCATGTTTATGCAAATTTATACATGGAGAAATTTGTAGTAACACTAATGACTGTGTAGTATTCCATTGTGTAGATGTACCATTATTTCTTTATCTGGTCATCTGTTCTCAGGCACTCAGGTTGTTTCCAGATTCTGGTAATTGTGAATAATGCTGTGAATAACATAGTAGAGCAGATGGCTTTTCTGCATTGTGTTTTTGGGCCCCTAGGGTAAATTCCCAGAAGTGGAATTGCTGGGTAATAAGGAAGCTCAATTTCTAGTTTTTTAAGGAATACCCATATTTGTTTTCCAAAAAGGCTGGACCAGCTGGCATTCCTACCAACAATGAATGAGAGATCCTTTCTCTTGGCATCGGTGCCTGCACTGATTGCTCTTGTTCTTTTTGATGTGTTCCAGTCTCTATGGCATGAGACGATACCTCATTGTTGTTTTGATCTAATCTACATGATTAGTGATGTAGAGCACTTTTTCATGTGTCTTTTGGCCATCTGTATTTCTTCTTTGAGGAAGTTTCTATTCATCTCTTCCGATTTTTTTATATTAAGCATAAAAGTTGACTCTTCCTGGGGACATCTCGCTATATATTCCAGACCACAGTCCTCAGGCCAGGTTAGTCTTCCTAACCCCAGCAGGGTCCTTATTCAGTTACTTCTTTCTGGGTCATGACAGAGTTTGTTCCATGACCGTGCTCTTAATTTATTATACTTATGGTGCTTAGCTTGTCCCCTTTCGATGCCAGGGTAGCTTAAAGCTTGCCCTGGATCCATCCAGTTCTTCGTCAGGAACCTCCTTTTGGGGGTGTTAGGAAATAGGGAAACTCAGGTAAATATGATGGATGCCCAGGAGTAAATATTATTTGGAGTCAATGAACTCCCATGGTACAAAAGCATAACATCAGTTGTCTTCCTGTGTCTAAACAAAAAGGACATTGCTAAACCATGCAAATGACATAAAGGAAAGAAAAAGCAATGTAGGATTATTAGTGCTTGATGGAATTTGGTAT
Source organism: Sorex araneus (assembly GCF_027595985.1). Lineage (NCBI taxonomy): Eukaryota > Metazoa > Chordata > Mammalia > Eulipotyphla > Soricidae > Sorex > Sorex araneus. The sequence continues at coordinate 3,021,131 of NC_073311.1, read as the reverse complement.
GCCTCAGGGGCACTGTTGTTGGAGTTGCTCAATAAACCTAAGCTCCCTGCAGGAGGAGTAAGAACAACATAATGTTATCCAACAGAGCTGTATGCTAATTATATATATATATACATATATATAATTTTTTATTTTTTAAGTTGGGCTGGAGCAATAGCACAGCGGATAGGGCATTTGCCTTGCACACAGCAGGCCCGAGTTAGATTCCTCCGCCCTTCTCAGAGAGCCTGGCAAGCTACCAAGAGTATCCTGCCCACAGAGCAGAGCCTGGGAAGCTACCCATGGCATATTCGATATGCCAAAAACAGTAACAACAAGTCTCACAATGGAGACGTTGCTGGTGCCTGCTCAAACAAATTGATGAGCAATGGGATGACAGTGATACAGTGATTTTATAAGTTAGTTCACAATATTTGATTACGTTTAATATTCGAACACCTCCCCACCACCAAATTTGGGATGTTTCCATCCCTAGCCCCAAGCTCTGTCCCAAAACATAACCAAAAGAATATATTTTGTATTGTCTGTTATGAAGAACTGCTGAACATGCTTACAAAAAAGTGTTCATATAGGAAACAGTGTGAAGATTGTTCTATTTTGGAGCCATTAAGACATTCTATAGGATATCACTAACATGTTGTTAAAGTCTGGGTGATGTGAATTTTGGTATATATATGTCTGAGTTTTGGTATATATATGTCTAAAAATATGTATATAGGCATATATATATTTCCCTCTATGATTTGTTGACTACAGTCTGAACCCCATCAGATGTGATGTGGTGACTATGGAGAATGGGTAAGGAATGTTTTATGATGTATCATGGCTTTCGCGGCTGAGTGGTCCAGGAATATGTTCACTCATATGTGAGGCTCAGCCTGAGCATGTGGGGAGCAACCTGGAGTGTGGCGGTGGTTGGATTGTGGAGGTCAGCTATCGGGGCTGGGTCCCTTGGGGCAGGAAGGGCTCTCAGCCAGCCCCCTCTGGGGCGCCCCAGTGAAAACAGCCTGGTGCAGAGTCCAGTGACATGGTTAGTTATGGGGGCCTCATGTTATGCTTCCTTTCAGTAGAAGCAGCCATGTGATCTGGATGGTGGCCGATGACGAGATTATTGGTGCCGCCAGGAGGTGGCTTATGGGAGTGACCTCTGTGTCACCAGAGACTAGAGGAAACGGGCAGAGGATCTCCACTCCTGGTCCTACTGAGCCCAGAGTCTAAGGTCACAAAGTTCAGCTTTACCTGGGTTCCGTGGAACTTCACTCAAGCGTGTGGCTCAGCCCGACATGTGGGAAGTGGCCTAGAGCATGGCGGCGGTTGGGTTGTGGAGGTTGGCTGCTGGGGCTGGGTCCCTTGGGGCAGGAAGGACCCTCAGCTGCCCCCCTTTGGGGCGTCCTGAGTGAAAACAGCCTGGCGAAGTCTGGTGGCATGGCTAAGGGGGCCTCATGTTATGCTCTCTCTGTTTATCTAGTTCAGATGCCTTCTACTTTACACCCAATCAAATGTACTGTGCTACTCCTGATACATCAGTTGCTCAGAGAATAAGAAGTTGCATGGCTGTGAGTGCTGCTTCATGCTACAAGAATTTGAAATATTTTTAAATAGGGTGATACAGCTGGAGTTAAATTTTTAACTGAATGGTGACTTTGGGGTCTGGAGGCATCTCTTCAGCTTGTGGCTTTCTTCCAAGATTTATTTGTGAGTCTACTGATTATTCTTATGTTATTTCTCTTTAATTAAACATTCTATTATCAGCTGTTCACCTATTTTAAGACTTTTTTCCAGTTTTCTTCTATTGTCTGGACATCTGCTGCATCTCATCTTGGACTGCTCTGATTCTGTCCTCAGCAGCTGTTAACTCTCTGCAGAGGCCTTCCAGTGAGTTTTTCATTTCATCTACCAAGTTTTTCAGATCTGTCATTTCTGCTTGTGATTTCCTCATTTCTGCTTCATGTCCTCATGTGTTTTATCTGTGGTCCATTCCATTGTTTCTCTGAGTTCCTTAAATATCTTTGAGTTCAAAGTGTGAGCATGCGATGCGTGCATTTGGTGATCAAGAGCCTTCTCCCAACCCGGCTGGCTGACCATGATGGGCAAATGAAGGAGAAAACGGGGCCACCAGGCTGGTTGTTAATTTATTTCAATCTCCCCACCCCCCTTATTCCGATCTCCCAGCCTATTCCAGTCTCCCAGTATTAGGGGTTATAGAGAAAATCATGAAGGATAGGGGATAGCAATTACATGTAGAAGTAGTTGCACAATCAACAGATGTAAAGCCCTTCCTTCAGGAGAAGCTTCTTCTAGGACAGTTTCTCATTCTGCTAGGAGATCTGCCCAGGGGTAGAATTCCACCTAAGGTAATATTTCTCCTTTCCTTAGTTCATATCTATTTATTTATTTATTTATTTTTAATAGTTTATTTTTAATTAGTGAATCAACGTGAGGGTACAGTTACAGATTTATACATTTTTGTGCTCATGTTTCCCCCATACAGAGTTCGATAACCCATCCCTTCACCAGTGCCCATTCCCCACCACCAGTAAACCCAGGGTCCCTCCCACCCTCAACAGTCCCGTCTCCCCCCACCCCAGACTGCCACTATAGCAGAGTATTCCCTTTCATTCTCTCTCTCTGATTAGGTGTTGTGGTTTGCAATAAAGGTGTTGAGCGGCCATTGTGTTCAGTCTCTAGTCTACATTCGGCACACGTCACTCCTCCCCCGCATGACCTCCGACCACATTTTACTTGGTGCTCCCTTCTCTGAGTTGCCCAGAATGAGAGACCAGCCTCCAAGCCATGGAGTCAACCTCCTAGTACTTATTTCTACTATTCTTGGGTATTAGACTACTAGTCTATTATTCTATATTCCACAGATGAGTGCAATCTTTCTATGTCTGTCTCTCTCTTTCTGACTCATTTCACTTAACATGATACTTTCCATGTTGATCCACTTATATGTAAACTTCATGACCTCATTTTTTCTAACAGCTGCATAGTATTCCATTGTATAGATGTACCAAAGTTTCTTCAACCAGTCATCTGTTCTAGGGCACTCGGGTTTTTTCCAGATACCTAGAGAAACCTAAAAGCTCTAGTAAGAAACTCTTAGAAACAATTGACCTGTACAGTAAAGTCGCAGGCTATAAAATCAATACCCAAAAATCAATGGCCTTCCTATATGCAAACAATGAGACAGAGGAAAGGGACATGAAAAAAGCAATCCCGTTCACAATCGTGCCCCAGAAAATCAAATACCTTGGAATCAACTTAACTAAAGAAGTAAAGGACCTCTACAAAGAAAACTATAAAACCCTACTCCATGAAATAAAAGAGGACATGAGGAAATGGAAACATATCCCCTGCTCATGGATAGGGAGAATAAACATTGTCAAAATGGCAGTAGTCCCCAAAGCTTTATACAGATTTAACGCAATCCCTATAAGGATACCCATGGCATTCTTCAAAGAAATGGATCAAGCAATCCTGAAATTTATATGGAACAATAAACGCCCACGGATAGCTAAAACAATTCTTGGGAAAAAGATGATGGGAGGCATCACCCTCCCCAACCTTAAACTCTACTACAAAGCGGTAACAATTAAAACAGCATGGTACTGGAACAGAGGCAGAGCTGAAGACCAATGGAACAGGGTGGAATATCCCTACACACAACCTCAAATGTACGATCATATCTATTTAAACGCTCATCTTAAATTTACTTCTTAATAATATTTCTAGTCACTTTGTATGGACACAGTAAGAGATTTATTAAGCTTAATGGGTGGCTCTCCTGGGAACATCTCACTATATAACCCAGATGACAGTCCTCAGGCCAGGTTAGTCTTTCCTAACCCCAGCAGGGTCCTTATTTAGTTACTTTTTTTTGGGTCATGAAAGAGTTTGTCCATGATCATGCTCTTGACTTATATGTTTTATGGCTCGTGGCTGTCCCTTTTTGATGCCAGGGTAGGTTACAGCTTGTCCCTTTTCGATGTCTGGGTAGCTCACAGCTTGCCCTGGGTCCATCCAATCCCTCGTCAGGACGCTCCTTTTGAGATGTTAGGAACTAAGGGCAACTGAGGCTTAAGTTGAGTAAATATGACAGATTCCCAGGAGCAAATACTATCCAGAGTCAATTAACTCCCAAGTTACAAAAGCATAGCATTAACTGTTGTCCTGTGTATATACAAAAAGGACATTGCTCTAAAGTAAACTATGCAAAAGACATAAAGGAAAAAGAAAAGCAATATTTCATTAGCATATACAAAATCCAGAGTCCTCAGAATAATCAAACTTTAAAGTCATGATCTGATTTGGGGAAATAAGTGATTACCAAATAGGGGGAGCAGAGCACAAAGAAGTTAAAGAAAAACACAGAAAAATGGGAGTGCCTCTGGAACACTGTGATGGGTGTTACTCAATAAACCTAAGCTCCCTGAGGGGGTGAGGGTGAGAAAGGACAAACCAATGTTATCCAATAATTATCCTCAACAATTTTCTAAATTCCTTATCAAAGAGGTTATATTGCTTAATATTATTGGTTGAGTCTTCTGAGCTACCATCTTCAATCATTAAGCCTGGTGGGCTCTGCATTGCTCTCCCATAGTGACATTTGCAGTTTGATGTTTGGGGTTATTTTTTGGTGTGTTTTTGTTGGCTAGATAACTACCCGTCGGATTGTTTGTACAGTCACAGTGAGTTATGGAGAGGTGAAGAAATGTGCAGTGACAGAGCGTAACATTGCCTACTGAGGCTGTGTCTGCCTCATTGTCCTGGACCGGGGCTGGCCAGGGCCAAGCTGGGGTGCTGGCAGTCTTCCCCTTCCTTTCCCGCCTGGTGGGCGGGGATAATCCTGACCTGGGGAGTCAAGATGGTGATCCTAAGTACCACGCTGGCCCCCACTCCCAGTTGCTGCTGCACTCACATCAAAGGCCAGGTGAATTTTTATAAGCAATAGCATGCCAACTAATGTATGAACACTTAAACATGCTATTCAATGATAGACTAAAGAGTGATACAGTTTAGTTCTATTTCCTAGATCTTAATGAAAAAAATTACTGGCTTTTTGTAACTTCTCCCCTCCCCCCACCAAATGATAGTATTTCTAAGTGGCACTCCCCCCTCTCTATATATGCTGTCATGGCTCATAAAGTCCTAGTGATGGTAGATTCTGAACTCACATGTGTGTGGCCATGAGCCTGCCAACTTTAAGGCCAGGATCATTGAAATAGGCTACTGGCTCCAGGGAGGGTGATCTCTACCTTCCTCAGTGGGGAAGAAGGGAAGCTGGGGAGATCACAGGCCTATAGGAACCAGCGAGAGTCTCTGACTTCTCTCCCACAGCGGAAGGCAAACAGTAGATTCCTGAGCAGGTGGGAGGTCAGCAGGAATTTGGTGCTCAGAACTGCCCAGCCCTCCAATTCTGGAGTTGCTACTCAACAGAATGAGCTTTGCTTTGACCCATGTTTCCTGCTGCAGCTGAGGCCCACAGCTGTCTATATTTCCTTCCAATAACGGAGAGAGGGCTAGAGTACAGGGTGGGATGGCTATTGAACTTGAATGCCCAAGAAAATCGAGCTCCCTATGTTCTTGAGAGGCTCTGGATCCTCTTGTTGACCCTGTTTTCTGTTAAGAATTGAACAGAGGGGGGCTGGAGCAATAGCACAGCGGGTAGGGTGTTTGCCTTGCACGCAGCCGACCTGGGTTCGATTCCCAGCATCCCATATGGTCCCCTGAGTACCGCCAGGAGTAATTCCTGAGTGCAGAACTAGGAGCAACCCCTGTGCATTGCCGGGTGTGACCTCCCCCCAAAAAAAGAATTGAACAGAGGGTGTACACTGGTTAACAAATGCCTGCAAGCTGGTAATTTAATAGGCAAGGACAGCAAATAGGCAGGGTCAAGACAGTGGGACAGTACTGAGGCCACTGGAAGTCACCTAAAGTTAGTTTCAAGGAAGGCAAAAATCCTAGAAGGCTTTGAAATATCCTGGCTATTACCAGTGGGCAAACAGATCAGGCAAGCAGATAGTAGATAACCAGGAAAGAGCTGGGCTGAAGATTCAGCCAATGTGACAGTACTTTCAAGATCACAATGCTAGTCCTTGCTGCAGAGCATGGGTTCTCCTGCTTCTCATTTCTCTCAGCTATTGGAAATCATTGTGTACACTATTACTTTTGGATTTTGACTCCAGCTACTCTCTCAATCAGGAGGACACACATCCTCGAAATCTTGGTTTGCTCTGCACGGGTGCCCACTGCAGCCTGCTGTGGAGGCCCTCTTCTTCCTCTAATAACATCCGGAATCATTTCTTCACCATGTTTTCCACACTCAAGCTGGGGATGTGGCTTGTATGTGGGAAACCCCGGATATGATTCCCAGCATTACCTCCCCTCACAATAAAGATTTCTCATGCCCTGTTTTTTAACTGGGTTGGAAATTTATTTAGTACAGAATGCTTTTTTGCCATATTTTAGTCCCCCATGCCTTGTAGATAGCAAGCAGTATACAGTGAATCTAACCGCGTGCACATTGTAAGCAGTTCAGCCATTCCCTCGTTGTCCTCAGTCATGATGGGTGTTTGGGAAATGAGAGAAGCAGTAGATGGTTGTCTGGAAAAGCAATGGGATGGGATCTATGAGATTAATCCAGCACTCTTGGGACTGAATCACAGTGTCTTTCTAGGAAACTTCTGGAGGAATGCAGTCAAACTGTATTATTCTGTTGCAGCTCTGCAATTGTGGGGTTTTTCTTTTCTGGGTATTTTTGCCTGAACATACCTAGGCACTATTCTGGCCTATGCTATAGTTATTGGGACTAAAATGACTCCAAAACTGATTCATAGTTCATGTCAAAACCAAAGGTTGCAGAATGACCGTGAGATACACAATTACAAAGCTTTTCATGATTTTATTTCAGTCATTCAATGTTCCATCATCCATCCCTCCCCCAGTGCACATTTGCCACTACCACTGTCCCTAGTTTCCTCCCTCCACTCTCATCCCTTCCCCCTGCCTCTATGGCAGGCACTTTTCTTCTTTCTCTCTCTCCTTTTGGGCATTATAGTTTGTGTAGGTTACTATGCTTGTTCCTTTACCTATTTTCAGCCCAGAATTCTTATCCAGAATGATCATCTCCAACTATCATTGTCATAGTCATCCCTTCTCTATCTCAACTGACTTCTCCTAAGGGAATTTTTTTTGACTGGTCAGCAGGTAATAACCTCTGGCAGTGAAACTAAGTGGTAGTAAGAAAACTCACTGATCCCCCAGCTCCAAGGAAAGACTTAGAAATTGATCTTTCACTCAATAAAGGAGTTTGAGTCATTGATGAAGCCATTGTTTTTCCTCTGAAATGTAATCATGGATTGCCAAGAATGCTGGGGTGTCCTTGGAAAGAGACTTGATTAACACAAGTGTCAGACTGCACGTTTTATTTTATTTTATTTTTTAATTTTTATTTTATCACCATGTGAAAAGTTACAAAGTTTTCAGGTTTATGTCTCAGTTATACAATATTCAAACACCATCCCTTCACCAGTGCCCATATTCCACCACCAAAATCCCCAGTATACCCCCCGCCCCCCACCCCCAACTGTATAACTGATGAATTTCACTTCATTTTATCTTTACCTTGATTATGTTCCATACTGCAAAACAAAACTCACTATTGTTGTTGGAGTTTCCCCCAAGAAAGACAGCCCTACTACAGAAGCATTTGATAATTGGTTTTCCATTAAAAGATTGTATGTTTTCAGTTTTTAGAAAAGGTCGCGCGGCCGCGTCCCAGTCCTGCAAGCCAGAGCCGTGTTAGTTGCTGCTCAGTGTCGCCAGGGCTCCATCTGGAGAAGGTGTGCTGGCTGTACCTCCTCCGTCCGGATCCCCAGTGTTGCTGGCCCTGTTTCGGGTCCGGAGCATTTCTCTGGCTGCGTTACTCACCAGAATGCCTGGCCTCTTCTCTGTTGAATGTGGCAAGATGGCGCCGAGGGTGGGTCGAGGGCGTGACTTCCGGCGGCCGGGACCACTTGGAGGTTGGGCTGGCGCCGCCCCACTCCAGTGCCCCCCTGCGGCTCAGATGTGTCCCAGTCCTGCAAGCCGGAGCCGTGTTAGTTGCTGCTCAGTGTCGCCAGGGCTCCATCTGGAGAAAGTGTGCTGGCTGTACCTCCTCCGTCCGGATCCCCGGTGTTCAGACTGCACATTTTAAACACCACCAAAGCAACCGCCAAAGATGTCTGGGACCACTTGCTGAAGCTCAACTGTAGGTCACTCACTACAATGAAAAATTAATTATATCGACTATGAATTATTTTGAATAGTTATTAAGGGGCTTGCCCTGCATAGGACTAACCCTTGTTTGATCCCCAGAACTTTATATGAACTAATATACTATCCCAGGTTTTAATTTATTTGAATAAGTCAGTGAGGTTCTTTGTCCCATATGCTGGAATGGGATCCTGCTGAGATGCTCTCTACCCGCTAACCATAAAAGTATGGAAGTGAACAACTTTGTAACTGTATGTCTCACAGTGATGCAAATTTTTTTTTGAAGTATTGAAGAAGTACCTTTCCAGGGAAACAACCATTTCCTTGACACCACACATAAAGTTGACACTGGGGACACCAGGCCTAGGCTCTCTGGGAAGTGTATACTCTACCAGAATGTCCTGCCATAAAATAAAATTTCCTTAAAACCTTGTGAGGTGGCACAATTGCCAGAATCTGGAAACAACACATGTGCCTGAGAACAGATGACTGGAAAAGAAATTATGGTACATATACACAATAGAATACTATGCAGCTATAAGGAAAAATTAGATGATAAAATTTGCTTACACATGGATGAACATGGAAAGTATCATGCTGAGTAAAATGAGTCAGAGGAAAGATATCAGACATAAAATGATTGCACTCAAGTGCAGTTAGGACAGGGAAGGAACAATAATAGTTGGAAATGATCACTCTGGACAAGAACTGAGTGCTGGAAGGAGGTAAACTGATATACATAATAATGAGAGAGAGAAAGAGAGAGAGAAGAAAAGTGTCTGCCATAAAGGTAGGCTGTGGCGGGTTGAGGGGCCGTTTGAACATTGTATGACTGAAACCCAATCATGAACAACTTTGTAACTGTGTATCTCACAATGATTCAATAAAAGCAAAAACAAACAGTGGCAGAACTACTGGATCTTGTTACAAACTACTAAGACCTTGTGAACTTAATGCTAAGTGGACCTGTTAAAACCCACTTTATATAGAGTGGAATGTGCATCATTGAAAGAGAGGAAAAGTGGGAATCCTTGAATCCTTTCTGCCCTCACCCACCTCCTTATGCCTCCCCAGCCTGTATATGTGTCATGCACGATCGGGTCCAGTCCTCAGTATACAACCATTTCAGCATCTAGGGACTACGTGGTTAGAGTCATTCTTACAGAAGAAAAGAAGGGGAAAGTTTCCTCCCCATATCAAAAAATGAAATTCATGTTTAGTCTCCTGCTGCCCCTGCAGTATGGTGGCAGGGCACTGGTACCTGATAGAATCACCTTTCCACAGTGAGGTGAGTCCAACAGAGGAGTTATTCAGCTGTTGGATGTGTGAGTAGCTGTCCCTCTAGCTGTTTCTCTGGCTCATCCAGACTCCATGCTAAGCATTGCCACTGCAGAGGTTAGAGACATAGGAAGGGAGTGCAGGGACTTACCTTGCATCAAGCTCAGCAGGAGTGATGCCTGTGCACAGAGCCAGAAGTAATCCCTGAGTATAACCAGGCATGGCCCAACCATACTGCCCACCGCCCACCACCACCCAAAAAGTGTCACTACTTCATGGAGGATTAAAAGACACTAAAGCAGTTCTTAATGAGAAGAAACTCAGAGAGTATACTCAACCCACATGATGTTATCAATACTGATCCAGAAACATGCACAGTGCAACAGGCTCAGGAACCCTTTTTCTGTCAAAGGTAGAGCATCTAACCGATGAACAGGAAGCCTCCTCGATGGCCACAATTACAGCCATAAGTGTCTCTGTTCAGATTTGGGACAGGTTTATGTGACCTACTCCAAGTAAAGGCATTTGCATCACCAGGCTCTTCTATGCTGGGAACAGAAATTCCCAAGTCCACACAGAACCAAATCACTTCTAAAATGAATGTAGAATAGGTCTAGGGAGTTATTCTGTTCTATTAAAAAAGAACAACTCTGAGGGGCTGGAGTGATAGCACAGTGGGTAGGGCGTTTGCCTTGCACGCGGCCGATCCGAGTTCAAATCCCAGCATCCCATATGGTCCCCTGAGCACCGCCAGGGGTGATTCCTGAGTGCATGAGCCAGGAGTGACCCCTGTGCATTGCTAGATGTGACCCAGAAAGCAAAAAAAAAAAAAAAAGAACAACTGTGTTAATACTGCTCACCCCTACCTTTCCTCCTGTCCTCTGTGTAGAATTTTGATTTCACATTATACCTGGGGCATGACACAATGCTAGAACAAAATAACAATGCTTTGAACTAAACTATGCTTGTGACACTTGGGCTTTGTACTTCAAGAAAATTTAATACAAGTGAAAGAAGACATAAGGAAACAGAAGTACCTTGAAGAGAAGTTTAACACCCGGTTTCAAAAACACACTTGTCAGGTGTTGGTTTGGAAAAATCCACACAATGACATTGGTTTATGGGGGTAAAAAAAATCTAATCTATAAGAAAGAGAAACCAAACAAACCAAATCTTAGCTGGTCTTACAGAGGCAGGTTTGTCACCTTTATTAGAACAGCCTCATCTTGGCTGCACTTGCAGAATCCACATAACGTCAGTGCTATTTAAATGAGCTACTTCCGAGCCACACATCACAAACAAGCAATTAGGATACTCATTTGTGCACTTGAGCAGAGAGATACACGTGAAAGGACTTTCTAAAAACCTAACTCACTTTTGTTTTTGTGGGAGAATCAAAAGACTAGAGAGGTTCATGAAGGAAGAAGAACATGCCAGCAAGAGTGAGAGGAAAGGAAAAACATACTGGCAAAAGTAAGAAGACTTAATTATAGGAATTGCAGTGAAAATCCACCCCACAGTCGAATGAGATTATGAATTAGGGAGAATACAGTAGTCTGGCATTTCAGGACTGCAAACAGGGAGGATGCTAATGCCAAAGGGAAGCTGGTCAGGACTGGACTAGAATGTGTGGACGGAGACCAGCAAAGCTTAGGTTAGCTGGCACCCCTTCCTTATGCCCATCAATGGACTGTTTTCTTCCCTGGGCTTGCCACTGGCAATGCAGGGAGGGAGCAGGATAATGTTTAATCTATGCCAAGAGTTAATTTCTAAAGACTGTCAGGATACAATCAACTGATGTCTGATCTCTAAAATATTCTATTTCTACAAAACTGATAGAGGGAAATGGTCACTCTGGACCAGGACTAGATGCCAAAACAAGGAGCAGTGGCCTTATGATGTCCTCAGTAACAGTATTGTAAATCACGGTACCTAAAAGAGAAAAAAAAAAGTGCCATAAAGGCAGGCTGCTGGGAGGCGGTGGGGGCGGTGCAGGAGAGAAACCAAGGATATTGGTGGAGGTAAGTGGACAATGATAAAGGGATTTGTTTGAGTTGGAACATTGTATGCCTGAAACTAATTCATGAATAATTTTGTAATTTACAGTGACTCAATTTAAAAAAATCCATCCCTTGGGGGCTGGAGAGATACAGAAGCTTGCATATGATCCTGAAAACACTGTCAGGAATGATCCCTGAGTACAGAGCCAGGAGTAATCTCTGAGTACCAAGGAGTGTAGTTAACCATAATCCTCTGCCCCCCAAATATTCCCTTTCATCAGTGCATGATTTTTTTTTTGCTATTTGGGTCACACCTGTCAATGCACAGGGGTTACTCCTGGCTCTGCACTCAGGAACCACCCCTGGCAGTGCTCAGGGGACCATATGGGATGCTGGGAATCGAACCCGGGTCGGCCCCGCGTCCAAGGCAAACGCCCTAACCACTGTGCTATCGCTCCAGCCCCTCACTGTATGATTTTAATTAGTGGTGTAGAGTTCCTGTCTCCAGAGTCTTTGTTGCAAGGAACCCCTAACCCAAGCCCATACACCCTGAAATCCTAACTGAAATACCACTCTTTCAGTGGGGAATGCCTATGATGGTGTCCCTGGCTTCTTTGTCAGGAGAGCAAAACATTACAACCTTGGTTCAAGAATTCTTATTTGGGACTTTAAAGATACTATCACTGTATCACTGTCATCGTTGTTCGTCAATCTACTCTAGCGGGCACCAGAAATAGTAACGTGTCTATTCCTCCCACCCCTGAGATTTTAGCAGCTTCTCCTTACTTGTCCTTCCCAATGATTGGAGGCTCTTTCAGGGTCAGGGGAATGAGACCTATCGTTACTGTTTTTGGCATATCGAATATGCTTGCCAGGCTCTGCCATGTGGGCAGGATACTCTCGGTAGCTTGCCAGGCTCTCCAAGAGGGACAGAGGAATCGAATCTGGGTCGGGCCAGATATGTTTTATATATATTTATATGTATGTATGTATATATGTATATCTATTACTCTCTATGATTTGTTGCTGACACACAGTTGGGCAGATTGCCCCTAGGACTCAGTTTTCCAGTCTGTAACAGGAGATTGGGTGACCAGATGTGCTGGGGGTCACTCTCCTGGAGCTCTGGAGAATGCTGGGACCTCGACAGCAGCTAGGAAGCCTCGGCCCCACCTAGCCCCGATACACTGAGAATTTTCAGGTTCTTTTTTTTTTCGCTCTTTGGGTCACACCTGGCGATGCACAGGGGTTACTCCTGGCTCATGCTCTCAGGAATTACTCCTGGCAGTGCTCAGGGGACCATTTGGGATGCTGGGAATGAACACGAGTCAGCTGCATGCAAGGCAAATGCCCTCCCTGCTGTGCTATCACTCCAGCCCCAGGTTCCTTTAAAGTGTCCTGCAGCTCACAGATTGAGCTAGAACTAAGGTCTCTCACCCCTGCTCCTTTCCAGGGAGGGGGTCTGCTCTCCACCTGCCCATCCCCAGCATTTTGCTGTATCCCCACCTCACATTCCTTGGGGACAGCAACCAGACCAGAAAGTCCAGTTCCTGCCCATTATCACCGCTCTCTCATCTGCACTGAAACCCAACACTGGCATTCCAGAGAGCGGGTCCTGTACTCGGCCCACCCTGGTCAGTGTCCTGCTCGGACACTGGAGCCCATGGAGGCGCACACGCTCATACCACTGCCCGCTGGGGTTTCTAGGAAACTCCCCTCTCAGTCTCCCCTCTGCCCAGCTCTCTGCTCTGGCCGCAGATTTCCTTTTGCTTCTGAAAGAGAAGACTCCAAGCAATGCAGTATGGCGGTCACAGAGGACAACGGGATGGCCACAGCCAGAGAGAGGCAGTGGGAAGAACAGAATGGTAAAGTGATAAAGGAGGGACCAGAGCAGGGAAGGTGTTTGCCTGGCACACGGCAAACCTGGCTTCGATGTCTAGCACCTCATGTGTTCCTTGGAGCACTGCCAGGTGTGGTCCCAAAACAAACAAACAAAAAGAGATAAAGGAAAACCTGGAGAAGTGAAGCTGGGGTGGCAGGACAGGGCTAGAGAAACTGGGGCTCAGAAAAACAAGAGACCAAGTATAGCCTCACAGGAAGGCGAGGAGGGACAGGGAGTGTCAGGCAAGGGACATGGAGATGGAGATAGTAAGAAGGGATGGAGCAGGGTGGGTGGAACTAAAGGTATTTTCCTTCATGCCACCAATTTCCTGGTAACACATGCTCTCTTGAGCACTTCTGGGTGCAACTCCCAAGCACTACCAGGCATGACCCCTAAACCCAATACAAAACAAAGCAAAAAACAAAAATCACTTTTTGGGGTGGTCAAGCTCACAGGGAGAGGAGCTGAAGTGTGGCAGGGAGGAGGCCAGCCCACTGGAAGTGAGTTCATGGGTAGAATTGTGAGGAACTGGCCCAGAACAGACCACAGGAATCAATTTTGCTTTCTCAAGACTCTTTTTACAGGAGCCCGCATTGCAGAATAACTTGTTTTTCTGCCCCTGAGCAAGGAATTCAGATACAGGTGCCCCGGGTTGCAAGAAGGGTGGTGGTCAGACCAGATAACCAGATGCCTCTCACAAGACTCATGTCACAAGACCCATGACTGCCCCCAGAACCGGGACATTTCTGAACATTGACGCAAATGTTGATCTCTAAAACCATAGGCTAAGGAGCGATGTCCTTTTAAATGGATTGGTTATAAAAGTATGTATTACTACAAATCTATTGGCTATGAGATGCTCAGGCTCTGCTGTAATGGCCAGTGAAGGCCTATATAAGATCTCCTTTGGAGAAGCTCAGGGTCTTGCCTAACCTGCTGGACCTGCGTGTCCGAGTAGGCGTCTGGACCCTGGCTAGCCAGTCTTACAATAAACACTGCTTGCTGTTTGCAGTCTCTGGAGTCTCTGTCGTTATAGGAAGATCTCGATCCGCTCCCTAACAGAATCACAGGGGCCAACCAGGTCAGCAACCAGGGAGAGAAGAGAAGACTGAGAGACAGGGAGAAGAAAAGGTAGCCCCAGAGATAGATTTGAGAAGTTTTGGAAACAAAATCTAAAATCTGGATGCTTTCTGCCACAAAGTTCATACTGGCAACCCCAGGTCATGCCTGACTGGAAAGGAAACGCAATCCTGCCATTTCTCAAACACGAAAGGCGGGCTCTCCAAAAGGGGATGTTGAACATGCCTCCCAAACACTCTAAGCTCACTGGTGAATGAGAATCAGCAAGAGAGTAAAACTGGTACCCAGAGAGTAGCTTGAGAACCGGCTAGGTGCAGTATTTCCATTGCAGTACATCTAAGGGAATGTTAGAATAAAGCTCCTAGTTTTGTCATCAGATACAAAACTGACTGGTGTTCAACAAGCTACAGAACGATGACATGTGGGTATCTCTTCTCCTGGGCAGACACTATTTGCACCTTTCTAGAACAAGTGCTACCATAAAACCTGCAGCACAAGACAACCCCACAATAAGGAATCACCCCACTCGGAGTGTCAATAGTGGGGCCCTGGCACAGAGAACATGCTGACTTATGCTTTACATGCAGGGAGCCCAGATTCAAGCCTCTACACTTCACAGTTCCCCAGACACCGCGCTGGGAGTGACCCTAAACACTGAGTCAGGAGTCACTTTAAGTCACTTTAAACTTGGTGTGCCCCCAACCCTAACCTTAAAAAAGTGCTAACAGGGAGGGTGAAAAGATGAGAGACCTTGCCAGACATCATAACAACAAGCTGATGTAAAGCCATTTGGAGTTCTAGGAAATTAATTCAAGGACAAAATTACCTGGTGGGTGCAGTCCTTAAAGACTGACAATGTATGTAGACAATAAGTTGTTGTGATGTTAATTTCCTATTTCCAAACTTTAAAGCATTTTCTTTAATGGCAACAGCCAAGTGTCTGCCTCCAAAAGAATGTAAACATTTTTGTTTTATTTTAGAGTGCTAGGGATCAAGCCCAGGACATCACATGTAAAGCCAAGTGTTCTCTTACTGCAGATTCTTCTTAGAAATACTTCACTAAATGTCTATGCAAGACTATCTAGTTAACCTGAAAGAGATCAGAAAAACTGGGGCTGGAGCGATAGCACAGCGGGTAGGGCGTTTGCCTTGCACGTGGCCAACCCGGGTTTGACTCCCAGCATCCCATATGGTCCCTCGAGCACCGCCAGGAGTAATTCCTGAGTGCAGAGCCGAAGTAATCCCTGTGCAGCGCTGGGTGTGACCCCCCAAAAAAAGAGAGATCAGAAAAACTGAATTAAAAAAGAACCCCCCTCCCCAATGACCGAAAATTTTTGTTTCCATAAAAATTTGCAGCAGTTGCTAATTTAAAATTTAGGGATTTTCTCGGGGAGTATTAAAGTGCCACATATTTTTTAAAAACAAGAATTGTCAAACAGACGCAGTGAGCAAAGCTTCCTTTGTGGAACCAGAGGGAGAGCTCAACAGACTCAATCAAGCTTCGCATTGATTTGGTCCCTAGCACTGCATGGTCGCCAAGCACCGTCAGGGAGCGAAGCACCCTGAGAGTGAAGAGTCAGGAATAGCCCCCGAGCACTGCCAGGTGTGACCACTAAACAAAATTAAGCCTGTTCTCCTGCTGATTGCTAAGACCTTTGATTCCTGCTCTGCATTCCACCTCCTTCTTGCTCAGGTTCAGGCCTTGCTCACTAATTCCCTTGGCTCACCAACTCCCTTGGCTCAGGACTGACCTTTCCTATTTACCATCATTGCAATGCATGCTTTGTCCTGAAACCCCCAGCTGAAGAGAGATTCTAGGAACTTCCTATTGCAGAGGCTCAGAGGATAAAGGCCACACACCTGATTCTCACGGATATTGAGAGAACATAAAACACCTCATTTACAGTTTGTCATTTGATATTATTTGTGGTTTCTTTGCCATATTCACTTTTTACATCATTAAGTTTTGCTACTTTTACTGTCAGTTCAGCTTTTTAATTTATTTATTTGAAATTACTATAACTTTTTCTTTAAAAAAACCTAACATTTAATTTTCCTGATATTTTTAATGCAGTAGCACTGCTATTTATTCAGCCATTGATTAAACTGATTGAACCAGGCATGAACTCCACATTACTTCTTTTAAAATTTTTCAATTTTATTAGCTCACAATGTTTGATTACATTCAATATTCAAACACCAATCCCACCACCATTACACATTCCCACCACCAAATTTGGAATGTTTCTATCCCAAATCCCAAGACCTGTCCCAAAACACAACCAAAATAGTATATTTCGTATTGTCTGCTATGAAGAAGTGCTGAACATGCTTACAAAAAAGTGTTGATATAGGAAACAGTGTGAAGATTGTTCTATTTTGGCAGGAGCCATTAAGACATCCTATAGGATATCACTAATATGTTAAAGTTTGGGTGATGTGAGTTTTGGTATATATATCTGAAAATATGTATATATGTGTATACATATATATTTCCCTCTATGATTTGTTGCCTACCATCTGAACCCCATCAAATGTTGTGTGGCCATTATGGAGAATGGGTAGGGAGTGTTTTATGTGTCGCATGGCTGCAAAAGCAGCCGCGTGGTCCAGGAAAATGTTTACTTATATGTGAGGCTTCGTGCTAGCGCATGGAAGCAGCCTTGAGCGTGGTGGAGGTTGAATTGTGGAGGGTTTTGGTTGCTGGGGTTGGGTCCCTTGGGGCAGGGAAGGCTGTCACCCAACCCCCTGTGGGGTGCCCCGTGTGAAACAGCCTGGTGCAGAGTCCGGTGGCATGGTTATGGGGCCTTCGTGTTATGCTCCCTTTCAGGAGAAGCAGCTGTGGGATCTGGACGGTGGCCAATAATGAGATTATCTGGTGCCGGCAGGAGGTGGCTTATGGGCATGACCCCTGAATCACCAGAGACTAGGGAAAGCGGGCAGAGGATCTCTGCTCCTGGTCCCATTGAGCCCAGAGTCCAAGGTCACAAAGTTCCTCATTACCTGGGTTCCATAGGACTTCACTTATGCGTGAAGCTCAACTTGAGTGCATGGGGAGCGGTCTTGAGTGTGGCACCAGTTGAGTTGTGGAGGTTTTTTTTTGCTTTTTGGGTCACACCCAGCGATGCTCAGGGGTCACTCCTGGCTTTGCACTCAGGAATTACTCCTGGCAGTGCTTGGGGGACCATATGGAATGCCGGGGATCGAACCCGGGTGGGCCGCGTGCAAGGCAAACGCCCTACCTGCTGTGCTATCGCTCCAGCCCCCGAGTTGTGGAGGTTTTTGGCTGCCAGAGCTGGGTTACGTAGGGTGGGGAGGGTTCTCACCCACCCCCCTCTGGGGTGCCCCGTGTGAAACAGCCTGGCATGGAGTCCAATCGCATGATAGAAATGTCCCAGCTGAGCCCACATAGTCTACACAGCATGGGAGTCATTCCCCACTACCCAGATTCTCAGGGACCTGTGGAGCAGTGAACCTCTTCACAGGAAATGAAGTCAGTCCCAATCTCTGTCCAGCTTTAGGCTCTTCGCTTTTTGTCACAGAAAAGTATTTCTAGAGAAGACAGGTAATGAACTAAAATAATGTTATTGACGTAGGATACTAATTATAAAGAAAATGTGGGCTTCTTCAGAGGGCAGGAAGGGCAGAGGAACACATGATTGACCTCGGCTCTGTCACTGGCATGTGGTCCACTGAGTATTGCCAGGAATCGTGTGATCCCTGAGTACAGGAATACCCCCTGAGCAACCACTAGGTAGGATTCAAAATACCACTCACTGCCACACACACACACACACACACACACACACACACACACAAAATGAGCAGAGAGATGAGAGTTCCAAAAATAAAGGGAATTTTCACCCCCTGAAAAAAGGCATAGCAGGACTGGGAAAATAGTACAGCTAGCAGAGCACATACCTTGCATGTAGCTAAGCTAGGTGTGATTCCTGGCATCGAATATGGTCCCCCAAACTCTGCCAGTTTCTGAGGGCAGAGCCATTGTTGATGTGACCCAAAACCAAAACAAACAAAAAAAAACACAGGCCACCCTAAAGTAAAAGGAAGAGAAATTATGCACCCAAAGATAGGCTGGACTCCAGCATGGATGGTCTAAAGCAAATCTTACAGAAGAAAGATATAAGAAATTGGAAATGGAGTTAACATATAATATAAAAAGGCAGATGTTAAAGAATAATATAAGAGAAAAACAAAACATCAAACTAAAACAAAACAAAGAGAATGAAAATGCAATAAATACTAATATAACTACCCTAAATGTTTCTTATTTAAAATTTTGGGGCATGGGGGCCACACTTGGAGGTGCTCAGGATTTAAACCCAGTGTTCAGGAGTCACTCCTAGTAGAGCTCGAAGTACCATGTGGTGTTGGGAATAGAATCCAGGCCGCCCATATGCAAAGCAAACATTCAACACTTTAAGTTATCTCTCTATCCCTAACAGATCTTTTTCTAATTGAATCACCATGAGATACAATTTAAAAGCTTTCATGATTGAGTTCAGTCATGCAATGACCAAACACCCATCCCTCACCAGTGGGCATTTTCCACCACCAATATCCCCAGTATCCTTCCCACCACCCCCACTCCATCCCACCACCTGCTTCTGTGGCAGGCACTTTCCTTATTTCTCTCTACTTCTGGGCATCATGGTTTGTAATATAGATACTGAGCGGTCGTTATGTTTGCCGACTTTCAGCACACACCTCCCATCCCAAGCCATCCCTCCAGCTATCATTGACTTAGTGATCCCTTCTCTATCCCAGCTGCCTTCTCCCCCAGCACATGAGGCAGGATTCCAAACCATGGAGCAATCCTCCTGGCCTTTGTCTCTACTGTCTTTGGGTGTTAATCTCATATTATGTTATTTTATATCTAATAGATTTTTTGAGACAATACCTGGAAATGCTCAGGGGTTACTCTTAGCTCTGCACTCAGGAATTACTCCTGGCAATGTATAGGGAACAATATGGTTTGCCGAGGATCAAAACCAGGTTGTTCTCAGGTAAGACAAGCACTATATCCACTGTACAATCTCTCCAGCCCCTTAACTGATTTTTTTAAACTTTATTTAAATATTGTGATTTACAAGACTTCTCACAATACAGTTGTTTCAGTCATTGAATGTTCCAGCACCAACCCCACCATCAGTGTGATCTTCCTTCCACCAGTATCCCATTTCCTACCCACCCCAAGCCTGTCCCCTTAGCAGGCACAAACTTCATATCACTTGTTAAAACAAAATGGCAAATGAAATTACTCGAAATAGTTCAGTAAAAGAAAATTTGTCAAAAGTGTTATATCTCACAATAGTGTACTAAAGTCATTGAGGACTCAGAGTTGTTTGGTGCTAGGTGAGCCTTCTTTGTTATTGGTTTTTGCTCATTGAGCTTAGTGGGCTTCTACACAACCTTATCATCAAATTTGCTGTGTTCACATTAGGCTTTCAGTACTGTGAAATTTGGTGTTGTGCAACTGCCATATGGACATGTACGACAGGAGCTGTGAAACTGGGATGGTTCAGCAGCTTAAAATTTTTTCGAGATTAGTTATGGAACTGTGGAGTTGGGCTGGTTTATATGATGTGGGTGGAGTGGAGGCTGTTGAGTCCTTTATACCAGCAGGGTAGAGTAATTGGTCCACTCGCATTCCAAGCAGGCACCAGACTACTGAGCCTGGGCACTGGTCAACCTGTGACAATTAAGTCTCCATCATCACAGCCAACATAACCAGCGTATAAACTGGCCCAGCTTCACAGCCAAACTTGAAGAGATGCCAAGCACCTAATGAGTGATTTTGATAGAAGCCACAACCTGCCCTCGTTTGGGTCCACCAAGGCTATAGCTGGCAGTGCTGGGAGTAGATGGTTTATCAGGAATTGAAGTCAGGGAACCACGTGTGCTAACCATGTGCTCTACCACTTGAGCATCTCCTCAGCCAAAGTTTTTCTGAATTTTTATGTAATAACTCAAAACATTAATCTCCTATTTTACCAATTAAAAGGTAAATATGAATTAATTGATTTTAAAAAAAGACCTTTGGAGGTTGCAGATATAGTACAGTGGGTAGGGTATTTATTTGCCTTGCATGCCGCTGACCTGGGTTTGATCCCTGGCACCCAATATGGTCCCATGAATTTCCCAGAAGTGATCCCTGCATGCAGAGCCAGGAGCACTGTCAGGTTTGCCCCCACCCAAGTATTTAAAAAAAAATTCTTCTTCTATTGTGCTACCTTTAGGAAATGTCTTTGCTCCAAAGACATGAATATTTTCTGAATCAAAGTTTGAAAGACAATAATTTTTTTAAAAATTTGTAGTTGAGATAACTTTGTTATAGGTGCCCGCCTCTGCAGCTACACCAAGGGCTCAACTCTACCGCCCCGCGAATATTCTCTGAAGAGACACCAGTTTCCAAATCATCTCAGGTAACTGCACCCAGGCTGAGAACTCAGGATTTTCCCCGCCCCCCATATTTCTAGCACCCCAGCAGTCCTGCTCACCACCCTCGCCTGCCACCTTGCCTATGGCCCAAACCATAAATCTGCACCTGTTTGATACTTCCTGAAGCAATAAAAATCTTAATAAATTATTAACTAAGGACTTACCAATCTTGCAACCAGATATAACAATGCTCACATAAATTTATGTTCTAGATCTATTGATTTTAATATTGCAAGTTTGTTATCTAATCCATTTTAACCCTAGAATTGTATCAAGAGTTGCTGCTTTTTTCCGCATTAAATAATATTTTTTAAAGAAAAGAAAGAACCAGAAAGAAAGATAGAAGCTTCTTTGCTCTCCACAACTTTCCCTCATTCTTAGAGGATTAGTCCCTCTCAAGAGCCCATGAATATATCAGCTAGCACCAAAAACATGTAAGTTATATAATTTTATTCTCTTTTGTTTACCAACCCACCTCAGAACTTTTTCCACAACAGGAACTGGCCCCAATCTTAATATTTGCAGAGAATGACAAAGTCCATCGTATTAATAAGACGGGAAAATTACAAGAGATAGGCAGATTTAATTTAAAGGTAAAGTGACTGGTCTTATGTTTGCAATTGATCTTCTGACTCAGTTCCTTATGACTTCTACTCGGGGGAGGAGGGTAGACATTTAGAGGAAGAGGAACAAACCCACCTATGTCTAGATTGCGTGCGGGGAGGAACGCTCAGACTATTTACACTAAACTATTTACACAGGACACTGTCTTCCTGTCTTCCTGTGGCCCTCCCATATTTGCTATCTTCCTGTCTTCCTGTGGCCCTCCCATATTTGCTCTCCTCAAATTGCTGTCAGAAAGAAACAAGTTTCTTTATCTCCTTGCTCTGGTTACAATCCAGAAAAGGCAAATAATTAAGCTGTCAGGCTTGAGATTACCTGGAAAATGGATTGACATATTCCTGAGTCACTCTGTTTGCATTTCTGTTATTCCCTCAGCAGCTAGGATGTGCCAGGCACCATAACCTTCCTTCACAGGGGTTCCTGGCAAATGATTTCTCATGCATGTCTGTACCTATAAGACAGAAAATGAAATTTTTACATTTAACTTTTCAGTGGGCTGGAGCGATAGCACAGAGGTTGGGCGTTCGCCTTTCACTTGGTCGACCCAAGTTCGATTCCTCAACCCCTCTCGGAGAGCCCGGCAAGCCACCGAGAGCATCGCGCCCGCGCAGCAGCGCTTGGCAAGCTACCCGTGCGTATTGGATATGCCAAAAACAGTAACAATAAGTCTCTCAATGAGAGACATTACTGGTGCCCACTCGAACAAATCGATGAGCAACGGGATGACAGTGACAGTGACAGTGAACTTTTCAGTGCTGTGAAACACTGTTAACAGTTTTGATGTTTTTTCCACCTCTTCTGGTGTCGTGCATACACATGAGTCACCATGTATATAACTTATATAGTTATATATGTGGACTGTGGGAGTCATGCTCCCCTGTGGCCGTTATCAGTAATAACATGTCATGGTGATTTTCTTATGCCATCTCATTCTTTCTATGCTCTATTTTGCAGGGGAGGGAAAGTTCCCAAGTAGTGCTAGGGTGCTTAGGACCTGTTCTGGGCTGGACTAACCAGGTGATATGGTTCAACGCTAGGGCCTAGGAGGCAGTGCCACACCGAGCAGCACTCTGAGCCTCCAGGACTGTACACCGTGGGACCATGTGATGCTAGGGTTCAAACAAAGCATGCACCTTAACCACTCAGTTATCTCCCCGGCCCTCTAACTCGTGTTTTAAAAGATTCCAAGTAACTCTATTAAGGTGTTTTTAGTTATTTCATAACACTTCATAGTTGAAAATTATCATAATGTATTCATGGGCATTTTGTTTCTTTTCATTTTTTTCACTCTTAAAAGTAGACTCTTTATAAGCATACATGCACACATTTTCAAAACTCAGTTACTCAGTTCATCACAGGAGGAAAAATAGATCACTGGGAATCTAGAAGTCCGTGAATGAAGTGGGGAGAGTCATTTATCATGTAGGTTTCCTTCCCAGTTCTTCTACCTTAGGAATATCCTTGACTAGCTAAGTGATCATAGACTTAGTTCTCTCCTCCTTGGACCTTTTCTTTCAACCCCATCTGCCACCCTCCCTCCCATTGCCCCCCACCCCAAAGACTTAACTCACAAATAGATAGTGTCTGTGGTGGAGTTATCAAGCCCAAGCTTAACTCTCTGCTCAAGATTGACAGACATGGGCTGATCAAAAGAATAGTTTTATTCAAGTGCTAGCCACTGGTAGGCTTCTTGTCCACCCAAAATCTACCTCACTGGGTAGATTGGGTAGACTGGGATGAGTAACTATATATGGTTGGTTGGGAAAGTCTAAGAAGAAATTTGTGATTGTGGCCAAGGTATAAGGGAGTCCTATTGTGAGTCAGTCTGGACTAGTATCAGTGAAATCCGGGGGATGAAGTTCTTGTTCCTTGTAAAATGTTAGCATAACTGGCTCAAGGCAGAGAGTCTCTTGCCCCTGCGCCTGGTTGTCTTCCCCGGGGCCCCTTGGAGGAGTGGGCTTCAGTTTCCCTCCCCACCCCAAGCAGAGCTTCCGCGGCCAAAGACCTCTGGAACCCAGCCACAGCCATGCTCAAGGCCCCTCTCCACATGTTCAGACAAGCCTTACGCATGAAGGAACCGTCAGAGGAACCCAGGTGTGTGGGACCCGGGGCTGAGACCTCCAAGTCTGCTTAGATCGAGACTGGGCCTCTTCCTCCCAGATCCCCCATCAATAACTAGGTGGTCATATCCACGGACTGCCCCCGGTGCCGTGTAATCCCACCAACTGCCAACTTTAAAACCAAGCTCCCGGAAGACATCTTATAGCCTAGCTCTTCCTCTGGGAGAACCTGGCAAGCTACCTAGAGTTTCCTGCCCACATGGAAGAGCCTTGCAAACTCCCCATGGCGAAACCATTCATATGCCAAAACCAGTAACAAGCTGGGTCTCATTCCCCTGACCCTGAAAGAGCCTCAATGCGGCACCACTGGAAAGGACAAGTAAAGAGAGGCTTCTAAAATCTCAGGGCTAGGACGAATGGAGACGTTATTGAGACCGCTCAAGAAATTCCACAATCTACGGGATGATGATGATGATGATGATGATGATGATGATGATGATGATGATGATGATGATGATGATGAACTGGCTTAAACAACACACACCACCAATGTCAGCTTAATAACTTTCCAGAATCTTTCCTGGAGTCCTGTGTTCACTCTTCCTCCTCCATCCATAACTAGACCTGACTTAAATTAAACACACAATGTGTGAGAACTCTTAGGATTGGAAGATAGGGTGAAAACCAAGGAAAATGAGAGCTTATAAGAAGCACATATGTAAGGAACAAGATATACAAATGAAATCTTAATGCTTTCTCTCTTTCTTTCTATTTTTGTTTATTATTTATTTTTATTGAATCACTGTGAAATACAAAGTTACAAAGTTGTTCATGATTGAGTTAAGTCATACAATGTCCCAACACCCATCCCTCCACCAATGCACATTTCCCACCAATGTCCCCAGTTATCCTGCCACTCCTCCCCCCAGGCTGCCTCAATGCAGGCGCTCTCTCCCTCCCTCTCTCTTTCCCTCCCTCTCCCTCCCTCTCTCTCCTTCTCTCTCCCTCTCTCTTTCCCTCTCTCTCCCTCCCTTTCTCTCTCCCTTTCTCCTCTCTCTTGCTCTCTCTTTCTTTCCCTCCCTCTT
Organism: Sorex araneus; assembly: GCF_027595985.1. Classification (NCBI taxonomy): domain Eukaryota; kingdom Metazoa; phylum Chordata; class Mammalia; order Eulipotyphla; family Soricidae; genus Sorex; species Sorex araneus. The sequence continues at coordinate 2,996,407 of NC_073311.1, read as the reverse complement.
CCTCCCTCTCTCTCTCCCTCCCTCTCTCCCTCCCTTTCCCTCTCACTCTCTCTCGATCTCTCCCTCTCTTGCTTTCTCTCCCTCTCTTGCTTTCTCTCCCTCTCTCCCTCTCTCTTCCTCTCTCTTGCTCACTCTCTCTCCCTCTCTCTCTCCCTCCCTCTCTCTCTCCCTCCTCTTTCCCTCCCTCTCTCTCCCTCCCTTTATTTCTCTCTCTCTTTCTCTCTCTCGCTCTCTTTCTCCCTCTCTTCTTCTCTCACACTCTCTCCCTCTCTCTTTTTCCCCCCTCGCCTCTCTCTCTCGGCATTGTGGTTTGGAATACAGTGCTGAGAGGCTATCGTGTTTGTTCCTTTACTACTTTTCAGCACACAGTTCTTGTCCAGAGTGATCATTTCCAACTATCATTGTCATAGTGGTTCCTTCTCTATCCCAACTGCCTTCTCTCCCCATCACATGAGGCAAACTTCCAACTGTGGACCAATCCTCCTGGCCCTTGTTTCTACTATCCTTGGATATTAGTCTCATACCGAGTATTTTTTATATTCCATAAATGAGTGCAATCATTCTTTTTGTCCCTCTCCTTCTGATTAATTTCACTCAGCATGATAACTCTCCATGTCTATCCATTTATAAGCAAAGTTCATGACTTCATTATTCCTGGTGGCTGCATAGTATTCCATTGTATTAGATGTACCACAGTTGTTTGTTTGTTTGTTTTCTAATCTAGTTATCTGTTCTCAGGCACTCAGGTTGTTTCTAGATTCTGACTATTGTGAATAGTGCTGCAATGAACATAGAAACATAGAACATAAAAACAGATTTTTTTCTGTGATATTTTGGGGACACAGTATATTCCCAGAAGTGGTATTGCTGGATCATATGGAAGCTCAATTTCTAGTTTTTTAAGGAATGCCCGTATTTTTTTTTTCAAAAAAGTTGGACCAGTCAGCATTCCCACCAACAATGAATGAGAGTCCCTTTCTCCCCACATCCACACCAGCACTGGTTGTTCTTACTCTTTTTGATGTGTGCCAGTCTCTGTGATAAGAGAAATAAACCAAATAACAGGCCTGAGAGATATTTCACAGGACCTCAGCCCAGGTTTCTGTCTCCAGCACCACATGGTCCCCCACCACCAACAAGCCCCAATATCCCCCCACCCCTACACCATACCAGGAGTCATCCCTGAAAGCCACTCAGTGTGGCCCCCAAACCTAAATAATTAAATAAATAAAACAGACAATGACATCAGCCTCATGGTCTAATTAAAAAAACAAGACTATCTGTTTAAGATACTATCTTATAAGGCATAACACAATTCATCACTACTATTATTGTCATTCTCAACAGACTCAAACCTCCACTTACTATAAACTCTTCTAAAAGGAAATAAGATATTTGTCTCTAATGTCTCTGATGCTTTGAAACATGAGATTCATGACTGCCTTGAGGTGCATGGCAAAAATGATTCTTTTATGTGAAAAAAAATGTGGATCATATGTACAAGGATAATGCCAAGAATAATATTCAAGGGATCAAATAGTTCAGCTGTAGGGTATTACCTTGCATGCTGCTGACCCGGGTTCTATCTGCAGCATCCCAATTTGATTCCCTGAGCACTGTCAGGAGTGACCCTGAGTGGAGAGCTAGGAGTAAGCCTGAGCTTTGCAAGATGTGGACCAAAAACAAATGCACACAGAAAAATGGGGGGCCAAAGTGATAGTATAGCAATAAGGCGCTTTCCTTGCACCTGGCAAACCCAAGTTTGATCCCTGGCATCCTATATGGTCTCCTGAGCCTGCCAAAAGTGATTTCTGGGTTTAGAGTGAGCATTGCTGAGTGTGACCCCCCAAAATTACTGGGTTTTGAGATTTAAAAACACTAAAATCAAGCAGTGTTAAGGGGGAAGCTGGCAACTCAGAGCGGTGAAAACATTTAGTAAAAAGCAAGAAAGGGGACAAGTAGATAATAGCACAATTAAGCTTCTAGAAAAATATTAACAGAGGAAACCTGAAACAAGTAAAAGGAAAGAAATAATAGACCTTAGGGTAAAAATCAATGAAATGAAAAATAAAAAATGATAATAATAAAAGACCAATGAAACCAAGCACTGGTTCTTTGAATAAACAAGACCAATTATTAGTTAGACTCACAAGGAAAGAAGGAGATTATATACTAATAAACCTACTCAGAAATGAAATTGGAGGCATCACAATAGATACTGCAGGAATTCAAAGAATCATCGGGGATTACTATGAAAGTCTCTCCACACAAAACTTAGATAATTTAGAGGGAAATGATACATTTTTTGAGTTTACAACCTTCCAAGGCCTAACCAAAAGGAAACTGAGCACCTGAACAGAAAATTACTATCAAAGAAATTGAAAGAGTTATCAAAAGTCTTCCCAAATACAAAATCCCAGGCCCAGATGGATTTACTAGTGAGTTCTTTCAAATCCTTTTTACTTAAAAAAAAAAAAAAGAGCTTCTCTCAATCCTCCTCAAGATCCTCCGAAAAGTCAAAGAAATAGAAATCCTCCGAAACCGTTCTAGGAGACAGTATTGGAGCAATAGCACAATGGGTAGGGCATTTGCCTTGCATGTGGCCGACCCGGGTTCAGTTCCCAGCATCCCATATGGTCCCCTGAGCACTGCCAGGAGTAATTCCTGAGTGCAGAGCCAGAAGTGACCCTTGTGCATCGCCAGGTGTGACCCCCCTAACCCCGGCCAAAAAAAAGCAAAAAAAAAGCAAAAAAAAAAAACCACTGAAAAAGGACCTACATCCTTGATTAATATAGATGTGAAGACCCTTGACTAAATATTAGCAAACTGAACCCAACAATAATCAAAAAATATTATACACTATGACCAAGTGGGATTTATTCTAGAAATGCAAGGGTTGTTTGATATACACAAGCTAGTCAATGGGATACTAATGTACAATATGGAAAAACAAAAACAATACAATCATATCAACAGATGCACAGGAAGCATTTGACAAGAACCAACACCCATTCATGACTTTAAAGAAACTTTCAATAAAATGGGGATAGAGGGAACTTTTCTTAAAATAATTATAGCCATTTACCGCAAGCTCATAGTTAATCTACTCAGTAGTGAAAAACTGAAAGCCTTTCCCCTAAGATCAGACACAATAAGAGGCCCTCTCTCACATTTATTATTGAATAAAATATTAGAAATCCTGGCTATAGATAATTTGGCAAAAAAAAGGGAGATATTAAGAACATCCAGATTGGAAAAGAAGTCAAACTGTCTCTATTCACAGATGACATAATAAAATATATCTAGAAAACCCTAAACACTATCAAAAAATAAAAACCCTCCTAAAAACAACAAGTCTGTATAGTAATGCATCAGGATAAAATAACATTCAGAAATCTATGGCATTCTTGTATGCAAACAATGAAATAAAAGAGAGAGGAAAGAAATAATTCCCTTCACAATATACCTCAAAAATAAATCAGATATCTGGGAATCTGTTCAACAAAATAGGTGAAAGATTTAAATACAGAAAACTACAAAACACTTCTAAAAGATATAAAAGAAGACACAGGGAAATGGAAAATGTCCTCTGTTCATGAACTGGAAGCATTGGCATTGTCAAAATGACAATTCTGCCCAAAGACATATACAGACTCAATGCCGTTCCTATAAAAATACCCATGACATTTAAAAAAGACATAGCACTGTAGCACTGCACTGTCGTCCCATTGTTCATCGATTTGCTCGAGCGGGCACCAGTAACGTCTCCATTGTGAGACTTGTTACTGTTTTTGGCATATTGAATACACCTCAGGTAGCTTGCCAGGCTCTGCCGTGCGGGCAAGATACTCTTGGTAGCTTGCTGGGCTCTCCGAGAGGGACAGAGGAATCAAACCCAGGTCGGTAGCATGCAAGGCAAATGCCCTACCTGCTGTGCTATCATGCCAGTCCTTTAAAAGACATACACCAAATATTTAAGATTTATATGGAATAATAAACCTCACTACATAGCCAAAGCAATCCTAGAGGGAAAAATTGAAAGGTTTTTATTTTTCCAATTTTAAGTTATACTAAACAGCTAATAGCAATCAAGACACTGTAGTAATGGAATAAAGCAGGCTACGCCCTCGGCGCCATCTTGTCATAACCAGCAGTGAAGAATTGGGGCCGCAGCAGCAGCACCGCAGGCTGGAGACCACTCCAGACCCCAGACCGGGCCAGCAACACCGGGGTGCCAGACGGAGAAGGTACAGCCAGCACACCCTCTCCAGTTGGAGCCCCAGCGACACTGAGCTTCTATTAACACAGCTGCGGTATGCGGAACTGGGACATTTCCAAACTGCACGGCCGCATAAGTGGCCAAGTGACCTTTCCTAATATACAAAAAATATGCTCAGGAATGGATCCGCCACCCCTGAGCATCCATTATCTCAGAGGCACAGAAACCAATCTCAGAAACGCAGCAGCTGCTGGCAGATATACTCCTGGACTCTGAACTAGGCTATGGCCCCATGCAGCTCCGGGAGGGGAAGGGTCTCTTTTCCTCGGCCTTTTCCCCCTTGGACAACATGACGACCGCCACCGTTCAGAACCAATTGGACAGAGAGGTAGGAGTTTGGGACTGGATGCATGGGGAATCTTTCAATGGGGGAGGCAGAACCGGCCCTGCCTCCTGCCCAAATGAGACCCCGAGCGGTCGCCCATGTACAGCTCCTCCGTTCCTGAACAACCATGATCCCAGCGCCACAGAAACCAATGTCGGAATGCAGCGGCTGCTGGCAGGAATACCTCTGGACTTAATACCAGAATTCCAAATCTGGGAGGCCACTTTCGTGACCGTGCAACATCATATAATCTTTCTTACCAATAATAGAAAACATACAATCTAATGACATCATTCCGACAGGTCTGACTGTTTCGGAAAAATTCCAAATAATGATAGTGAGTTCCTGTCGAAAATTGAACGTAATCAAAGTAAGGAAAGAGTAAAGTGAAAATCATCTGCCACACTGGCAGAGGGGGAGTGGGAGGGGGGTATGCTGGGGTTATCGGTGGTGGAACATGTGCACTGGTGAAGGGATGGGTGTTTGAGCATAGTATGACTGAGACTCGATCATAAAAGCCCTGTAACTGTTCTTACAGTGACTCACTTGAAAAATTTTAAAAAATAAATTAAAAAAAATACACAGCTCTGGGAGGGACACTGGGATCAATGGTGGTGGAAAATGTGCACTGGTGGAGGGGTGGGTGCTCAAGCATTGTATGACTGAGACTCGATCATAAAAGCCCTTTAACTGTTCTCACGGTGACTCACTTGAAAAATTTTTTTAAAAATTAAAAAAAAAACACACAGCTCTGGGAGGGACACTGGGATCAATGGTGGTGGAAAATGTGCACTGGTGGAGGGGTGGGTGCTCGAGCATTGTATGACTGAAACGTAATCATGCAAGTTTGTAACTTTATCTCACGGTGATCCAATAAAACTTATTTTTAATATTTCTTTAATTTTTTTAAAAAACGAAAAAAAATGGGTTAGAATTGAGCGCTCAAAGGCAGACCTGTAGGGATAAAATCATCCATAACAAGCAATACAAAACAAGTCATCTAGCATTGCCTTTTTGGCAGGTTTGAGTGGTGGTGAGACTTGTATCAAAATATCGAATGTAACCAAAGTAGAGAGAGAGTATGGGGGAAATTGTCTGCCTCATAGGCAGGGGAACGGTTGAAATGGGGGTGGGTTAGGGGCGGGGGAATACAGGGGATTTTAGTGGTGGAAAATGTGCGCTGGTGAAGGGATGGGTGTGTGATGATTGTATGACTGAAACTCAAACATGAAAGCTTTGTAACTGTATCTCACGGTGAATCAAAAAAAAGGGGGAATAATAATAAAATAATAAAAATAATTTTTAAAAAGGAGACATAACTTTCTTAAATTTTGAAATACTAACTTGGAATGATTAAAGCATAACTGAATTTTGTTTTGTGAGTTATTTGTGGGAACTTTTGACTTTCATATAGTAAAATCATTTTGTCATTTTATGTTCACTTGTATCACTTGTCATCCCATCGATCTTCGATTTGCTCGAGCGGGCGCCAGTAACATCTCCATTCGTTCCTGTCTCGTGCCAGTGTAGCCCAATGATATCTGCTCACTCCGGGAACAGGAAGAGCCTCAAACTGTTCATTCAGGGTTTTGACGAAGAAGTCTGACCATCTCATTGGTGGGCGGCCACAAGGTCTTTTGGTATCTCGTGGAATCCAGTCGGTAACAGCTCTAGTCCAGTAGTCATCTTTGAACCGCATTACGTGTTTGGCCCATCTGATTTTTGATGCCTTGGCAAATGAGACATTGTTCCTGATTCTTGAACGTCAATGGAGGTCAGAATTCCGGATTCCTTCTCTCCCTTGAGTGGAACAAGATACTCCAAGCATAGCTCTTTTGATTCCTCTTTGGGATACCCAAATAGCTCATCCTCTTTTCATAGGGCCCAGGTCTCTGAGGCGTATGTTAGTGCAGGAAGAACAGTGGAGTTGAAGAGATGTGCCCAGAGTCGAAGGTTCTTGGTCCTCTTAACCACTTCCTCAGTGCTCTTGAAGGCATTCCACATTGCTCTCTTTCTCTGAGCAGTTCTGGCGCCAAGTCGTTCCTCATGTTGAGTTCTCGAACCAGGTACACATAGCTGCTGCATTTGGAGATGTTCGTTCCATTGAGAGCAAATGGAACATCAAGGACTAGTTCGTTTTTCATGAACATTGTTTTGCTGAAATTCAACTGCAGTCTGACCTTTCCACACTCGAGGTTGAAGTCAGCCAGCATTTGTGCTGCTTGGCTAATGTTTGGTGTTATTAGAACGATGTCATCAGTGTAGTGGAGGTGGTGTAGTTGCCAACCGTCTATCTTCACTCCCGAAGATAGCTCTTCCTGTTCCTGGAGAGAGCAGATATCATTGGGCTACACTAGCACAAGACAGGAACGAATGGAGATGTTACTGGCGTCCGCTCGAGCAAATCGAAGATCGATGGGATGACAAGTGATACAAGTTATCATAAAATGACAAAATGATTTTACTATATGAAAGAAAAAAGTTCCCACAAATAACTCAAAAAACAAAATTTAGTTGTGTTTTAATCATTCCAACCTAGCATTTCAAAATTTAAGAAAGTTATGTCTCCTTTTTAAATTTTTTTATTTTAGGGGCTGGAGTGATAGCACAGCGGATAGGGCATTTGCCTTGCATGCGGCCGACCCAGGTTCGATTTCCAGCATCCCATATGGTCCCCTGAGCACCGCCAGGGGTAATTCCTGAGTGCAAAGCCAGGAGTGCCCCCTGTGCACCGCCAAGTGTGACCTAAAAAGCAAAAAAAAAAAAAAATTATTATTATTTCCCCCTCTTTTTTTTTGATTCACTGTGAGATAGAGTTACAACGCTTTCATGTTTGAGCTTCGGTCATAAAACTTCATTTTATTATATGCTTTATTATTTTATTATTATGGTATACTACTTATAACATTTTTACTTCACAAATTCAGCATATTTAGTGTTGAACTCTCTTATGGCTAAAATATGCCTTAGTGCTTTCATGGCATTAAAATATTCTTTAAGCTAAAAGAAATTTGTCACTAAATTTCTCAAATTACATTTTAGAAAAAAGAAAAACCTGCAAACATGCAACAAAGCAAGAGAAGTCCAGCTCAGGATATGAATTTTTAAGTAGGTTTTCCAGAACCATAAACCATATGGTCATGCGGGGAGTATTCTTCTGAGAAAAACAAGATAATCCCTTACCTTTAAGATTCTACAAGTTCTGAACGGGGACCCTGAGACAATGGTGGAGGAAAGGGGACACTGAGGTGGAGGAAGGTGCTCAAATATTGAGTGTGTAAAACCCTGACATTAACAGTATTGTGAATTATGGAGACTTATTTTTTTAAACTAAGTTATAAAAGTAAAATCTCCCAGGCCTAAAATAAAATTAATTAATTTTGTTAAATTAATTTAGTTTAAGTGATGGTGAGTGTAAAGAAAACAGAGAACAATGATTGCCTCATTTACAAAGCTGTATTAAATTAATAAATAAGTTAAATAAATAAAATAGATTAATAAATAAGTGTATTAAAATAAGTGCATATTCGTGGGGGAAGGGTGATGCGGGCCGAATACAGACTAGAGACTGAACACAATGGCCACTCAACACCTTTATTGCAAACCACAACACCTAATCAGAGAGAGAGAACAAAAGGGAATTCCCTGCCATAGTGGCAGGGTGCGGTGGGGGGGAGATGGGACTGGGGAGGGGGGGAGGGATGTTGAGTTTACTGGTGGTGGAGAATGGGCACTGGTGAAGGGATGGGTTATCGAACTTTGTATGGGGGAAACATGAGCACAAAGATGTATGGATCTGTAACTGTACCCTCACGATGACTCTCTAATTAAAAATAAACTAATAAAAAAAATAAGTGCATATTCGTGACAATGCAGGTTAGGGGGCTAGGGAGATAGCACAGTGGGCCAGGGGCTTGCCTTGCATGCACCTGACCCAGGTTGGATCCCCAGTATCGAACAGAATAACCTGAGCACAACCAGGAGTAATTCCTGCATGCTGAGCTAGGAGTAACCCCTGAACCTCTCCAGTTGTGGCCCAAAAACCAAAACTAATAATACTAATACAGGTTAGCATTTACTTGGTTTTATAATATATACATTAGCAGATCATGGAGGTTGGGAGTTACGGGCACTGACCGTAACTTTTCTACTTTATACTTTTATACTTGAGAAGTTGTTATCATTCTGATTTCTTTCTGGCCTGCCTGAGGTAATACTACTTTAGAATTTAAGATTAATCACAACAAGCAGAAGAAGTATAAAGCCTATTTAAAGAGTATGAGTATTGAACCTAGGTCAGCCATAGACAAAGCAAGAGCCTTGGCTACTGTACTAAATGTCCACTTCTCAAAGACTTTCTGTTTATGAACAAGTGCAATCACAAGCCTGGCCTGTGAGCTGGGTAAGCATGGTTGAGAAACTTGCCAGTCAAATATATAGGGAGAACTAAATGCTTAAGCTCTTCATGGGAAAAAAAGTCAGTTTGAGGCCATCTTGCAGCACTCAGCAGTGAAGAAATCTGGCAGGCACCACAACACCGGAGAATTCTCTGGGCCCCATACCGAGCCGATATCTCTGGGATCCCCAGATGGAACAGGTGCAGTCTCCCCGCCTTCTCCAGATGGAATCTCGGAGACCATGAGCTTCTATAAGCGTGGCTCTAGTATGTGGCTACAGGCCTATTACTGTGAAGCGCGCGGCTGCATGACCTTTCCTGACATACAAAGTGAACAATGGAAAATAAATGACCTAGCATCTGCCTCTGCCCAAAACTAGAGAGAGAGAGCGGTGACATGTGGGGCCTCACGGGATGGGGGGGTGGAACTGGCCCATCTCCCCGCCCTGATGAGGCCCCGAGTTGCTGCCCACGAACAGCTCCTGGCTCCCGAATGGCCATGATCCCAGAGGCACACAAACCAATCTCGGAACCCAGTGGCTTTTGGCAGAAATGCATCTGGACTGAGCATTAAACTACGGCACCGTGCAACCCCAGGTGGGGAAAGGTGTTTGTTCCTTCTGCCTTTTCTCCCCTGTGGCACGGTGGCCACCACCTTTTCAGAGCCTATTAGACAGCCAGGTATGAAACTGCAGTGATGTGACATTCGGGGCCTCATGGGATGGGGGTGGAGCCGGCCTCTCTCCCCATCCCAACGAGGCCCAAAGTTGCCAACCATGGGTGGCTCCCGGCTCCTGAATGGCCATGATCCCAGAGGCACACAAACCAACCTTGGAACCCAGTGGCTTTTGGCAGAAATCCTTCCAGACTTATTACTAAAATATCAGAAATCCAAAATGCTCTTCATATCAGCAATGAAAACAAATTATCTAATGATAACTTTTTGACAAGTCTGATCATTGGGGAAAATTCCAAATAATAATGGTGGATCTTTTGTTGAAATATTGAATGTGATCAAAGCAGAGAGAGAATAAGGTGGAAATCATCTTCCACATAAGAGGGGTGGGATGGGAGGTATACTAGGGTTCTTGTGGTGGAGGGTGTGCAGTGGTGAGGGGATGGGTGTTTGATCATTGTATGACTGAAACTTAGACTGGAAAGCTTTGTGACTGTTCTCATAGTGATTCAATTAAAAAATTAAATTAAATTAAATTTAAAAAACAAGAAGCCTCTTCAGTCTCCACTTCAGCCCACAATGCTTTCTCTCATCACAGACCAGATTTTCAGACTAATAATAATACAAAAAAGTAGATTTAAGGGAGGATTATACACATTTAGGAAAGACCATGGGGTTGGGTGGGGGAGGGGAGAGAGAGAAAGAGACAGACAGACAGAGACAGAGAGAGAGAAAGAGAAAGAGAGAGACCAAAATAATTTTATGAAATTACACACCCAAAACAGGAGTATGGGCAACTTCTGAGAGCCATAAAATAGGAGAAAGAAATTATGCACCGAAAGAGAACTACGGGCATCAACAACTAAAGAAAGCCTCCATTTGCTTATGTAAGGATCTTTTCCATCTACCTTCACTTGAACTCTGAGTTCAGATAAGAGTTATTTCCAGGGTGTTTTCAAGGAAAAGAATTTTGAATTCTGGTGGCCCCTTCGTTTGCCTGGGAATTGTTCTGTAGTGGTTATGGCCTTTGGAGACAGGATAACTCCATTGCAGAACACATTTCTTCCCCAATAGTTCTTGGTTTATGGTTTCCTGACATGTACTGCAAAGGTTCTTACCTGAGTGTCTACCTCAAAACTGACAGCCCTTCCCTGGGGATCTAGAACCCCAGGGGAGTTATCAGAGGAGGTGAATGTTGCCTCTAGGCTGACTCCTTCTACTGAAAGTAGTGTGCCTGGAGGTTGTTGAGCAGCTGGCAGAGCAAGACCCTATAGAGGGTCCTGTGCCAGGTCGAACACCTGTGCTGAGTCCCAGGTCACCCAATGGTTGGCTGACAGCACCCCACAGTGGATGAGCCACTGTGCACACTGCCGCCATGGTTCTATGTCCGAAAGCACTGTGACTCAGCCCAGCTATAGAAGGTGGCAATACTGCAGCCGCCACCACAGTTCTCCATGCCCAGTCGGCACCATTTTGTCTGAATCTTGCAAAACAGCTGGCGATGTCCATCAGAAATTACTCGTAGAGTTCCAGCAGGGATCACGCACAGAGTTCTATGATTAGCGTGCTGAGCCGCACGTTATCTTAGGTGAGATGGTAAGCAGGGTTCGGGAGAGTGCCAGGGGTTCGAGCAGCATTGGTACCATCTTGCCTCTTTATATGGTCCTCATTCCCCTGACTCTGAAAGAGCCCCCAGTACACCACCTTGCTACACTAGCATGCAACAGGGACAAATGGAGACGTTACTGGTGCCCACTGGAGCAAATTGATGAACAACGGGACAACAGTGATACAGTGATACAGTGATTATATTTAATACATGTAGAAAATCTTGATCTCCTGCAATTGTCAGGTTTCCATCATAAATTTATACTTTGGAATATCTGTCTAAAACTTTTCCCCCAACAGACTTCTCTAAACAAGACAAAAGAACAATTCTATAAATGGCAAAAGGTGTTAGAATGCTCATAATTAAAGAATCTTAAAGCAAAGTTGGCAATGAAGCTTGCTAACTTCTGTGACATACAATTTCCTAAAATGTTCTGTTAACCAGAACTATTAGAGTCTTCTGGATTTCCAAATTTTAGAATATCCACATTATTATTTATATGCACACATATATATATATATAAAACATGTTAAGAAGGTTAAACATGTCTTCTGTGTAACAATGCTTCCACAAAGGCTTAACAAATCAAACAGAACTGGATTCATGTATATTTCACTTTCCATAAGTGAAAAAAGTGATTATGGTGCCTTAGCTCTTCTAAAATATTCCATATTTACTTTCACTGTAGTCAACCAAGCCTTTTCCTTAGAATTTTAATATCTGGAAAGTTTTGTCTCACAGATTTAAAAAGTTTTAAAACACAGAGAGTCAAGAAACAATATTCAACTATCCATTTAAACATTGTAACATGATTTCATAATTGCAATGGAATTCCTAGGATGTAATAAAACCACCTACCGCGTGACTGTTCACCTGGCTCCAACAGATCCATAGCAGGCTGGACGCACCACGCCCCCACCCCCCAAGAGCTCCTGCAGGAACAAAAGACCAGGAAAGGATTTTTAAAGAAGACCATGGACCACTCCCAACTCTACCCCCTTGGTACCCACCCTAGCAACAGACTCTTACCTAGAAAGCCCCAGTGGGAGCACCTTGGGAAAAGCCCTATAATAGCCACTTTGAACAAAAGAAGTGCATACATATGCTGCCCAAGCCCGTGTGCTGCTTGTGCCCAGCACCTGTGTCACCCACATCTCCACTCTTGAGATGTGTACCAGGGCTCTCTTCCCCTTCGGAGAAGCCAGCATTCTCCCTTGAGGATATTACTCTCTTCCCCTTTGCTCTCCCTCCTTCCCCTTCCTAAAAGTCTCCAAATAGAATCTGTTTTCACTACAGTGTTTGTCTACTGAAATTCTTTTCCTCGAGACAGGACACAGGACTTGGAACCCCTGAGAAAGGCTGACTTTCCAGACTTTATCAACCCAAGCCTTCCCAGTCAGTCCTGGGCTGGTCTGGCAGATCGGAATAAAGTGAACATCTCTCTCCTCTCTGCCTCACATAAGCCATCCGTGGGGGTCCACAAACTTCAGGTTCCACTGCCCTGGAAAGTCAATCAAATAAGGCATGATCACTGGTCAAGAGAAAGCTTTACTGGTAAACCACCAGTTTGGAAGTTGGTGGGTTTGTGGCTTCAAAACAACCATCTTGTGTGCATGATCAAAAGAAAGATTATTGCTTTGTTTTGTCTTTCTTTCTTGGAGACAGAGAGATAGTAGAGGTGGTAGGGCCTCTTCTTACAGGCAGCTAATCCAGGTTCAATCCCTGGCACCACACATGGTGCCCTGAGCCCAGTCAGGAATGATCCCTGAGCACAGAGACAAGAATAAGCCTTGAACAACCCCAAGTATGGACAAGAAAACTTTTATTCATTTTTAATTTTTCTTTTTTAATTGAATCACAGTGAGACACACAGTCACAAAGTTTTCCTTGATTCGGTTTTAGTCATACAATGTTCTGAAGAGGAGGGCAGGTTAAGGGTTAAATTTGCCTTTGTAATTGCTTGGCTGCTTTGAAAGATGTTTTCTCGACCTACCTACAGCTGGGCAGGAAACTGTCACCAAATGGGCCAACAAACTGCCCTAGGAACTGTAAGCAAACATTTGCAGGGAAACAGTTAACAGTCAACAAATGTTGAGATAAGCAAATTAAGTGACCTATGTGATCCAATAGGTGTGATTCCCTTTGATGCTGCAATATGTGTGATTTTCCCTTTTCTCCCCCAAAAGGGTATAAAAACAGCTCGCTTTTTGAGTCTGGGGCCTTCGGCTATGCCGAGCTATTCAGGCACAGTTGAAGGTCCCAATATAGCTATATTGGCTTGAATAAACCCCGTGCGTTTGCAGAAAGAGTTGTCTTGGTTTTGTTCTTTTGTCTCTCTGAGCCTCCCCCAGGCAGAGATCTGCCACCTCTAACATTTGGAGGTTCCACCGAGATCTGACTCTGCCTGAGGGACGCCGGACAGTCTCGAGCTTCTCTTTGGGGTAAGTATTGGCGCCTATTTTTTCGGTACTGACTTTATGTGCACAATTATTCTGTATTTGTGGTATACCATTCCTGGGATCTGAAGTAGCTTTGTGTCTTGACAGACGTGTCCGGTGGGACACTAGCTACAGCCCTCTTTTGGGGGACGCCCCAAAGAGTGCATAGTGGAGGGCCCAGGGACGCCTGGCTTGCCTTCTATCTGGTAGGTCCGGAGGATCTACGTCTGGTCTATTCCAGGAAATTTGAGCATCGGCCACTTTAAATCTGGGCATCGGCCGCTTTACTCTCTCCTTCTGGCATTTGGTTTTGTTCTAGCACCTTCGGACCCCTTCTCCACAGAGATCTCCTGAGGATGGGGCAGTCGACCTCCACCCCATTGTCTCTGACTCTCTCTCTCACTGGTCTGAAGTCTGCTCAAGGGCTCTCATAGTTAACTCTTTGTCCTGCTGAATGGCCTTCTTTTAAGGTTAACTGGCCCCTTGAGGGATCTTTTCACCTCCCCCTTATTTTGCAGGTGAAAAGAGTCATTTAAACCTTTCTTACCCCCTCTGGCATATTGACTCCCATACCTGCTTCTTGCTTCTATCTCAATTCTGAGATTGACCACTCCACAAGCTTCCGGCAACCTCTATATCCTCAAGTTAAACTCCCCTTTCTCTGTCTCTGCACCGTCTTATTACTGTTTCTCTCTCCTTCTGAAGTCCCCTAAGGGATAAGCGCTTGCTTCCTGTTTTCTTTTAGGTTTGGTGATCGCAGGAATCTTCCTGTACTTCGAGATGGGACAAAACACATCAACTCCCCTGTCCCTAACCCTAGCCCATTGGTCTGAGGTTCGGGCTAGGGCTCATCTCTCTCTCCCTATAAAAGAAGGCAGTCTATCCCTATGGTTGATAAGAAGAGACTAGCTCCCTGCCTCAGAAGTAGTCTTGACCTTAAAATGGTAACATCTGACAACCTCAGGTTTCAACAACTTTGTCATAATTTGTTTTGCCGGCGTATATCAACAAAAGCGCTTTCTTGACCTGTTTTTAACAAGCAGGAAACTGGCTGGTCAGACAGAGAAACTGGGGAGAAATGTTTCCAATCGGCCGATAGGGCTTAATTTGCCCTGGGGACTGCTCTTTCCTTTCTCTGTCTATCAGTTTTCTCCCTGCCGTTTTTGAAGGGTCAGATCGATCGATCAACTGCAGATGTGTGCACATCTAGTGGTGTTTTTAGTCGGTTCATTGTCTGTCTGTCTGTCTGTCTGGAACACTCGAGTGTTAGAGCTAGTTTGAAGTCAGTAATTCTTAGACCTGGGCAAACAAAATCAAGGGAGGTCAGAGTGATATGTAACCCAGCAATTTAAAAGATCTAGGTATCTTTGGAACTTGTTAGATCAGGTTTAAACAAAGATTTCTAATCAGAATGTGGCGCCTACAAAGAAATTGAAATTCTCAATCTAGATTTCTTATTGGAAGAACATTAATGGTTATTAACAGTTGTAACTCTTCTGAAATTCATAATCTGTACTATCTAGGAAGAGCTTAGGAAGTAGAGCCTAAAACTATAGTGAAATAACAATTCAGAGGATGCAAGGCTTTATCTTACAAGCCTCAGCCAATTTTAATGAGGAATTTAGCTGTTTTTAAAGCAACAGAGGTATAGAAACCACCAAAATAAACAAAGTTTTCTTATGTTTCCATAAACATTGACAGCCTAAGTGTTTTTTTTTCTATGCTAATATCAAAGGTTGGTTTAAAAAAAAGGGGGGGGATGGTGGAGGCTCTTTCTGTATTTGAAAGCATGTCTGTATGGTGGAATTGTTTAAAGTTAGAAAGCTCATGATTTGAACTAACTAAGGTACGAGAACTATTGAACTTAAGTCAAAGAAGGTTTTACCATGTTTCACAAAAATTGATGGTCCAGAGGTCTTATGCTATTATACCAATGTATATATTTGCATCTGCACTGGATTAGAATTATTTGGCCTAGAGAATCTTGTGAGTTGAAATAACTGTGATATATGAAAACAGCCTCAAAGAGTAATGCTTCGGTTTAAAATATTATTTTCTAGAGTTGCAAAATTGGTTGAAAAACTTATTGTACCTGTGTTTTATTTGATCTCTGAGACTTCTGGTAACAAAACTTTTTAAAGCTACTTAGCTCAGGGTAATGAGGGGTTAATCTTAGATGTCAGTTTGAGAGGTTTTTTTAAAAAGATTTTCCCTGGATCTGCCCATCCCCCTGCATTCCCAGCTCAGCAGGCTCTGCCTCAGTCAGACTGGATATGCAGACCCTCCCTAACCTCAACAGTGAATTCTAATCACACTTTTGCCCAGCAGATAAGACTTGCTAATCTGATTTCTTAACTCTTCCAGGTATCTGGTTCTTGCAACTTTGTAAATGAGAAAGGGCTTGGGAAAACAATTGATTCTTATATTTGCATTAAAATCTGACAAACACACACACACAAAGAAATAGTGTGAAACCCCCTTGTAGGAGGAAAAGTCTATGCTTATATTTTAACAGATAACACCTACTAATGTACTCTGGGTCCTGCTATGGCTTGGCTTCATCAGGAGTAAACTTCATTTTCCTGATAAAGACCCCAAACCACCTCAAACAGATCTCAGCTGGAAATCACAAGGAAATCTGAGAAAGAAAGGACAGGCCGAATTGGCCTGAGGACTTAGTCTGGGATTTATGGTACCAACCTTATCCTGAACCTCAGAGAACTTTGTATGCAAGTGTGAGATCCTTAATGTTTTATAGTAATCTATGAGTGTTTTAATCTTTATATTTGTGTTTTCCTAGAAATCAGAATTCTAAGACGTCTCCTGGTTAATTTCTAATGTGAAGTGAACCTTTGCCCAATGAATATGTTGTAAGAACTTTAGTTGTGAGCATCTTTAAAGTTTTTTGAATATCTATAGAACTAACCTAATGTTTTTGAAATGGTACTGCAGAGTAGTTTTGTCATGTTAAATGAGATGATTGGTAACTATTGTCTAAATTTGGGAGATTATGTTGTACTAAAGTTCAGTAAAGTAAGAGTTTAAACTTGTGGGATGACTATAAGGAATATAGATATATGTCTTAAGTCAGAAAGATAATGGATGCAGATATCATCAGTTGGAAAAAGGCAAGGAATCCTGTTAAAGTGAAGTTGATTCTGAAATGGGTTGAAGGAAAGTTACAGGACAGAATGAATATAAAGGAATGTGTAGAAGGTTTGAAGTTGTGTTTGAAGGAAAGAAATTGATCACTGTTTTAAGAAACTCTTTAAATCACATGCAGAATTGTTCTAGTACTCCCAGTACAGTGCTTTTATTAATGGGAAGTCAAGGTTTTCAACATAGGATTGAATGGGTTAAATACGATGTTAAATTGTACACTTTTCCTCTACAGATTTTAGCTCCTTTGACTAGGACCCACAACAAGTGGGTGTGTTGCATCTCACTGTGAGTAAAGTGAAATGTTTGCTTTTCTCTTCTTTTGTACCTTCAGTATGTTTTTGATGCTTCATGGCACTGTGTTGGTTTGCATAAATCCAGATCAAAATCTTTCCTCTCTGTAATAGGGTCTACCCCTCATGCAGACAGGAAAATCAGTTATGGGACCCCAAAACCCTCTTCCAGGGAAACAGCAAGGGATTGGTCTAAATGACAGGAGCATGTAACAGATACTGTTTCAAGTACCCTACAAACCTCAGGGAGACCCTAGAGGCAGGCTGGCTCAAGGAAAGAATGGAAATCATCACTGCTATGGAGAATGAGGAATTCAGAAATCTGTGACTGACACGGCCTAGCCTCTCTCAGCATCAAGAAAAACCCTGGAAACTAGGATCTCTCCCAGCCCTGAAGAAGGGAGGGGAGGGACTCCTTTCTGCCAGGATGCCTCTATGGCAAATGAGGCCCAAGGCCACCTCCAGTTCAACCTGAAGACTTGAGGCCATCCAGTTCATCGTGGGACATTTATGGCCAGGCCTGGGTAACTCTGACGTGCCACATAAGATTAATGCTATTATTGGTATGCCTCCTGTCTTTAACCAACCCCCAGGACTTCTCAGTAAGTAATGGGGTACCCCAAATGGAGAGTTCTCCAATCTTGCTGTGTTTATGCAAAAGAACAAGTCAGATTTGTTAAGCCATCAGGAAAATTTTAAAATGAAGGTGGAGAGAAAACCATGTTTCCATAACTTACTTTTTAAAGAATCAGATTCAAATTCTACAGAGTGATCTAGTAAATGTATTCTAATCTTGATCTAAAAGGTATCCCTTTTGAGTAATTCAGGTACAATGTGTTTTGCTGACTGTAAAGCAAGCAGCCTAGTCTTTGGGACTCAATGTTGAAGATGCTGTCACTAGTCTGACCAGGGTATTGGAAGCCAGAGCTTTAGTGGGGGGAACCTCAGCTCAAAGTGCAGAATTAATTACTTTCCCCCAACCTGTCAATTGGCTACAGTACCAAGAGTGCACATCTAAGTATTCACTTTTAGTTCTATGAACACAGTCATTTGGAGAGAACTAGAATTTTAACAGCTCTTAATTCTCCTTCCATCATGGGATTAATACCCCATCCATAGAATACTCATCTAAAGATACTCTGCAAAAGAGGAACAATAGGCATTGGAACAACGTTTTCAAAAGGAAATTGATAGATAAAGGGTTACACTAAGCTTCCAACACTAGTGAAAGCCATCTTTCATGAAAAGGAACTCAGAACTGTGCTTTCTGCTTTCTGTTTCGTTAATGAATCATGGGACTCCTTTCCTAACACTTGTAACTTCAAGGAGAGGATTGGCAGCTTGACATGCAAATGATCAAACGCTTATATTCAAGGTATAAATATCTACTGGTTCCAACTGATAGTTTCAGTGGGTGGATAGCTTTTCCTATCTGACAAGTAGCTTGATGTTTCTATGTTACTAGAAAAATCTGGACATAAGAAGTCATTTTCTATCAACCATGGGTAAAGCAGTTAATCCTTTCCATTGCTTTTATGATAGAAATGGGTATGGCATTACGTTGCTTTGGTTTCTGTTGCTTTAACTCTTATGTTTCCTAAGATAGCAAACTATATTGTTGTTACTATGTCAGAAAGGACCTTCCACATCTCCAGGGTCTAAGTGCCATCCCTCAGTCTAATTGATCTGATCTTTTCTTTCAGATAACTTGAGGAACCCAACAAATTCATTGCCTGGAGCCCACTAAACTAAGCTAGTGTGAGGTTTCACCCCTTGTGAGGCAGGGCCAGTGCCCCTCTGTCAGCATGAAGCAGCTCCAGAAGACGGAACTTCGACCATTTTCCCTTTAAGGATTAAAGGTGGTGGAATCTCTAGGGGAATACGAAGTAGGTAGCTAGATTAAGGAAGCCCCTCCGACCTTGAAAATCCCAACTGCCCTGTTGTGAGTGTGAACCCCATTAATGAAGGAACTCTGTTCCCTTTTAAAAATTTTTTGGGGGTCAACTGCCACTGTTCCAGCTTAGCCTTGAAAAGGAAGTGTAGGCCAGAATATGATCTCTCTCTCTTTTCCAGTTATTACTAGTCTTTACAGGTATCAAGGCTGAGCTCCATGGGGGCTGGGAGCACACTGCCAGAGTGAACTCCTCATCCGTATGCATTGAGACATCTGGTTTCAATCAGGTGATTAAAAACTGCCACCCGAGAACCTCAGTGGAGAGGTCTTCATACTTTGATCCTGAACACACCAACTGCTTTGAAGGAGGATGGAATCAAAAAGTTGCCTCCCCTCTTGGAACCAGAATGACATCGACTAGTGGCATGTTCAGACAACGGGAGACGACCCCCTTCACAATCGCTAAGATTAGAGATATCCACAACAAGAAGTGGGAATTGAAGAGGAAGGAAGGTTAAGGGTTAAATTTGCCTTTGTAATTGCTTGGCTGCTTTGAAAGATGTTTTCTCGACCTACCTACAGCTGGGCAGGAAACTGTCACCAAATGGGCCAACAAACTGCCCTAGGAACTGTAAGCAAACATTTGCAGGGAAACAGTTAACAGTCAACAAATGTTGAGATAAGCAAATTAAGTGGCCTATCTGTGATCCCCTTTGATCTATAGGTGTGATTTTCCTTTGATTCAATATGTGTGATTTCCCTCCAATATGTGTGATTTTCTTTGATCCAATATGTGTGATTTTCCCTTTTCTTCCCCAAAAGAGTATAAAAACAGCTCGCTTTTTGAGTTCTAGGCCTTCAGCTATGCCGCGCTATTCAAGTACAGTTGAAGGTCCCAATGTAGCTATATGGGCTTGAATAAATCCCATGCGTTTGCAGAAAGAGTTGTCTTGGTTTTGTTCTTTTATCTCTCCGAGCCTCCCTCGGGCAGAGATCTGCCGCCCCTAACAGTTCCAACACCCGTCCCTTCACCAATGTACACTTCCCACCACCAAAGCTCCCAGTTTCCCCTCTACCACCACCACCCCAGCTTGCCTATGTGGCAGGCACTGATCTCTCTCTCTGTCTTTCTGTCTCTCTGTGTCTCTCTCTGTTTCTCTCTCCCTCCCTCCCTCTCTCTCCCTCCCCCTCTGTCTCTCCACCAAAAAACATTTTTTTAAAAGTCTTGCTGTAAAAAAAACTACGCACACCGAAGGGCGTGTGCTCGCAGGCTCTCTGGGCGGCTCTGTCTCACCGCCTACATTCAGTGCTCTGGGGCCGCTCTGTATGGGCTGGATCGGGATGGCCGTTGGTCAAAGACAGGTGAAAGAAGAACGAAGACCAAGCTGGTTGCCAATTAGTTACCGTTTATTCAATCTTCCGTCTCTCATCTCATGCACTCTTCCTTCCTAGCCCCCCATTCCTCCATCCCTCTCGATTCTCCTTCACTCTGCCCCCTTTGCTAGTCTCTTCCCCTACTTTTCTCTCCACCTTGCCCTCTAGGCTACACACAGCCAGGTAGCATAATCAACATAAGAAAACCCTTCCTGAGTGCCAGCAGGCAAAATACCTCTTAAGGTTTTTCTCCTTCCTTAGTCCAAGAACTCACTAACATCTTAATACTAGTTATTTTTGTATGGACAGAGTAAGAGATACATTGAGGCTTGTAGGGCAGTTCTCCTGGCAACATCTTGCCACAGACTCAGACTACAGCACTCAGGCCAGATTAATCATTCCCAACCCTAGCAGGGTCCGAGTCTAGTTATTACTTTTTGGATCATGACAGCATTTGTCCATGACCAAGCTCTTAACTTATAGTTAAGCATTAGGCACTTTGGCCAGGCCCATCTTGATGCCCGGTTAGCACATAACTCACCGCTTGCCCTGGGTCCATCCCATCCTTCATTGGGACCCTGCTTTTGGGGGTGCTAGGAAGTAAGGGCAACTGAAGCTTAGGTCAAGAGAACAGATGCCCAGGAGGAAAATATTATGTAGAGTCAAATGACTACCAGGTTACAAAGCGTAGCATTTGCTAGTCTTCCTGTGCCCATACAAAAGGACATTGCTCTGAATATACTATGCAAAGGACTCAATGAGAAGAAAAAACTATATTTACAAGTCAACAGAACACAAAAAAAGAAGTTACAAATAAACACAGAGGAATGGGAGCACTGTGATGGGAGTTACCCAATAAACCTAAGCTACCTGAGGTTATGTTATCCTACACTCTGTCTCTCTCTCCCTTTCCTCCCTCTCTCCCTCTCTATCTCTCCACCAAAAAACATTTTTTTAAAGTCTTACAAAAAATTTTTAATAGAAAAAAACAGGAGAGAAAGAGTAGAATGCAACACTTCAGAGGAAGTGACAGAGTAGAGAAAAACATCACCCAACTTAAGTGTTAGTGACCTAGGGTGACAACTGTCCTTGTCCTTCATAAAGATATCCTGAAGTTAGCTCATCCTTGGCTTACCCTTCTTCCCAAACCCCAACCCTTTACTTTATTTAGGTTTTTCTCCTAAGATGGAATATGCCTCAGCGCACCCATCTTTGAGAGGGTTGTTGTTTGATAGTTTGTTTTGGTGCCCCCTAGTCTGCAGCCCACCCTTTCTTCCCTGTTCTATTTTTTGACAAACCCCTTCTGGTAACCAAGCAGACAAGAGGATTGCTTTGAGGACCCAAGTCCTGCACCTTCCAGCCTTCCTGCGGCTGGTTTCCCCGAAAGCTCTGGGGCAGCCTGAGATGAGATCCTCACAGTTAGCACAGCAAGACAGCTCTGCAGGCTGGAGGGAGTGATCCCAGAGACCACTGCAGTCACGCCCTCGTGTTAAAAAAATGGAGTCCTTGTCTAGGCAAGATTCTCTCCAGAAGGACAGCTCTTGTTAAGGCTAGAGAGATGACACGGTGAGTAGGGTCGATTGTCTTGCACGGGGCCTACCCAGGCTCAATACCCAGGATTCCATATGGTCCCCTGAGAAAAGCCAAGAGTGGTCCCTGAGTACAGAGCCAGGAGTAACCCCTTAACATAGTCATGTGTAACAGGAAAAGAAAAGAAAAGAAAAGAAAAGAAAAGAGAAGAGAAGAGAAGAGAAGAGAAGAGAAGAGAAGAGAAGAGAAGAGAAGAGAAGAGAAGAGAAGAGAAGAGAAGAGAAGAGAAGAGAAGAGAAGAGAAGAGAAGAGAAGAGAAGAGAAGAGAAGAGAAGAGAAGAGAAGAGAAGGAAAGGAAAGGAAAGGAAAGAAAAGAAAAGAAAAGAAAAGAAAAGAAAAGAAAAGAAAAGAAAAGAAAAGAAAAGAAAAGAAAAGAAAAGAAAAGAAAAGAAAAGAAAAGAAAAGAAAAGAAAAGAAAAGCTCCTGCGGTATTGTGAGGCCACCACTGCCGAATCACGGGTCCCAAGGTCAGTCTCAGCAGTGGCAGTGAGTGGGGAGCGGTTGGGGGCTGAGCAGAGTGAGCCCAGGGCTGGCTCCTGAGACCAGGGCATATCCCCTTCACAGACATACTGTCTTCAGGAGCCAGTTTTAGTCTGTTTCAGATGTGGGGCAACTAGGGGGGTGACAGCAGCCACCACTGCAAACCCAGGCAAGCCCCATGGCAGAATGTGCGTGAGGGGTGAACCCTGGCAAGATCCACAGGCAAGCACATGTTGAGGCAGGCCAGTAGATAGGAGAGGGCACATGGCAATCTCTGAGAAGTAATAAATTCAATAGCACCTGTAAAATCAGGCCTGATAAGATCTTCCTGGCACCGGTGACAGACCTTGAGGAGGCTCGGCTCCACAGAAGTACAAACTTCAGCAGAGTCAGAGGCTGCAATTAAGGACCTGAAGGAGATTTATGACACCTGAATGTCCCCCGCCCCCTCCAAGGAGAAGGTCCATCAGGATCAAAGACCAAGAAAATTAATTTCAAAGAAGACCATTGACCACTCCTAACTCTACCCCCTTAACCATCCTAGCAATGAACTCTTACCAGCAAGAAGGCCCCACGTAGGGGCGGGTTGGAAAAACCCTATCAAAGTCAACTCGAACAAAGGAAGCATGCACATTTGCTGCCTGAGTCATATAGCCATGAACATGTGCCGCCTGCATCTCCCCTCTTTTTTTTTTATTTTTTTTTATTTTTATTTTTTAAAAATTTTATCACCATGTGGAAAGTTACAGAGTTCTCAGGTTTATGTCTCAGTTATACCGTATTCAAACACCATCCCTTCACCAGTGCCCATATTCCACCACCAAAATCCTTGGTATACCCCCTGCCCCCCACCCCAACTGTATAACTGATGAATTTCACTTCATTTTCTCTTCACCTTGATTACGTTCCATATTTCAACACAAAACTCACTATTGTTGTGGGAGTTATATCCCAAAACAAGATAACCCTAATAAGGAGGCATTTGATAATTAGTTTTCCATTAAAAGATTGTATGTTTTCAGGTTTTAGAAAAGGTCGCGCGGCCGCTACCTTTAGAAAAGGTCACGCGGCCGCGCGGCTCGGATGTGTCCCAGTCCCGAATCCTGGAGCCATGTTAGTTGCTGCTCAGTGTCCCCAGGGCTCCATCTGGAGAAGGTGTGCTGGCGGCACCTCCTCCTTCCGCCCCCCCCCCCCCCGGTGTTGCTGGCCCCGATTCGAGTCCGGAGCATTGTCCGGGCCGCGTTGCTCACCAGAATGCCTGCCGCTTCTCTGTGGATTGTGGCCTGCATCTCCCCTCTTGAGATGTGTACTTTCATATCTAATGCTGGGTTGTGAGTAGGGGCTCTCTTTGCCTTTAGAGAAGCCCACATTCTCTCTTGAGCATGTTTCTCTCTCTTTCCCCTTTCTAAAAAGCCTCCAAATAAAATCTGTTTTTACTTCACTGTTCATCTACTCCTGAAATTCTTTTCTGAGAGACAAGACAAGGAGCCCCAAACCCCGGGTTCCTGGTGGCAGGGGTAGATGGGAAGAAAGTGACTGTTTCTCTCCTACCTGCCTCACATAAGCCACCCAGGGGTAGGAGGGAGGGAACCGACTTCAATATGTGACCCAGAAGGCCCCAACTTCCTCTTCAAACAGAGGAAGTTGTTTGGAGATTTTAATGCTTAGAAAAGAGATCAGAGTTGCTCAGAGTTAGTAGGTAATGTGTAAGTTTTGTTGGATAAGTGATTGTTGCTGACTTTGTATTGAAATATAAAGTATGTGTTGTTTCTAATGTGAAAGATTTGTAGTACATCGAGAAATAACATTAAATAATTGGGCCAAAGCAATAGTACAGCTGGTAGGCATTTGCTTTGCATGCAGCCAACTTAGGTTCTATATCCAGCGTATGGTCCCCTGAGCATGCCAGGAGTGATCCCTGAGTTCAGAGCCAAGAGTACGCCCTGAGCACTCCAGTGTAGCCCCAAAACAAACAAAAAATAAATAAACAAAGATTATGAAAGACTACTGTCATGGCCACCTTGTAGATGGTTCTAGAAATGTCAGTATTGGAGACTTCCATACCCACACCTCCAAGAGCGTCCCTGCACACTTGCATCACCTGTGTGAGAAAGTCTCTCCCAGACAGGCTAGGACACTCCTGAAAGGATGAGAGCAGAAATTAAGCTGAGTCGGTAGATATTTAAATTTGTGTGTAGTCCCTTCTGTTCGCTGGGATGTTGAAGTATTTGGAGAAGGAAGGCATGAATTAGTTGCTATTGACAAAAAGAAAAGATGAAATCTTGCAATTTGCTGAAACTGGAACTTGTGGGCATCATACTATATAAAATCACTTAGAAGAAGAAGGATAAATACCAGATGGTCACACTCATCTCTGTTATAGAGAGAAACAAAACACAGAAATAGACAGTATTGAATGATGACAAACCCTTGGCCTTGGATTGCAAAACTCAAATGACCCAAGCAGAGGGGACAAGGAAAGAAGTGCCTGAGAGGCGCCATAGGGACGGGGAGAAGGGGCTTGGACACTTTGGTGGTGGAGAGTTGAAGAAACTGTGAACATCAAACATCAAAATAATAAACATCAACACTGTTAGAACCATGTTAACAACAATGAACAGTACCAAAACTAAAAAGGACTGGAGCTGGGGAGAGAGCTTGCAGTCCCAGCCCATACATGACAGAGCTCCAGATTCAACCCCTGGTACCCATGGTCCCTGACCACCACCAGGTGCAGCTTCTAAACAAAAGCAAACAAAACAAATCCAAGTGGCTTAAGAGTATGGCTCTTTTGGTCTGTTGGGAACCCCCTTTGAGAACTATCTTCCGCATGCTAGGTCTGTTGGGGGTGTTATTCACAGGGCCTCTTTCCTCCCACAAAGTGAGCAAGTGATCCTAGCTCAGCCAGATCCAACTCTGGTTTGGAAATAGCAACCTTGAGCTGAGTGATTCACAGAAGAGGACTGGGTCCGTCTCATGGAGGCACAGCACTATGAAATGTGCCAACTTGGGTCTAGGGACTAGATAAGAGCCAACCTAAGGTCACAAATTCAATCTCCACTGCTATCACATGACTGGAGCGTGACCATGGCAGCTCCACTATTTGTGTCTGGCAGCTCAACTGTCAGGGACCTGGGTGCAATGCCTCAGGCCAGACACGGGTGAGTACTGCCACAGAGAGGTAGTCCTGGTGAGCATTGCAGCCAGTGTGATCCTGCAGAACACGCGTGCCACTAAACAGAAGCAACTCCTAGTGAGTGTGTGACCAGCTGTTCAAGTACCAAAACGTGATGTGTGACAGACCTTCCACAAGCACACAGCTAAACTTTAGAAGTAACAGAGCCAGGCACAGGTGCAACCCCTGTCATCCCAAAGGCATCATCAACAACAAAGGGAATAGGGAGCTAGCAAATAATTGAGGAGCCAGAGAGCCTAGGGCTTAAGGCATTTGCCTTGCCCGTCGCCAAACCCAGCTTGACCCTATGCTCCAGCCCTTCGAGCTGGCTGTCCAGAATGTGTCATTCCTTATGGCTTTCATTTGCTGGTTTTCTTTCTGATAATAGTGACGTCTTGAGGGGTTACAGCAATGGTACAGTGGCTATAGTGCTTGTCTTGCAAGCAGACCACCCGGGTTCAATCCCAGGGCCCCACGTGTTCTCCCAAGCCTTACAGGAGTAAACCATAAGTCCAAAGGTAGAAGTAAGCCCTAAGCACCACCAGGTGTGACCCAAAAACAAAAAGGAAAGTCTTCCACTGAGATCCAAGTAACCCCATTACTAGGTCTATTGGCACAAACCTAGATCTCTTGAGAGTTTGCTCATAACGATTACCAATTCCAAGTAAAGCACTAAGAAGACTGACTCGTGATTAGTGTCAGGGATTTGTTGCTGTTTATTTGCAAAAGTGAAACCATTGGTGGCCAGCTGGTCCAGGATTAACTGTACCAGGACTTTCTCAGGAGTTCCCATTAGCCACACAGAGCAAGAAAAAGTACAAGGCAGTACAAAGCAGCCCTGAGAAAGAGCAGGAGGGGTGAATCTGCATGAAAGTTAGTGATGGTTCTGCTCTCACCTTGGGAACTGTCCTACCAAGAGTGGTCCCGGGGTCGGCCATGACTTCTGAGACTAGAATGCTGGGGGGAGTAGATAGGATCTTTCAATTTCCCTACCCCCAGCTGTACCTTTTGTGTTGTTAGTGGTGGGGCGCAGACGGGTGATGTAGTGCCTGGGATGGGATCCAGTACACATGCAAGTATGTGCTCTATCATTTGAGTCACGTGCCAACCCACTGTACTCTGCATCTTTTAAACTTTTCCTACTCACAACCCCTCTTCATTTCTTTTCTTTTTGTTTTGTGGCTATACCCAGCAGTGCTCAGGGCTTACTCCTGGCTCTGCACTCAGGGATCATTGCAGGTGGTGCTCAGAGAATCCTATGCAATGCCGGGAACTGAACCAGGATTAGCCAGATTTAAGGCAAGAGTCTTACCTGGTACTATTTCTCTGGCCCATCATTGACTCTTTTTGCACAGCTGGGGTGTGAGCTGCCAGAAACACCTCAGATTCAAACACCTCAATGTTTTAATTTTTTTGTGTTGGGGGAGGGTCACAGCTGTTGGTGCTTATTCCTGGCTCTTCACTCAGAAGTTACTCCTGGTGGTCTTTAGGGGACCCAGGTCAGTTGCATGCAAGGCAAATGCTCCACCTGCTGTACTATCTATCCAGTCCCTTGTTAAATGCTTTATTTTTAAATAATTTTTAGTCATGGCGATGCAGAAGGGGTTCTGTGGGTCTCTGTGTTGGTCCCAGTTTTCAGGTTCATCAATTTTCTGGAGCAAAAGTATTGAGAAAAAGAGATGTTCAGATGCAGAGCTAGGAAGATGAAATGTTTGTTGATAAGTAGAAGAGAAAAGAACTCCCAGGATGGGATAAACTTAGTGTAAGACTGAGTTAAAGCGGGGCTCATTTTGTGGATTTATAAGGAAATTGAGTCTTTGTGCTTATATGGAGTGGTTGGGTTGTTACAGAGTAAGAGAAGGTCCTGTCTGTTCCCTGTAGACAGTCTGTTGACGGAGGCCTTCAGTACCGTGAATCTAACATCCTGTTACTTCAGTCAATTCAGTGAGCTACTCTTTTTTCGTACAGGTTTCTCTTTCGTACAAGTTAGGACCCTTTGACTATTTGCCTGTCCTTATCGCTCTGTTTTCTGTGAGCCAGCACAAGGCCTAGGGTATAATTCAATCTATTAGTCCTAAGTCTGGTCTTGGAAAACTATAGACAGCCTCAGTTTCAAAGAGAGTTCAGAGAAGAGAGATAGTGCAGGAGTCAAGTTACTTCCTCTGCACGTGGGTAACCCACATTTGTTCCCAGCACCATCTAGTGTCCCCTGAGCCCTGTCACGAGTGATCCCTGAGCACAGAGCCAGGAGTAACTCCTGAGAGCTGCCCAGCATGGCAGAAAAAAAAAATTTTTAATTAAAAAAAAAAAAACAGGGGCTGGTAGGGCATTTGCCTTGCACGAGGCCGACCCGGGTTCTATTCCCAGCATCCCTTATGGTTCCCCAGCACCACCAGGAGTAATTCCTGAGTGCAGAGCCAGGAGTAACCCCTGTGCATCACTGGGTGTGACCCAAAAAGAAAAAAAATTAAAAAAACAAAAAGAGCCTGGAAACAGAGGGAATATTCAGAGTGTAGAATGAGGACAGCGAAAATGGAGGCACTCTCAGCAGTTGGCAAGGAGAAAATGAGGCTTCTTTCTTTATTTTTTATTTTGAGCTACACTTGGCTGTGCTCAGGGCTTATTCCTGACTCTGCACTCAGGAATCACTCCTGGCAGACTTGGGGGACTATATGAGGTGCTGGGGAATTATTTTTTATAAATATTTCCCTCTTTATTTAAACATTGTGGTTTGCAAAGTTGTTCATGATACATCTGTTATAGGCATTCAATAGTCCAGCCCCATCCCACCACAAAGGTGATTTCCCTCTGCCACTGTCCCCACTTTCTCAACTACCTCCCAAGCCTGTGTACAGAATAATTTATTTTATATTACTTATTGAAACTAATGCAATTATCAAAAATATATTTCAGTATAAGAAAATTTGTGAAATATTTACATCTTACCATGAGGACAAAAAGTTCTTGTCTGAGGATTTACTAAGCCGATGTTGCTAGTTGACCTGCATTAATGTTCATTTATTGCTTTTACTGGGCTCCTGTGTTACCTTTCCATTTAATTTGGTGTGCTCCTACTGGGATGGCAGTATTATAGTTTGGAGGTGTCAAAAGCTCCAGATATTTAACTGGGCAGTTAAATATCAGATATTTTCAAATATAATATCAATAGCAGATATTTACTTGGCAGCAAGTGTGGGATGTGAGTGTGGTTGCCAGGGCTTGCAAAAGTCTGAGGGATGGGAGAGAAGGTGTGGGACAGAAAAGGGTGCCCACCCCATTCCAAAAAGGTTTTGGCTCTTGACATTTCAGCAGAGCTCGCAATGGAATGGGGCCATTGGCACGGCAGCAGCTGTGGGGCTTGAGCAGGGCAGGGACTGGGTCTGCCCCCTCCCCAGGGTGCCCAGGAGTCCTCAGCTGGGAGACTGGTGAATCTGTGAACTTTTGCAGCTAGCTGATCTTTCCTAAGATTTAATCCCGAGTCTGTAAAACTGGGCTGATAAATGAACTTGCATGGTTGTGGGATGTGAGTTGGGGCGCTAGGGATTGAACCTGGATTGGATGCAGGCAAGGAAAGGACCCTCCTCACCATACTATCTCTCTGGCCCCCAACCACAGTTTTGTGAAGCAAAGTGGTGACAATAGCATTAGCAGTCCTTGGAGGCCCCAAGAAACTTCACCTTCTGGGTCCCTCCTGGACCTCGGGACATCAGTCAAGTCAGCAGGACAGTGAGACTTTCTTAAGCTGTGAGAAACCCCCAAAGGCAAGTGCCTGTGGCAGGGCAGTGCAGCGAGTGAGACACTCATACCCAGAGCGTCTGAGCAGCATGTTGGAAACTGAGGATGTTCAGTGGGAGAAGGAGAAGGAGAACAAAGGTGGCAGGTCGGACCCTCAGAGGGACACTGTGGTGGGGGTAGTACTTGGTCGCCTGCCCACACTGACCTGTAGCACTACCAGGATTCGAAGAATTCGAAGGTCCTACTCCTCTGAAATCTGTGCCAATGTAGAGGCCCAATGACAGGATTTGCACGTTACTGGGGGCCATCCGTGGCTGCAAAGCTGAAGACAAACACACAGAGTTTGGGTTGCCTGTCCTACCCCAAGAAGGAAGGAGTGAAGTGGGCCAAGAATCTAAAGGAACCCTCTTCCCCTCAATGGCCAAAGCAAAAGGTTCTTGCCAGGGAGATTCCTACGTGCTCCTGGACAGATGACAAGGAATAAGGCCACTGAGCAGTTCCGGCATGAATCCGAACAATGAACAACAGCAGCCCTGGTGCTGTCACACACGTGCTATCACCTTTGTCTGGCAGAGAAATGCTGATGGCTGGCTGCCTGTGCTCTGGGGCCAGCAGAGCCCTACTAGGTCCCTCTTGAGGGGGTTATCTCCCCCTAAGGCTTTCTGCAGAGCAAATTGCCGGTGCCTGGAGGCCCTGTCTCTCATGCAACATCCCAGGAGCTCCTCAGCCAGCACCTGGAGAGGCATGTTGGACCACAAAGGAGTCAGACCTAGGTGCAGAGGCAATTAGGGTAACTCACCTCACTCCACCTTGTCAGGTAAGTGGAGCAAAGGGAAGCCACTGGCACAAATGGTGCCACCTTGCTCGGTGATCATCTCATCCTTGGAACAATACAGAAGAGAAACTGACTCTAAGATTCAGGCCTTGTCCTTGGTCACCACCCAGTGGGTCAGACTTGGGGTGATAAGGCTTTTGCATTCTTCCAGATGCTCCAAGGGGCTGGGAGACAGGGATGTGGGAGTGGGGGGCAGGGGCATTTGATGGCCTGGCTCCTATTCTGCTGAGTCACATGAAAACACGGGCTTTCAGACCAGGAGAAAGGGCTATTGTTCCCCAGTTCCAGGTTGGAGTGATCACATTTTACCTGATTATTACAACCTCAGGGGGCCACATTTCCTTGGCTTGATCGGGAGTTTGTCTTGGAGGACTCACCAGAAAGTAACTTTGCTCCCCACTAAGAGCCCGATGCTTCTCATTTCAGCAGAGATGAAAGTCTGTGGCTCTTGCTGCCTGGAGTGTTTTCCAGCTAACAGCTTCTAGAACCCAGCTCCACGGGGGAGAGGGCCGATGGTAACCCAGCTTGGGGGGGGTGCTGGGGGTCCTTAGTCACCCTCTGCCTATTTCTCCTTCCCCTCCCTTCACTTTGTGACTGCTGCTGGTGTTAGTGAAGAGGGAGCAGGTGAAGGACAAAGAGAAACCGAGAAGCATTTTTCATGAGCAGTGAATATCCACCCCATTCAAACATTTTGAGACATTATTCAAGTTCAATCATTATCTCCTTTTTCATGATTCCTGAGTTTTGCAACAAACTTAAGAAACATTTCCCTAGGAACTAGATAGTACAATGGGTAAGACACTTGCCTTGCTCAAAAAATTAGAAATTGAGCTCCCATTTAACCCAGCAATACTACTTCTGGGAATATATCCCGGAGAGGCAAAAAAAGTACAATTGAAATGACATCTGCACCTGTATGTTCATCACAGCACTGTTTACAATAGCCATAATCTGGAAAAAACCCGAAAGCCCAAGAACAGATGACTGGTTAAAGAAACTTTGGTACATCTACACAATGGAATATTATACAGCTGTCAGAAAGGATGAAGTCATGAACTTTGCATATAAGTGGATCAACATAGAAAGTATCATGCTGAGTGAAATGAGTCAGAAAGAAAGAGACAGACACAGAAAAATTGCACTCTATTTTTGTGGAATATAAAACAACAGAATGGGAGACTAACACCCAAGAATAGTAGCAATAAGTACCAGGAGGTCTGCTCCACGGCTTGGAAGCTGACCTCACATGCTGGGGGAGAGGGCAGCTCAGATAGAGAAGGGAATATCAACTAAAGTGTAGTGGAGGATCCACTCAGGATGAGAGAAGCGGGTTGAAAGCAGACTATAAATTGAACATGATAGCCACCCACTATCTCCATTCAAGCCATAACACCCAAAAGGAGAGAGAGAACAATAAGGAATTCCCTGTCATGGGAGGGCAGGGGCAGGGGGAGACAGCAGCAGGGGGCAGGTAGGGACCCTGGGGCCATCGATGGAGGAGAATGGGCACTGATGGAGGGATGGATACTCAAGTATTGTATAACTGTAACACAGGCACGAAACTCTGTAACTGCACCCTCACAGTGACTCATTAATTAAAAAAAATTTTTTTTAAAAGATACTTGCCTTGCACACAGCTAACCCAGGTTCAATACCTGGTACCCCACCTGGTCCCCTGAGCCCTGCCTGGAGTTATCTCTGAGTGCAGAGCCAAGAGTAGGCCTTGAGCACCGCCAGGGGTGTCTCCCCACAAAAGGTAACTTAGAGTTGTTCTAGGAGTAGATGTTTCAATGTAGATGTTTCACTCAGTAGATGACTGATTACTGCGCTCCAGTAATCAGTCAAAACCTCATACATGCAAGGAAACTGCTATCCCATTGAGTAATATCCCTGACTCTAAGAGCCAAATATTCTTTTATTAATAACAATTATTTATGTTTTTTGCATGATTTACATCATGCTATTGGCAGCAACATGGATGGAACTAGAGAATATCATGCTATGTGGAGTCAAGTCAGAAGGAAAGGAACAGACACAGGTGATCTCTTTCATATGTGGGACTTAAAGTTACACAGCACCGTAGCAACAAGGGGTCAAAGGAAAGGAAGCATAATGAGAGAATCGATCCACACAACTGAGCTGGGCAGGGCAGGAGTGAGAGGGAAGAGAGGTGAGTAC
The DNA here is from genome assembly GCF_027595985.1 of Sorex araneus. Lineage (NCBI taxonomy): Eukaryota > Metazoa > Chordata > Mammalia > Eulipotyphla > Soricidae > Sorex > Sorex araneus. The sequence goes on along the minus strand of NC_073311.1, from coordinate 2,963,971 downwards.
ACTGAGGATGCACCCACTGGTGAGGTGGGTGTGGTGTTGGAATTATGTGCATGAGAAATTCTATAAACAGTTTTGTAAGCCACAGAATCTCAAACAATTTAATGTTTTAAAGGCACCATGATTTACAATCTTAATGTGTAGGATGATTGCTGTGTCCTTTCCCCCTTGCCACAAGGAGCTTAGGTTTATCCGGGTCACACCCATCAAGGTGCTCCCGAGTCACTCCCATTCCTTTGTCTATCTGTAACCACTTCTCTGTGCTCTCTTCCCCAGTTAATTAGCTTTTCCCCCTAATCAGACTCTGTTAATTTGTAAGGTCAGATCTTTCTAGGATACTGAACTTATATTGTAAGTTAATACTGCCTCTCTTCTCTCCTTGTGTCTTTTGAATAGTTTACTTTAGAGCAATGTCCTTTTTGTATAGACACAAGAAGACAATATTATGCTTCTTAATGTTCTGTTGACTTGTATATATTTTTCTCTTCTCCTTGAGTCCTTTGCATAGTTTATTCAAAGCTATGTCTTTTTTGTATAGACACAAGAAAACAATATTATGCTTTTGTAACTTGGGACTTAATTGGCTTCGAATATTATTCCCTCCCGGGCATCTGCTTTCTCGACTTAAGCCGCAGTTGCCCTCAGTTCCTAGCACCCCAAAAGCAGTGTCCCGATGAGGGATGGGACGGATCCAGGGCAAGCGGTGAGTTATGTGCTACCCTGGCATCGAGATGGGCCTGGCCAAAGTGCCAAATTCTTAACTATAAGTTAAGAGCTTGATCATGGACAAATGCTGTCATGATCCAAAAGTAACAACGTGACTAGGATGCTGTTAGGGATAGGAAAGACTGATCTGGCCTGAGCACTGTAGTCTGAGATTGAGATGGCCCCAGGAGAGCAATTCTATAAGCTTAATGTATCTCTTACTGTGTCCATACAAAACAATTAATGCTTATATGTTTGCTGGACCAGGAGAGGAGGAGCACACTCATGGGACTCCGCCCTTGGCTGGGTCGTCCTGCTGAAAGAGAATCTGTCCTAGAAGCAGCATCCCCTGAGGAAAAGAACTTTAACCCTATTTATTGTGACCACACCTATGTGTAAGCCCCAATCCCCTCATGCTGGGGGAATTTAATGAGGCTGTAAGAGTGGGTTGGGGGCGAGATCGAAAGCCGGGAGAGAAGCAGAGAGAGAGAGAGACAGGAATGAATGAAATAAATGGCAACTGATCAAGCAACCGATTTGGCCTTCTTCCTTCATTTGCCTGCCCTTGGCCGGCTGTTGTCCAATCCAGTCCACACACAGTGACTCCAGAGCACCGAACGTGGGCGGTGAGACAAAGAGCCCGCGAACACACACCCTCTGTGTGCACAGTTTTTCACAATAATGTATGTAACAGTGTAGATGAACAATGTTAATGTTCTAGGTACAAAGTCCTGCACCACACCCATGCCAGGCCCCTCCACCCTGTCCCTTGGCCTCTCCTCAGCCCCTCCCCCCACCTCTGCTGTTTGCACAGTCCATTCTGGAGGCAAAATGTCAGGGCTGGTTTCCACTGGTCATCATCTATTTCTTCACTTTTTCGTACTCCAAAGATGAGTAAAATCAGCGTATATTTTTCTTTCTCCTCCTGGATCACTTCACTTGATGTAATATTATGACTTACAGTCACTGTAAATCACAATCACAACAAAACCAATCAATCTCAGCACCCTCCACCCCTGTACAGCAGGGCTGGCCGCAAAGAATGAGACAGTGACAGTGCAGGGTGCAGGCTAGACTCGACAGGCCTGAGCGGAGGACAGCTGACTGGTTTATGAGTGCAGTACCTCCCTCCAATCTGGTTCTCAACACAGGAGCCTATAGTCTACGTTAACAGATGCGTGAAGGAGAGTTAGCAGGTACATTAGGAGCAAAGGCTGGGATATTTACATAGCTATGGTCATAAGGTAATAAACAATCAGAAAACACCTTCAATGTATAGCACTGAAGTCACAGTAATCTCCTATTCTAGCAAGAAGTTTCCTGTCTGCGCATACATGCATAGCCCTCCTTACTATGCTAACCTCGCTAACCTAAGCTAAACTTGTTTTACCCAGGGGACTACCCTAACCTTGGATATTTTTATTTAGGGCAATTTCTCACAGTATAACAGCTCCACTCATGTGGGAGCAAAAGGCAATATTTTGACTTTTCTTTTTTTTTTTTGCTTTTTGGGTCACACCCAGCGATGCTCAAGGGTTACTCCTGGCTTTGCACTCAGGAATTACTCCTGGTGGTGCTGGGGGGACCATATGGGATGCCCGGGATCGAACCTGGGTCGGCCACGTGCAAGGCAAACGTCCTACCCGCTGTGCTATCTCTCTGGCCCCCAATATTTTGACTTTTCTTAGAACTGAGAAGTGGGTCTTACTTAGCAGATTGGGCACCTACTATAGTACATAGTACTATAGTACAGCTAGTAGGATGCTTGCCTTGCACTTGGCAACCCAAGTTCAGTCCCTGGTATCCTGAATGGTCCCCTGAGGACTACCAGGAATGATTTCTGAGTTCAGAGCCAGGAGTAACCCCTGAGCATCACTGGGTGTGACCCAAAAAGATAAAAAAAAAAAACTGAGTAGTATATTCCATTGTGTTGGTGTACTGCAATTTCTTTAGCTACTTATCTATTGCTGGACACTTAGGTCACTTCCCGATCTTGGTTATTGTAATGAGTGCTGCAGTTGTGCCTGAGAGATGTCAGCCTTGCATGAAGCTGACTCTGATTTGATTCCTGAGCACAGAGCTAGGAGTTAGCCCTGAGCACCACTAAGCTTGGTCCAAAAAACCAGACACACAATAAGTGCTGCAATGAACATAGGTGTTCACATTTATAAGAATGAATAAATTTATGTTTCTGAAGTATATGCCAATGAGTGGAATTACTGGATCATATGAAAGTCTTATTTTATATTTTTGAGAGCTCTCGCTACTGTTTTCTATAGAGGCTGGACCAGACAACAGTCCTATCAATGGTAGATGAAGGATCCTTTTTCATCTCATCCCCACCAACACTGGCTGTTTCTGAATATATGCCATTCTCACTGGTGTGTGTTAATAGCTTATTGCTGTTTGATCTGCATTTCAATTAATGATGATCAACGCTTTCTGTATGCCTATTGACCAGATGTATGTCATCTTTGAAGAAACATTTGTTCAGTTTCTCTCCCCATTTGGGGGTCGGGGAACAGGGAGAAGGTGTACCATGCCTAGCTGTGGGCAGGGATCACTCCTGGCAGGGCTCAGGGAAGATAATGGGTAACTGGGAATTGAACCCAGAATGGGTGCATGCAAAGCAAGTGCCCTATCTGCTGTGTTATTGCTCTGGACCCATCTCTCCATTTTTCAATGAGGTTTTTGGTTTCTATTTTTTACTTTTTTGAGTGTTCGATATATCTTGGATATTAGCCCTTTGTAAGATTATGGGGGTGTGGGGCTGGAGCAATAGTACAGCGAGTGGGGCCTTTGCCTTGCACGCGGCCGACCTGGGTTTGATTCCCAGCATCCCATATTATCCCCCGAGCACCGTCAGGAGTAATTCCTGAGTGCAGAGTTAGGAGTAACCTCTGAGCATAGCTGGGTGTGACCCCAAAAGCCAAAAAAAAAAAGATTATGGGGGTTTGTTTTGGTGTGTATGGGGGTATACACCCAGCAGTGCTTAGGCACTTACTCCTGCCTTTGTTTGTTTTGGCCACACCCAGCAATGCTCAGGGGTTGCTCCTAGCTTTGCACTCAGGAATCACTCCTAGTGGGCTTGAGGGATGATATGGGATACCAAGAATCAAACCTGTGTTGGCTGAGGGCAAGGCAAGTGCCCTACCCATTATACCATTACCCCAGCTCAAGATGTATGGTTTTAGAATATTTTCTCCCATTCAGTAGCACTGTAGCCCTGTAGCATTGTCGTCCCATTGATCATCAATTTGCTCAAGTGGGCCCAGCAACGTCTCCATTCATCCTAGCCCTGAAATTTTAGCAGCCTCTCTTTACTCGTCCAGCAGTGCTGCATTGGAGGCTCTTTAGGGTCAGGGGAACAAGACCCATCACTGTTTTTTTTTTTTAATAATTTTTTTTAATTGAGTCACCATGAGAACAGTTACAAGGCTTTCAGGATCAAGTTGAGTCATACAATGATCAAACACCCATCCCTTCACCAGTGCACATGTTCCACCACCAAGAACCCCAGCAGACCCCCCCTCCCACTCCCCCCTGCCTGTGTGGCAGATGATTTTCACTTTACTCTCTCTTTACTTTGATTACATTCAATTTTCACTATCATTATTTGGAGTTTTCTCCCCAACAGTCAGACCTGTCGGAATGGCATCAGTAGATAGTATGTTTTCTATTGTCAATAACAAAGAGCATATGATGTTGCATGGTTGCGAAAGCGGCCGCCCAGTTTTGGGATTCTGGTATTAAGTCCAGAGGTATTTCTGCCAGCAGCCGCTGCATTCTGAGATTGGTTTGTGTACCTCTGGGATCATGGCTGTTCAGGAGTGGAGGAGCTGTTTGTGGGCGCCCGCTCAGGCCTCATTTGGGCAGGAAGCAGGGCTGGTTCTGCACCCCCCATCACAAGATTTCCCATGCGTCCCATCACTGCAAGCTCCTACCTCTCTGTCCAATTGGTTCTGAATGGTGGCGGTCGCCATGCTGCTGCGAAGGGGAAAAGGCCGAGGGACAAAAACCCTTCCCCTCCCAGGGCTGCACGGGGCTGTAGCTTAGTTCACAGTCCAGAAGTATATCTGCTAGCAGCTGCTGTGTTTCGAGATTGGTTTCTGTGCCTCTGGGATAATGGCCACTCAGGGGTGGCGGAGCCGTTCCTGAGCATTTTTCTTTTTATATCAGGAAAGGTTTGGAGAGATATCCCAGTCCGACATACCGGAGCCATGTTAGTAGAAGCTCAGGGTCACCGGGACTTCATCTGGAGAAGGTGGGGTGGCTGTACCTTCTCCATCTGGCACCCCAGTGTTGTTGGCCAGTTCTGGGGTCCGGAGCATTCTCTGGCTTGTGGTGTCCACCAGCCCGGATTCTTCACTGCTAGGTGCGGCAAGATGGTGCCAAGGGCGTGTTGAGGGTGTGAATTCCATTGACAGGGGCGGGCTGGAAACTGGGCTGGCACCTCCCTGTTCCAGTGCCCCCACACAGTTTGGAGAGATACCCCATTCCCACTGAGACCCATCACTGCTACTGTTTTTGGCATATGAATATGCCACAGGGAGCTTGCCAGGCTCTCCTGTGTGGGCAGGAAAATTCTCAGTAGCGAGCCAGATTCTCCGGGAGGGAAAACTAAGCTATAAGAAGTTGGTTTTAACCCGAGTGCCCTAAAACAGATGACTGGTTAAATAAACTTTGGTACATCTACACAATAGAATACTATGCAGCTGTTAGGAGAGATGAAATCATAAAATTTGCTTATAAATGGATAAACATGGAGAGTATCATGCTAAGTGAAATGAGTCAGAAAGAGAGGGACAGACATAGAGGGACTGCACTCATTTGTGGAGTGTAGGGTAGCATCACATGAGGCTGACACACAAGGACAGTAGATACAAGGGCCAGGGGGATTGCCCCATAGCTGGAAGACTGCTTCATGAGTGGAGGGGAGAAGGCAGATGGAATAGAGAAGGGATCACTAAGAAAATGATGGCTGGAGGAATCAGGATGGGTGATGTGTGCTGAAAGTAGATAATGGACCAAACATGATGACCTCTCAGTGTCTGTGTTGCAAGCTATAATGCCCAAAAACAGAGAGAGAGTTTGGGGAATATTATCTGCCATGGAGGCAGGGGGAGGGTGGGAAAGGGAAGGTATACCCGGGATATTTGTGGTGGGGAATGTGTGGTGGTGGGGAATGTGCACTGGTGGAGGGATGGCTGTTTGATCATTGTGTGATTGTAAGCCAAACATGAAAGCTTGTAACTATCTCACGGTGATTCAATAAAATTTTAAAAATTAAAAAAAAAAGAAGTTGGTTTTATAGTCTCTGGATCTTGGCTGTTGATGGCATTACATGGCACCAGGGGCAGTTCGTGGGTGTGACTGCCTAGCTACTGGAAAATGGGGGTCTGGGTGGAAGAGGCCCAGTCCCTATTTGAGCAGGCTTGGAGATCTCAGCCCCGGGTCCCACACACCTGGGTTCCTCTGCCGGTTCCTTCATGAGTGAGGCTCGTCAAGCATGTGGAGAGTGGCTGTGGCTAGGTTCTGGAGGTCTTCGGCTGCCAGGGCATGGCTGTGGCTGGGTTCCGGAGGTCTTCGGCTGCCAGGGCACTGCTCAGGGCAGGGAGGGGAACTCAATCCGCCCCCCACCGAGGGGCCCTGGTGAAGACAGCCAGGTGCAGGGGCAAGAGACTCTGCCTGTAAGAGTTATTTTTTAATTGAGGCATGGTAGTTTACAAAGTTATTCATGGCTGAGTTTTAGGCATACAGCTTTTCAATGCCTATACCATCACTAACTAGTATCAACTTCCTTCCACCAATGTCCCATTTACCCTCTCCATTCCCAGTCTGCCCACTTGAAAGGCATTTTTTGTTTGTTTGTTTTTTGGGTCACACCTGACGATGCACAGGGGTTACTCCTGGCTCTGCACTCAGGAATAACTCCTGGCAGTGCTCGGGGGATCATGTTGGATGCTGGGGATTGAACCTGGGTCGGCCGGGTGCAAGGCAAACGCCCTACCTGCTGTGCTATTGCTCTAGCCCCGAATGGCACATTTTTAAGTTCGGTTATTGTAGGTTGGATCTTACATTTCAGTTTTGCTCATTCTATGGTTCAGATATAGAGTTAAAAATACCTCATCACCACCCATGTGTCCAGGTCCTTGCCCCCACTCCTGTTACCTTCTGCCTACCTCTTCTTCCTCACCAGCCCCCTTCACTTTCTCTACTCCCCTACCCCCATATCTACAGTCGAAGGTCCAGGGTAATCTAGGCATCTCCACTTTGATGTTTTGCTTTCTCTTGTCCTGTCATTGTGTAGAACACAGATAAGTGAGTTCATCTGATATTTATCTTTCTTCTTCTGACTTACTTTAAGAGCTGAATATTTTAAGTTATTGTGGATTACAAAGTCCTGTGTATGTATTAGGTTATTCTCAGAATAAGAGATTTGGAAGTTGGTGCTAGGGTGTGTTTCCTGACAGCCAAGCTGATTGCTCCATCTAGCGGTAGGCCTGACTATTGCCGGTGGGCGTTAGAAAATGCCCTTGATCCGCTGAAACACCCTCTTTGGGGAAACCAACGACTTCTCACTTTCAGTACATGTGTGCCAAAGCGAACACTCAACATCTTCAACTTTCAGGATGCTTGCTCAAGAGAGGTCTGCAGTAAAATTTATTTTTCCCACTCCCAAGAAATAAGTTAGAAAAGAGAGAATATGCACAAAGGAACTTTGCTGGTCTTTGTTTTGTTTGGGGGCCACACCTGGCAGTGTTCCAGACTTACTTCTGGCTCTGTTCTCAAGGCTCACTCCTGGAAGGCTTAGGGGAACATATAGGGTGCCGGGGATTGAACCCAGGTAGGCCACATGCAAGGCAAGCTCCCTACCCACTGTACTATCACTCTGACCTCAAAAGCACTTTGCCTGAAGGAAGTGGTCCCCAGTATTTTTACTTTTTATATTTTACCCCAGATTCTTAGAAAGGTTAGTCAAACCACATTAGCAAGTGGTTTTTTTTCTTTCAACAAAATCCTGAACCCTTTTGGAACTTGAAGACTAAATTAGCTGAGGTCAAAGAACGTGCACGACAGGGAAACGTGAGCTGTGGTCAGTCTGCAAGTCTGACTTCTGTGAGAGATATTTGATCCCCAGCATCCCACATGGTCCCCTGAGCACTGCCAGGAAACCAGGAAATGTGACTGTGTCGTTCCATGGATCTCAGTTGAGGGAAAGCACAGATAGAGATACAAAATTGGGATAACATTGTAAGATATGCTGCTTGGCATCTCATGTTCTTATTCCTGCACTCCTCACCTCCAATTCTGCAGCACCCTTTAGTTGGTCAAGAAGAAACGCAGTTGGTTACAGCAGAAAAGAAAACCCAACTGAAAAACAAATTCACATTCAATTTTTTGTTATTGTTGTTTCTTTTTATTTTGGGGACCTTGGGTGGGGGCATGGGAGCACACCCGGCAGTGCTCAGGGATTACTCCTGGATCTGTGCTCAGGAATCATACCTGACAGGGTTCAGGAGAACTTGTGTCTTCCCAGGGGTCAGTCTGGGGTGGTGGCATGTAAGGCAAGCCCTCGGCCACTATGCTCTCTCTTGACACTCAGACTCGGTTATGAAGCCCAGACCTGCTCTTGGATGAGAAAGATAAATCTTAAAAGTCAGGCTTGGGCATGGGAGTAAGAAATGCTTCATTCCTGAGGCTTCCTATACCAAAGTACCATGGACCACAGACCAGGCCATGGGCATCCTGGTGCAGAGCAGACCTCCCTCCTTGGGGCTGAGTGCCCACTTCAGAAATGAAGATTTGAGCAAAGTTGATCTTCCCCAAGAGGAAGCACAAACAGCACTCACTGCTCTCTCCTGGGAAGAGGAGGGTAGTGACAACATGTATGTCCCCTCCTTTTCTTCCTCTTCCCTTTCAAGGGGAAGGTGGGCCATACCTGACATGCTCAGAGGTTACTCTTGGCTCTGCACTCAAGGATCACTCCTAGAGATACTCAGGAAAACACAGAGGATATCAAGGATCAAACCTGGGTCGACCACATGCAAGGCAAGTCCCCTACATGCCATACTACCGCTCCAGCCCCCACTTTCTCTTGAATTAAAATCAAAGAAAAGTGGCTTAGAGGTAGGGCTCTTGTCTTGTATGTGACCAACTTCAGTTCAATCCCCCACACCCCAAGTACTCATGGTCCCCCAAGCACCACCAGCAGTGATCCCTGTGCAGAGCCAGGACAAATCCCTGAGCACTTCTAGGTCTGGTTCCCCAGCAAAACAAAACAGAAAAAGTGATCTAAGTGCCCCAGAGGTTGTGTAAGCCGATAATATTGTGGCACGTGTGGAAAGGACCAAGTCTTAGGAAACCAGCATGGGCTCAGTTTGGGGTAGGGGGGCAGGTGGCAACCAAAAACTGATAAGATAGCAGCATCCCTGTCCAGATTTGAGTACCACAGGGCAGAGGGCTAGGGGTCACACTGAGCTCCCCCAGAATCTGGGACAGGATAGCATCAGCCAGCTAGGACTTCCCAACGGAAACAAGCCTGTCTGCTTGGGACAGTGTGGGCTGAACTCAAGCTAGGCAGCTCCCCACAGAGGCACTTCCTCAGCTGGGGGTCATGTCCCCACACAGGAATCATGAAGCTGACTATAGGGGTTGTAAAAAAAAATGGCCACAGAGAGTGGTCTCCAAGTGCAGTGACCAACAATGGATTCAAACCCACCACACTGTCTGTCTGGCAGCACCACCCAGGATGCAGTACCTAGACAAGGGCAAAAACATGGTCTAGAGGAGAGTTTATGAAGCCCTGAATTAGAACACACAAGGCTGGAATTTTCAAAAATCACCCCAGGAAAAAAAAATGGGTGCAGGTGTAGAGAACCCAGGAAGCTCAGAGAGCTTTCTGTGTCTATGGGACCCTCAGGGAATCAGATGCCTCCTGGGAATGTCCAACAAAGAGCCTTAGGCAGGGGAAGTTGAGAAACCCACGGACACTGGACTGTCGCGCGCCGCTTCGTCCAGCGAAGAAACACGCAACTCGGAGATCCTTTTGGCTGCGATTTATTTAGGAACTTTCTCATGCATTAGAGAAGAAATCAGGAACGGGGACGAGGAGGAAGGAGGAAAAGGGGACGCATGAGGGAGAACCCACTAGCTAGGTGACCTCCCCCCTTATATACCTCTCGCTGCCTGCTTATGCCCACGTGTCCGCATCTGATAGGTTAGTCACAGCTTATGGGCGTGGCAAGACATCCTGTTTCCTTATTAGGAGTTGTTTTCGAAGCACACAGGTGTTGATTACAAAGAGCGCTACAAAGCATGGTCCCATGGTGGCTCTCCACAGTTCCCCCTTTTTTGTTTTAGAACAGCAAGTCTGCGTAGCGACCTCGGCCCCCTTGGCCTTACCCGTCATTGGGAGCCCTCTCGCTTGTAGGTCCCTGTCTTAGGTTGGTCCAAGGGTCAGGTGGGTATAATGCACCCTTTCAAACTCAACTACAGGAGGTCCCCTGCAGTTAAGGGCTCTCAGCTGCACAATACCTTTGCTACATCCAGCTAGACCTGATTGTTCTAAGCGAGATTATTGATTCAAAGTTGCAAGCCAAAGCTTGGGGGATTGCTGCGCCTCCAGGGCCGGGACACCTGCAAATATCACGCCTTTGTAAATAGTTGTACTTGCTGCATTTTATATAGACACCAGGCAAAAACCCAAAGCAGCGAGAAGCAATAAGGATAGTAGTACTCCCACCTCCACCCACTCTTTGATAAAATAGAGGGGACTTCTACTCTGGTCTTATTATTAAGGTGGGTAAGGAAGGGATTAAAGCAGGCCAAGTTGTAGCAATGGCCCAAAAAGCTGCTTCTTCAGCTCGTATCATCACAGGAACCAGGCTGAACAGGAGCACCAGTTTCCACCTCTTGGTCTACTGGAGGCGAGGTCTTCCGTGTCAGATGTTCAGGAATCCACACTGGTTCTGCCCTGTCCTGTGGAAAAACACAAACAGAACCCCTGGCCCAGGTTAACACAGGGTCCGGGCCATGCCATTCACCAGAAAGGATATCTTTCCATTTAACATATCCTTGGCACACAGGGATCTTTGAAGAATGCCTGTCTGCAGAGGAGGTGCCCTTATCATCAATGATCAAAAAATTTAAAGTAAAAAGTGCAATAGAGATTCTTTCTCGAGGGGGCCGTCCCAGGCCAACTCCCCCTTTTTGTTTTATTAGGCATGCTTTAAGGGTGGAATGAGCACGCTCAACGATGCCCTGTCCTTGTGGGTTATACGGGAGGCCGTGAGATAAAGAGACTCCCATCTGGGCACAAAATGCGGTGAATTTAGCAGAGGTGTATGCCGGACCGTTATCTGTTTTCAGTTGGGCTGGGATGCCCCAGGCTGCCCATGCTTCAAGGCAATGAGAGATAACATTTGTGGACCGCTCCCCAGAAAGGGGAGTGGCATGAATGATACCGGAGCACGTGTCCACAGATACATGGAGATATTTGAGCCTGCCGAATTCCGAGAAATGTGTAACATCCATTTGCCAAATGCGCAAAGGCACAAGACCACGAGGGTTTATGCCCATGGAGGGGGCAGGAAGAAAAGGGACACAGTGTGGACAATGTAAAACAATTGCCCGAGCTTCGGCTCGAGGGATTTGAAATCTATGTTGAAGGGTCCGAGAAGAAACATGGAAACGGTCATGAAAATTTTTTGCTAATTGTAAAGGAGACTGAATAACAAAACAAGATGGTCTAGTGAGTGCATCAACATAAGCATTGCCTTCTGCTAAGGGACCCGGAAGGCCTGTATGAGAGCGGATATGTGTGACAAAAAATGGTTTTTCACGGGTCCAAAGAATTTGCTGTAAAGCAGATAACAAGGAGGCTATCGAGCTGGAGGCCTTTATTGGTCCTGCCACCTCAAGTGAGCAAAGAGCATTTACAACATATCGTGAATCAGAGATCAAATTGAAAGCAAAGGGGCAATGCTCAAACACTGTCAAGACAATGCGGAGTTCCACAACTTGAGGAGACGTAGTTGGAAATTGCATACGAATAGGATCTTGACCCTCTATCATATAAGCCCCCCAGCCTGTACTTGAACCATCAGTATAAATGTTCGGAACATCCCGAAGGGGTACATAAGAGGTGACTTTGGGGAAAATTACCGGATGGGTTTTAAAGAAGGTCATTAGTGGATGTTTGGGATAATGATTATCAATAACATTGGGAAAAGAAAATCGGAGAATCGCCCAATCATCATGTAAGTTACACAAAGAAACTATTTGAGTGGAATTATAGGGGGTAATAAGAGCATCTGGAAGTTTTCCAAAGTATTGCAAGCAGTCCTGAATACCAATCATAGCCAAACGGGCTACAGCTGCAGGGTATAATTCCACGGCTTTTGCCGGAGAGACCCTAGGATGAATCCACAGAAGGGGTCCCTCCTGCCATAGGACTGCAGTAGGTTGCCCATAAGTTGAAAGCACACAAAGTAAAATAGGAAACTCAGGCTGCACGCGTGTATTGCCAGCAGCTGTAAGAGCTTGCTCAATTTTGCAAAGGGCTTCTGTAGCTTCGGGTGTGATAGTCCGTGGGGAAGAAAGAGAAGGATCACCTTGAAGCATATTGAATAAAGGTTTTAAGTCATAGTTAGGTAATTTAAGGTATCCCCTTATCCAATTAATGTCTCCCAACAAACGTTGGAAATCATTAAGCGTGTGTAAGTGGTCAAGCCGAAGCGTAATTTTTTGGGGATGTACTGCTTTGGGGGTTATCTTAGCACCTAGATATTGGACAACTGTTCCTTTCTGAATTTTTTCAGGGGCAATAATTAAATTGGCACTTTGTAAGAGCGAGGTTAATTTGAGTAGGGCATTATTAAGAGCGTTTTCGGATTTTGCTGCCAGCAGGATATCATCCATATAATGCACACATTGTACTTTCGGGAAACACTTTCGCAAAGGAGCTATGATGGAACCTACGTATAGCTGGCAAAGAGTGGGACTATTTGTCATCCCTTGTGGGAGGACTACCCACTCATATCGCTTATCTGGTTGCTCATGGTTCTTAGAGGGTAATGTAAACGCAAAACGGGGAATATCCTGTGGATGTAACGGGATAGAGAAAAAGCAATCTTGTATGTCAATGGCAATTACATGCCAATCTTTTGGTAAAGTGGTTAATAAAGGCAGGCCACGTTGTACAGGCCCCATCACGCGCATTTGAGCATTAACAGCTCGAAGATCATGCAACAAACGCCATTTACCGGATTTCTTTCTAACTACGAAAATAGGAGTATTCCAAGGGGATACAGAAGGATGTAAGTGTCCAGCTGACAACTGTTGATTAACTAAGGCTTCAGCTGCATCTAATTTTTCAGAGGACAAAGGCCACTGTGGAACCCACACCGGGTCCTCTGTTAACCATGTTAGGGGGATGATTTCCACAGCGGCCCCTATAATAAATTTTGGTCAGCAGAAACAGCAATAGGGCGCGAAGAAGTGCAAAGCCTAACTCCCATCTTAGCCAGAACATCTCGTCCCCAAAGGGAAAAGGGCAAATTAAGTATAAAGGGCTGGAAGCTATCCTGGTGTTCCTCGTCATCCTTCCAGGTGAGGTGACGTGCGCTTACTTCTGGGGTACTGAGGTACCCCAGACCCTGCAACTGCTGAGCAGAAGCCTGTGTGGGCCAGGCAGAAGGCCAATCCTTAGTGGCTATTATGCTACGGTCTGCTCCAGTGTCAAGGAGTCCCATGATCCTTTTTCCTTCTACTATTAATTGCATCATGGGTCTGGTATGCATACCTAATGCAAGAAAAGCTCCCTCAATTTGTTCCTGATTTAAAGCCCTTTTACCATTGCATGTCTGTCCACCCACGGCGGGAAGGAGAATAACCTGGGCAACAGGGTCCCCTGGGCTGATAGCAGTAATCCCACGGGGAGACTCAATCAGGGCTCTCACACTTTCAGAATGGTTGGAATCAATTATACCAGGATATACACACAAGCCTTTTAAAACTGCTTCAGGGGAGCCTATTAGCAATCCTATAACTTCATTCGGTAAAGGGGCTAGTTTCCCTAACTCTAAAATCTGTACTCCCATTCTCGGAGTGAGGACCATGGGATTGACGGCTTGTAGGGTCACAGCGGGGGAGGCCTTAGAGGCTCCCCCGAGTCCCTGGGATGTTGCAGAGATGGCCATTCCTCGGAAACTTGCGCCGCCCCATATATTTGAGGGCCCTGGGGACGTGGGCCCCGTAAGCCGTTTTTTGAATCCCTTCTTATATTGCTTTGAGATATCCTATGGCCGTGGACATCTCTCACTGACCTACACTCACTTGCCCAATGTCTTCCCTTTTTACACTTAGGGCAAAGTCTGGGTCTAGATCCTACAACTTGGTTATTGACAGGACACTGTCTCCTCAGGTGCCCTGTCCTTCCACATGTATAGCAGGTTATAGCGAGTCCCGTAACTTTCTTGGTAATATCCATGACAGCCGCAGCTAAGCCTGTGGCGGTTAGGGGACCCCCTATTTCTCGGCATATTTTCATCCAATACTCCAGTCCCAGACTCTTATAGGGGGCGATAGCCTTGCGACACTCAGCAGTGCATTGTTCAAATACCAGCTGCTTTATGAGAGGCATCGCAGTGTCCGAATCTCCAAAGATTTTTCCGGCAGCCTCGACTACACGGGCAACAAAGTCGGAAAACGGTTCCAGGGGCCCTTGAACTATTTTAGTAAGGTTGCCTCGGACTTCCCCTCTGTTGGGTAGAGCTTTCCACGCTTTCAATCCTATTTGGTTCACCTGCGTATAAACTTCTGGGGGGTACCCGGTCTGCTGATTGGCGAATCTGCCAAGTCCTAATAACATGTCCCTATCCCAGGCTGCTTGTGCCCCTCCTTGGGCTAGATTGGTTGCTGCTTGCTCATTTGCAAATTCCATTAAGAAGGTGCGCCAGTCCAAGTATTGTCCAGGCGTCAACACCGCTCTAGCCACCTGTTGCCAATCATTTGGGGTCATACAATATCTGAATAAGCCTTCTATTTGAGTTATAGTAAATGCGGCGTTGGCTCCATAAGTCTTTACTGATTCTGCCAAGGACTTAATTATTTTAAAATCTAGGGGCTCATGATATCGCTGTTGATTATTATCTTCAAAAACTGGGTAAGTTAACTGTAGCTCTCGCCTAACTTCTGCCCAGAGCCCGAGTTTTGCAAAAGAAAGTCCGCCTTCCGCTTTGTTAAGATAAGGAGGCGGGTCATCCTCAGAGCCCTTTAGTGGTAAGTATTGGTCACTATCATATGTCGCAGCTTCCTCTTCAATAGGGGGGTCAGAATCCCCGTTAGCCCGTCCCTGCTGAAATTGACGTAGCGAGGGATAAAGAGACGGACGGGTCATGGATGGTTCTTGGGGCCTTCCTTTCTTTTTTGGGGTGCGTCCCTCCATCAGCGGGGTTCCCCTAGAGGCCTCGCTTTCCACGTCCGAACCCTCCTCTAGCTCAGAGGCTACAATGCCATGACGGCTGCCTCTGTCCTTCTTTGTGTTTTCTAACACTACTTGTCCTGATTGTACGGCCTTATTGCACTTCTGATCCTTAAAGTAATCATAGAAAGCAAAAATGAAAAGACAAAGGGAAAGACAAACAAACATCCAACCAACAAACGAAACATACACATCCATGGATATTATTGTCCTGACTCACCACAGGAACTTGATCGTCATGACTTCTCGTGAACCTTAGTCCTGACTTACCACAGGAACCTCATCGTCGCGACTTCTCGTGAACCTTAGTCCTGACTTACCACAGGAACCTGATCGTCACGATTTCTCGTGAACCTTAGTCCTGAATAAATCGCAGCAAGTTCTGAATCCACCGGGGGGGTACTGGAGGTCGGGTTCCCCGTACGGGCCACCAGCTGTCGCGCACCGCTTCGTCCAGCGAAGAAACACGCAACTCGGAGATCCTTTTGGCTGCGATTTATTTAGGAACTTTCTCATGCATTAGAGAAGAAATCAGGAACGGGGACGAGGAGGAAGGAGGAAAAGGGGACGCATGAGGGAGAACCCACTAGCTAGGTGACCTCCCCCCTTATATACCTCTCGCTGCCTGCTTATGCCCACGTGTCCGCATCTGATAGGTTAGTCACAGCTTATGGGCGTGGCAAGACATCCTGTTTCCTTATTAGGAGTTGTTTTCGAAGCACACAGGTGTTGATTACAAAGAGCGCTACAAAGCATGGTCCCATGGTGGCTCTCCACACTGGACTACGCAGAGATCAGAGGGTCAGAAGCCCACGCCAGACGCTGCCAAGCCAGCACATTGGCAACACACTGGCAACCAGGCAAGCGCTGGACTTTGGCCAAACTGTAAGTCGATCATTTTGTAAAACCAAGCAGAAATCAGGAAATTCTTCTCCCTTCCCCAAGTTACAGCCTGGCACCTTTTTCTCAGTCAGGCCTTCCCTGGTCGTCCTGCTTCTGCTCGGCTCTCCCTCCTGACACAATACATCCTCTCCTGTTTTATCTGCTACTCAGCAGCAACTGGTACTTTTCCAGTCGTTTATTTTCAGTTCCCATTACCACATCATGGAAAAATTAAAACTAGCTGGTGGAGATATGCCGCAGAGATGCCTCCATACCCTGTACCAGGCTGTCGCATCCAGGGGAAATCGGAAGTGGGGCGGGTGAGTCCCCTCCCCCCCGCCGCCCCAAAAGAGTCTTGGCAGCCAACAATCTCCAGAACTCACCCATCACTATGCTCACAGCCAATCTCCACAGGCTTGGACAAGCTTCATCCCCGAGTGAATCTGTTGAAAAACCCAGGTGTGTGCAATTTGTGACTGAAATCTCCAGGCTTGCATGGAGTCAGGAATAGGCGACCTCCCCTCTTTCTCCCTGTGCTTCCGGTAGCGTGGCAGTCACACCCAGGAACGGCTTCTGGCGCCATATAAGCTCATTAATGGCCATGATCCAGAGACTCACAAATAAATCTCTCGGAAGAGAGCAACACGAGAGTAACATGCCACAGAGATGCCTCTGGACCCGAAAGTCATCATCCAATTAAAAATAAATTGTAATTAACCTCAGCTGTAAAAACAAAAACAAAAACAAAAAAAACACCTAGCTGGTGGGTATGGGTGCAGAGAGACAGAGACAGCACGGGGTTAACCTTGCATGCAGCCAGTCTGGATTCAATCCTTGGCACCCCATAGAGTCCCTGAGCCCTGCCATGCATGATCCCTGACCACAGAGCCAGGACTAAGCCTGAGCACCACTGGGCATGGCCCAGATATTCTCAGATCCATCATGACAGGGCATTGTCTGCAGGGCTGAGGAAAGCAGGTTGCTGAGTGTCTGCCACCTCGGCGTCTCTGACTCCGCAGGCCTGGGCAAGGGTGGAAGGATTTCCATCTGAAATCACTGGCTTCCAATGACTTCTGCCCACTGAAGGCAATTCTTTGGGAGACTCTCCACGTGGAGGCAGCAGAGGGCCGGCCTCCTGTCAGGAGAGAGTCCCTCACCTGGTGTCACAGAACCTGCAGACATCTTCACTCCCCTTCGGTTCCTGTTTCTCTGCCGCTCTTGCTCCGCTTGAGAAAGTCCATCTTGGCTTTGTCTCCATCTCAACCCATTTCTCAGAAGAACTGAGTCACATGTTTGAACTTAGACCAAGCATAGCAATTAGAGCTAAAAACAGAGCAGAGACTAAGAGCCATCAGACCCACCTGAGATAAGTTAATTACAGTCATTTAGCTTCACATCTAGACATCGTGGAGAGCCAGTACTAGAAGAAGAAGGAGGCAGTTCCCAAACGTAAGGACAGCCAGAGTGCAGTGATGGCTGAGGAGCTCTCAAGCCCAGCCAAAGTACGCGGTGCCACAATTCTCCAAATATTTGCTTGGACGTGTATGAGGGTTCACAGGCGGGGGTGCTCAATCAAATGGGCTCAAAGAGCTTACTATTCAAAATGTAATATTTTGTTCATTGTGCTTTTTCTTCCCTTGCATCGATTTTTATATTTAACAATGTTTCGGGGGCCGAAGCGATAGCACAGCGGGTAGGGCGTTTGCCTTGCACGCGGCCGACCCGGGTTCGATCCCCGGCATCCCATATGGTCCCCCAAGCACCGCCAGGAGTAATTCCTGAGTGCAAAGCCAGGAGTAACTCCTGAGCATTGCTGGGTGTGACCCAAAAAGAAAAAAAAAATGTTTCATGGGAGGCCTGGAAGGAGACTCAAGAAGCTGGAGCAGGGCCAGAGTGATAGCACAGTAGATGGGGCGTTTGCCTTGCACGCAGCTCACCCAGGTTCCATCCCTGGCATCCCATATGGCCCCAAGCACCACAAGGAGTAATTCCTGAAAGCATCGCTGGCTGTGCTCCCTCCCCCAAACAAGGCTGGAGCGTAAGCTTCGCGTGCTGGAGTCCTGGGTTTGAGCCCATGCACCATGTAGTCCACTGAGCACGTGCAAGACAAGTGTCCTACCTGCTGTAGAATCTCCCTGGCCCCTCACATTTTTCTAATCTCCATTGTGCAGAAGAGAGTGAAGGTCAGAGAGGCCCGCAGACCTGCCTGCCATCCACAACTGGCAGAGAGTATCACTGATGATCTGCAGAATGTCCCTGACGCTTGAGCTGAGTCTGGTGAGAGAGCCACAATTCCGAGATGTTCCCTGTCAGTCCCCTCCCAGGCCAGCACCTGAACAGCTCGCAGGAAGAAGTGCCTGCGGCCATCTGTCCCGTGGCAGTCCTGCAGTCAGTCCTGAGCCCACCCCCTGCCTCACAGACATGCCACTGAATGCCAGCAAAGCACTGAAGACTCTGAGAAGGGACACAAGTGAAGAACGGGGGGTGCCTAGAACAAAGTGCAGCTCCCAAGCTTCAGAGATATAGGAACCCCTAAGTGGCGAGCCTTGAGGCGACTCACTTTTCTGTAAAATGGGTCCAGCAAATTCTCACCTCACAGCATGGGTAGTGTGGAGACGAGGCAGTCTGGTGAGGCAGCACAGAATGAAGCAGTGCCTGAGGGGCTGCATCTCCCTCTGGTGCCTGGGACTCTAAGGAGATGGCACCAGCTGTGAGAAAATAAATGGAAGGGGCCCAGGGTACCATGGGACACAGCACACAGTCAGGTGCTGTCACAGGCATCGTTCGTCCCAGCACACCTGCAGCTGGGCTCAGCTGCACCACCAGCGGGTCCCAGAGAGCAGGAGGACATGCGCTGTGACACACACCACACTGACTCGTAACCTACTCACATCTCACTTCACACACCTCGGGGGAGTTTTCACGGCGCACCACAGGGAGACAGGAAGGGGGAAACTAAGCCACATTTGTTCAGATATTTTCTTTTTATTGCAATTTTCTGGTAAAGGAAAGTACACGAACGCAGATTCTCATGAAACTTTGGTGCTAGGAGGAGCTGTTGCTAGGTTACTCCTAGGGAGATTTGGGGTCCTGGTCTCTGCTGTGCCTTGTGCTTCAGCCCAGAGACCTGGACCAAATCAATGTGGTCACCGTGTTTCAGGAAAGAAACTTCCCTTCTGATGGCATAAGAACATACACCTTCTTGGTTTCTGCATTTAGTGGAAATACTGGTGACAAAAAAAGGAACTATGTGTGGGAGAACATATCCCTTTATAATTTCTCAGATCCAATTATATATATATATACACATATATATACACACATAGTCAATCACTGAGGATAAAATACTGGGTATTTTAGCAGCATAATAATTTAACTTGGTAAACAGTAATAATTTGAGATTTTTATAATTTATCCCAAAAGTAGAAAATGATTTAATTTTCCTGAGTCCCTGGAAAATAAACAAAATGCTAGTAAATTTTTTAAATATTCCTGTTTTTCTTTTTTTCCCAAGGGCAGTCTGGAACAAAGTGTGTTTTACTATTAGTCTTTTTTTTTCTCTTTTCACAGCATAAATGAAAAAACCACACAGTGGGGCCAATTTTCAATGATAGCACAGCAAGTAAGGCGTTTGCCTTACACGAGGCCGACCCGGGTTCGATTCCTCTGTCCCTCTCAGAGAGCCCGGCAAGCTGCCGAGAGTATCCCACCCACATGGCAGAGCCTGGCAAACTACCCGTGGCGTATTCAATATTCCAAAAACAGTAATAAGAAGTCTCACAATGGAGACGTTATTGTTGCCCGCTCAAGAAAATTGATGAGCAATGGGACAACAGTGAAAAGAAATCATCAGCTAGAAAACTGCTCAGATGAAAGCTTCTTCACAGTTACAAATGTAATAGCAAGTGGATTCTCTGTCTATACAAAAGTATAATTTCCATTCCAATTTTTTTTTTTTTTTTTTGCTTTTTGGGTCACACCTGGCGATGTACAGGGATTACTCCTGGTTCTGCACTCAGGAATTACCCCTGGCCATGCTCAGGGGACCATATGGGATGCTGGGATTTGAATTCAGGTCGGCCGCGTGCAAGGCAAACGCCCTACCCGCTGTGCTCTCTCCAGCCCTCCATTCCAATATTAATGATTGTTAACAGTGAGAAAATTTTTAGAACATTTTAAAAATTAGATCAGATCCCATTTTAATATTGCAATTAGATTTTTCTTTATGTTGGGAGCCACATCTAGTAGTACTCAGGACTTCCTCCTTACTCTGTGCTCAGGGGCCCCTCCTGGCACTGAGGAAGCCAAGCGTGGTGTCAGGATCAAACCCGCATTGGCCACATGCCAGGCAGGCATCTAAACTATCTCTCAGGCCCATGTCATGACTCTGATGCATTATCATGCTATCTCTTTTGTCTACAAAATTTTTTATAGGGTCACTTTTACAGATTATTGTTGTGATAAAACCAAGGCACAAGAATACAGTTATATGTAAGTTCCAGCACTTTGTGCCAATTTTTGAGATCTTTTAAAGAGGAGATCACCTCCTCTTTAGTCTAATAGGATTAATGAACAATTAATTGTGTAAGAAAAGACTATTAACCACTATTTTATCATTTAAGCATATGGCTGTTGCTGTACAGCCTATGAATAACTGAAAAAAGTTTTAAATATTAAAACCTTGTCTATCTAGCAATTGAAGTAGATTTTGTGCCTTGTATGATCTAGATAAATGGCATGAGTTTCCACTTTAATTTGTAAAGAATATGGAGTTATCAAATTTTAAACTATTTTCATTACATAAATACTAAGACTTTTTTCCAAGTGCTATATACTTCCCCCCACCACCCTACAAAACACAGAAGAGTTCTAGGAAGATATCAATAAAAGAAATGCACAAACAGCAAGAATAAAATCCAAATATGGAGTCAAAATTTGAATTCTAGTCTATTCAGATATCCCTTAATTTTGGGAGAGAAGGAACACAGTCCTGTGGTGATTCATTTGTTCCTTGATTTTAAAACACCACCATGACATTTTTGGGGAATAGTAAAATCTTGGCTAGGGCATCAAGCACTGAAAGGACATTGTTAAAAGTCTTTTCATTCATAAAATGAAGGGGATAAAAGCCTTTCAAATTCCAGAGAGGGAGAGAGAGACTATTCTATTCAATTTAGAAATGTGGAATAAACTAGTAAAAATTGCATTTAATGCTTTGAAAGAAAGTGTGTTTTCAAGACTCAAAGTAAACATTTAAATCCAGAAAGATCCATTTCCTGGCACATGCACATTGTGGAGAGAACAACTCCCAGTCCTGCAATGGCCAGGCTACCGAGGAGTCTGCTTCCGGCCTGCCCAGCAAAGCCACCTTTGAGGCCCAGGCTCTGATTCCCTTCACATGGGAGTTTCTGCCTTCTGCATCTGTTGGATTTGCTTCTGCAGCTGGTCCTTGTCCAACTTCATCTTGGCTTCGAGAACTTGCCTGAGGGATCCTATGCTTTCATAGATGGCTGTAAACCCTTAAAGAAGAGGATACATTTCACAAGAGCTGATGATTGAAAAACAACACTGTATTAAACTCTATGGCATATGGTAATGGTTATTCAGGCAAAAATTATTCATGGAGACTGTAACAACCAAAAAATAAAGTCTGATGGAAAACTATGGTTCTATAGACTCCTTCCTACTTCCTCCTTCCAGGTTATCATTCTACTTCCAAAAAAAGAAAGAAAGAATTACAATTGATAATTACAATTCGCCCAAGTGATCAAAATTAATATCACTAATAGCAGGACAACCCAAAATCAGGCACTTTCTCCAGAAGAACACCAGGAAGGACACATCACCCCTGACACTTCTGTCTAAAACACACAACACTGAGGCCAGAGAGATAGTACAGGGTAGGACATTGCCTTGCATGAAGCCAGCCCAGGGTCAACCCCCAAGATCCCCAAGCACCACCAGGAGAATCTCTGAGCGCAGAGCCAGAAATAACCCCTGAGCACCACTGGTGCGACCCAAAATACAAACAAACAACAGAAATACAACATTGGGACTAGAGAAGTAAGGAACTTCTCTTGCACTCAGCAAACTCATGTGAAAGGTACAGATCAGGGGAAACTTTTCTACAGTTTTTCTAAAAATCATTTCAAAAGAAAAAGAAAATGCACAATATCAAACATGAAGAAACCCTGGCTTGGATCACAAAACTGATCACCAAGTAGTGAAGAGAGGGCCAACAAGAGTGAACCAGAGGTGACCATTGATACTTCGCTGGTGGTACAGTGCAGCTACTTTGTACATCAATACCATAAACTACAACATTAGTAGAATCATGGCACTTAGATTATAATATAAACACTACAATTTTAAAAAGAACAAAAATACATCACATGTGATTTGGGATGTGGCTCAGAGGAAGAGCCTGCATCTTGCATGTATGAAGCCCTGGGTTCCATGTCCAGCACCTCAAAACAAAGCAAAAAACATAAACTGCACCACCTGAATCTAATTAAAAGGAAGTAAACAGAACCAAGCTACAGGACATCCCACAAAACATGGGTCTGTATTCTTTCTCACCAGTAAAGGGGTTGAACAACTAAGTACAACATGAGATTTTGCATTAGATCCCAGGCTTGGGAGGGCGTATTATAATAATCTCTGTAATATATTTATGCATGGAAACCACTAGGGGGTAAAAAGACATCATGATTTCTGCATTATATTTCCAAGTGACTTAGGAAAATATATATATTCAAACACATATAAATTAAGCCAATTTCTAAAATGCTAACAATTGAGGCAGATTAGGTGAAAGGTAGAGTTCTTGAACTTTTCTTACAGCTTTTCTAAATATCATTTCAAAAGAAAAAGAAATAAATTTCCCATCAAAAAATCATTTGATGCACAGCAAGAGCAATTATGCAGTCTCCAATGGAACCAGGTCCAGAGACTTAGAGAAGAGAATTGAGGGTTCCAAGTTGAAAGATTGGGGAGCAGGACAACTAGAAGGTGTCTGGGGACAGTGGTCAAGGATTTGGGGCATTGTGCTGGTGGTAGTGGTGTAATAATGTTGTATGTCTAAAGCATTACATTAACACTAACCCCTGAGCACTGTTGGGTATGGCCCAAAAACAAACAAAAAAGCCCAACCAGTATTGGAGAGAATGTGGGGGAAACGGATACTCATCCACTACTGGTGGGAACATTAATTGGTTTGATCTCATTGCAAAACAATACAGACAGGTCTCAAAAAATTAGGCATTGAGCTTTCATATGACATAGCAACTTTATTTCTTGACATCTACCCCAAGGGTCCAAAAACTCTATTCAGACAAGACATTTGCCCTCCTGTGCTCATTGCAGCAATATTCATAATAGCTAAAACCCAAGTGCCCGTTGAACATACACACAGTGTAATACTAACTGGCTATAAGAAAAGATGAATTTGTGGCTAGGTGGAGGGATCTGGAGGGTATTGTGCTGAGTGAAGTTAGTCAGAGGGAGAAGGAAAGACAGAATGATCTCCTTCACATATTGGATATAAACATAGTAAAGAAACAACAATTGCCCAAAGGCAACAGAAACTGAGAGCTAGTCTTCAGTAAGAAGTATATCATTGTATGCATGTGTTGGGGGTGGCAAATGGGAGGGGAATAAGATGGGTTGGGAAATAAGCTGCTGTGACAATGGTGGAGGATGTGGTGCTAGAATGCTTTGTTGTTTGTTTGGGGGCCACACTCAGCTGTGCTCAGGACTGCTCCTGGCTCCACACTCAGGAATCATTCCTGCCAGGGCTTGGGAGACCATATGGGATACCAGGGGTCAAGCCCTGCAGTGTGTGCAAGGCATGCACCATGCCCACTGTACTAGCTCTCTGACCTCATGCTCGAATGTCTTATGCAAGATGCCTGCCATTAATAGTATTGCAAATCATGATGACTAAAATTAGAGTTAAAAAAAAAACATTTTGTGCTTATGGTTTTCCATTAAGAAATGTAATGTCAAGGCCTCTTGCATGTAAATGGCCCTACTTCACAACTAATCTTCAAAGAGACACCAAGCCGATAAGATTTCCAGGTACACTGTTCTTTAGGCTGAAAGCTCTGGGACCTCCTCAGAGGAGGCTGGACTGAGTACCCCCATGCCGAAGCCCTGGCAGCCACATCAACACCTCATAGCCCTCATCATCTCAACAACCCAGCTTCACTGCTTTACGACTAATCATGGGAGAGATACCAAGCCAACAAGACTTCAAGGCACACTGATCTTTAGGCTGAGAACTCTGGGGTTTCCTCAGATGGGGTCCAGCCTGAGAATTGTCCCAGTCCTAAGATCCTGGAGCTCCTGGGTCACATAATCCCACAGGCAGCTTCACAACACCTCCAAATCCCACAAACCTGACAGCCCAGCAGGAATCTGATAAATTAGACAGGAAAGTAGCACTGAACCCCACTAAGCCCAATAAGCAAAAACACTAATACAAAAGATTCAACTGGTAGCAAACAACTCAGTAAATCTTCAGACAATGGCTTTAATAACACCATTGGGAGATAGAATTTTCACAAATTTTCCATCTGAATCTTTTTTTGATAATTCCACTTACCATTTTGTTGTAACAAGCAATATAAAATAAATTACTTTGTGCCTGACAAAGGGGCAGGCTTGGTGGGGTGGGAAACTGGGGACAATGGTGGGGGGAAGGGCACACTGGATGGGATTGGTGTTGGAACATCAAAGCCTGAAACAACTGTATTATGAACACCTTTGTAAAGCATGGTGTTTAAATGAAGTTACAAACTAAAAAAGAGGCATGTAATGGCAGGCTGGAGCAATAGTACATTGGACAGAGCATTTGCCTTGCACACGGCCACTTGCGTTTGGTCCCTGAAACCCACCAGGAGTGATCCCTGAGAGAAGAATCAGGAGTAAGTCCTGAGTACCACTGGGTGTCACCAAAACAACAAAACAAATAACAACAAAGAAATGTAATGTTGGGGGCTGGAGGGGATGCAGGGGTGTAGAGAAATAGTACTGTGGTTGTGGTGTTTTCCTTGCAAGGAAGGACCCAAATTTAATCCTGGCACCACATATGGATCCCTGAGCACAGAACCAGGAGTAAATCCTGAGCACTGCTAGGTGTGACCCCAAAACAAATAAATATCTCCCTGAGGGACCAGAAAGATAAGATCAACTGCAGCACATGTTTGGCATGCAGAAGGCCTGGGTTTGGTCATTTACTTGGCAAATGGTGCCCTGAGCACCACCATCAGTGACCCCTAAGTATTCAGCTGGGAATATCTCTTGTGTATTGCAGAGGATAGTCAAAACAAACAAACAAACAAATAAAAATCTCCTCCAAAACAAAAGTTCAGGTACAAACAAGTTGACCACTGAATTTTACCAAGCTTTCAAAATTTTACCAAACTTTAATCTCTTTTCCAGAAAATTGAAGAAACTCTAATTCTTCTGAGGCCAATGTTACCCTAACACCAAACATAGAGATATTAATACAGAAGAAAATTATAAAGCAATGTCCTTGATGAACATAGATAAAAAAGATTCTCAGTAAAAGCTTAGCAAACCAAATTCCAAAACACATTAAAAAAATCATATACCATGATCAAGTGATACTCATCCCAGGGAAAGACAGTTGACTACATGCAAATTAGTTATTACACACTACATTAACAAAAAAAAGATGAGAAATACATGATTCACAGAAAGCTTTTGCCAGGGTTTAATACACATAAATAATTAAAACTCTTACCAAAATGGGGATGGAGTGAATGAATTTAACTAAATATAGCAAAGGCCATACTTAACAAACTCACAATCAGCATTAGTTCAATATCAACTTAATATCATATTCAATCGCAAAAGATCTAAAAGCCAAGATCAGGTCGCTGTGTAATCTCAAAGGCCACTATAAGATCACTCTAAAATCAGGTACAAAGCAAGGGTGTCCATCACTATTAATGTTCAACATAGGTTTGTACATCCTAGCCACAGCAATTATGCAAAAACAAAGAAAGAAATTAAAGTGATTCACATTTAAAAAGAAATTAAGCAATTACTTCCTACTACTTATAAATAGAAAACTCTAAAGATGCTGCCGAAAAACTTTTACAAGTTTACATCACAATATAGTAGCAGACTAAACATCCACACACAAAATTCTGTTGTATTTCTATATACAAATATTCTATTTCAAACCAGAAGTGAAAAATGTAAACAATCAACCCCAAAATCAAGTACCTAGGAACCAAAGAAAAAAAGGTGAAGATTTTAAGTAAAAAGTAGCACTATAGCACTGTCGTCCCATTGTTCATTGATTTGCTTGAGCGGGCACTAGTAAGTAAGGACAAGTCTCTTCATTGTGAGACTTGTCCTTACTGTTCTTGGCATATTGAATACACCATGAATAGCTTGTCAGGCTCTGCCATGCAGGTGGGATATTCTTGGTAGCTTGCCAGGCTCTCTGAGAGGGACAGAGGAATCGAACCCGGGTTGGCCACGTGCAAGGCAAATGCCCCAAATGCTATCACTCCAGTCTCAGCAAAAGTATAAATCATTAATGGGGCTGGAGCGATAGCACAGCGGGTAGGGCGTTTGCCTTGCACGTGGCCAACCCAGGTTCGAATCCCAGCATCCCATTTGGTCCCCCGAGCACTGCCAGGAGTAATTCCTGAGTGCATGAGCCAGGAGTGACTCCTGTGCATCGCCAGGTGTGACCCAAAAAACAAAAAATAAAAATAAATAAAAAAATAAAAGTATAAATCATTATTAAAAGAAGTAAAAAAGACACAAGGAAATGGAAATGTATCTCTTGTTCATGGCTGAGAAGAACTAACATAATTAATGTAAGATTCATATCTAAAACATCATACTGGTTCAAGGCAATATCCATCAAAATTCCCATGACACTTTCAAATGACATAGAATAAATACTACTGATATATATATTATATATACATATACATGGATCCATATATATACAAAAATCCATATTATATATACATATATAATCCATGTATATGTATATATAGATATACATGGATTCTCAAATAGTCAAAACAATTCTGGGGTAAAATAAGATGAAAAAATATTGCTTTTTCTGATTTTATACTTTTCTATAATGCCACAGTAATGAAAACAGTATTGATTTTCAACAAAGGAGCTAAGTGCATTAAGTAGAAGAAAGAAAAATAATCACGAGGAATGAGAGAAATGGAAGGAAAGGAGGAAGGAAGGAAGGAAGGAAGGAAGGAAGGAAGGAAGGAAGGAAGGAAGGAAGGAAGGAAGGAAGGAAGGAAGGAAGGATTGGTGTCCACTACCTCATACCACACACAAAAATTAATTCAAACTCTGACACACACCCCTAAATATATGATCATCTAATCTTTGATAAGGGAGCAAGAAATGTGAAGTGGAGCAAGGAAAGCATGTTTAACAAATTGTGCTGGCAAAACTGGACAGCTACATGCAAAAAAATGGACTTAGATCTCCACCTATCACCATGTACAAAAGTCAGATCAAAATGGATTAAAGACCTCAACATCAGACCAGAATCCCTAAGGTACATTGAAGACAAGGCCGGCAAAACCCTCCAAGACATTGAAGCCAGTGGTATTCAAAAATGATGCGCCACTGGCCAAGCAACTGAAAACAGAGATAAATAAATGGGACTATCTCAAACTAAGAAGCTTCTGCACCTCAAAAAAAAAAAAAAACAGTGACCAAAATACAAAGACAATCTACAGAATGGGAAAGGATATTTATGCAGTACCCATCTGATAAAGGGTTGGTATCAAGGATATACAATGCACTGGTTGAACTCCACAAGAAGAAAACTGCCTACCCGATCAGAAAATGGGGTGAACAGAAACTTTCCCAAAGAAGAAATCTGAATGGCTGAGAGGCACATGAGAAAATGTTCAACATCACTAATCATCAGGGAGATGCAGATCAAAACAACCATGAGATATCATCTCACACCACAGAGACTGGCCCACATCCCAAAAAACAAAAGCGACCGGTATTGGCGTGGATGTGGGGAGAAAAAGACTCTCCTTCACCGCTGGTGGGAATGCCAACTGGTTCAGCCCTTTTGGAAAACAATATGGACGATTCTCAAAAAATTAGAAATTGAGGTTCCATTTGACCCAGCAATACCACTCCTGGGAATATATCCCGGAGAGGCAAAAAGGTATAGTAGAAATGACATCTGCATTTCTATGTTCATTGCAGCACTGTTTACAATAGCCACAATCTGGAAAAAACCAGAGTGCCCAAAAATAGATGACTGGTTAAAGAAACTCTGGTACATCTACACAATGGAATACTATGCAGCTGTCAGAAAACATGAAGTCATGAAATTTGTATATAAGTTTATCAACATGGAAAGTATCATGTTGAATGAAATGTCAGAAAGAGTCATGAGTCAGAAAGAGTCATGAGTCAGAAAGAAAGAGACAGACATAGAAAGATTGCACTCATATGTGGAATATAAAGTAGCAGAGAGGTACAAGCTTGCAATGATGCAATTTCTGGCAGAAATTTCTCTGGACTTAGTTACTAAAATACTAAAATACAGAAATCCAAAACCGTGCGGCTGCTAGTGCGGCCTCCTGACCTCATAACTCTTCATTCTCAGCAATGGAAAACAAATTATCAAATGCTTCCTTTTCAGCAGGCCCGACTTTGGGGGGAGAAACTCCAAACAATAATAGTGAGTTTTTTGTTGAAATATTGAATGTAATCAAAGTAAAGTGAAAGTAAAGTGAAATTTATCAGTTACACAGGCGGGGTTGGGGGCTGGGGAGGTGGGGGGGTGGGAGGAGGTATACTGTGATTCTTGGTGGTGGAATATGTGCACTGGTGAAGAGATGGGTGTTCGATCATTGTATAACTGAGACTTAAACCTGAAAGCTTTGTAACTTTCCACATGGTGATTCAATTAAAAAAATAAATAAATAAAAAACAACAAAAAATTAATTCAAGTTAGCTCAAGTGGATTAACAGCCTTGATATTAGACATGATGAATACATAAAATACATCTAGGAAAACATATGTGTTATTGACTTCAGAAGTACCAGTGATTTAACTCCATTGACAAAGAAAACAAAGGCAAAAATAAACAAATGGGATTACATCAAACTACAAAGAAGCAAAAAATATGAAGTAGAGCAAGGAAAACCTCTTCAACAAGTGGTGTTGAAAAAATTTGTCAGCCACATGTCCAAAAAAAGTGAACTCACACTTTTTTCTAACACCATGCACAGAAGTCAAACCAAATGGGTTAAAAATCTTGATATTAGACCTGAATCCATTAGATACACAGAGGAAAATATTGGCAGAATTCTCCATGACATTGAAACATGAGGTATCTTTAAGGATAAAACTCAGGCTAGAGCAATAAATAGCATAGTGGGTAGGGCATTTGCCTTGCATGCGGCTGACCGGGTTCGATTCCCAGCATCCCATAGGGTCCCCTGAGCACCACCAGGAGTAATTCCTGAGTGCAGAGCCAGGAGTAATCCCTGTACATCGACGGGTGTGACCCAAAAAGAAAAAAAAAGGATAAAACTCTGCTGACCAAGCAAATGGAAGAAAGGATAAACAAACAGGACCACATTAAACTAAGAAGCTTCTGCACCTCAAATGAAACTATGACCAGAATTCAAAGACAGCTCACAGGCTGGGAAAAACTTTTTGCCCACCACGCATCTGATAAACAGTTAATACCCAAGATACATAAAGCACTGGAAAACTCTACAAGGGAAAAACATCTAGCCCCAGTACAAAACAGGGAGATTAACAGAAACTTCCTCAAAGAAATACAAATGACCAAAAAGTACATGAAATGATATTCTATCTCACTAATCATTAAGAAAATTAAAATCAAACATGATATCACCTCATGCCAGTGACACTGAAACTCATCAAAAAGAACAATAACAACTGTCGCAAGGAAGTGGGGGAAAAGAGACCCCCCACTCACTGTTGGTGGGAAGATTGACTAGTCAAGACTTTTAGGAAGACAATATGAAAAAAAAATTGAAAAATCTAGCAATTGTGCTTCCATAAGACCCAGCAACCAAACTCCTTGGAGTATATTCCAAGTATGTCCAAAAACACAACCCAGAAAATACTTCTACAGTTCTATGTTTACTGCAGCACTATTCATAATAGGTAAAAGCTTAAGTGCCCAAGAACAGATGATTGGATCAAGAAGCTATGGTATATATACACACTGGAATACTACTCAGCAGTTGAAGTCCTGCAATTTGTTGGTATGTGGATGGATCTGGAGAGTATCATGCTGAGTGAAGTTAGTCAGAGGGACAGGGACACAGAATGATCTCACAAAATACATAGGATATAATGAAACTTTGTAAGGAAATAACAAAGCCCAAAAAGCAATAGAGTAAGAGCAGGAGAATTATTCTTCAGCAGGAAGTTTGCCACTGGGTTGGGGGTGAGAGGAATGAATTAGGAATGGAAATACTAGGACAATGGTGGAGAGGAAAAGTGCAGCAGAGGCAGGTTGGGGGAGGGAGGGAATGAAACCGAGACATTGGTGGAGGAAGTGGACACTGGTGAAGGGATTGGTGTTGAAACATTGTATGCCTGAAACTTACTAATGAATAATTTTGTAACTGTGTAATTTACCATGACTTAAAAAATGACTTTTCCAAAACTCCAAAAACAACCACTCCTGACAGAATGCCATGAAAAAGAATTCTAGTGGGAAATCTGGTTCAGTCTCTGTGAAAAGCAGTATGAAGTCTGAAAAATATTAAAACCAGAATTAACCATAACACCTGGCAATTCTGCTCCTTGGCATTTATGCCAAGAACATGAAAGCATTCACTTGAAAAAAAGGCTCATATCCCTTCTATTGCTTTATTGCTCTACTGATTGCATTAGCCAAGATCTGGAAACCACCCAAATTTCCAACTACAGATGAGTGTAAAAAGAGTTGTGGCACATGTATGTATGTATATATGTATGTATGTACGTACACATACAAACACTACTCAGCTATAAGAAAAGGTGGAATTTTCCCTTTTGTTACATTATGAATGGAGCATATTACTTCACTAACAATAATATATATACGTATATTTTAATAAGGGCAAAACAAATCATTGTTGTTATATTTTGTTTGTTTGCTTGGTTGTATTTTTTGTTTAGGGTTTTTTGGTTGGTTGATTGGTTGGTTGGTTGGTTGGTTGGTTGGTTGGTTGGTTGGTTTGGGGTCACGCCTGGCAGAGCTCAGGGCTAACTCCTGGATCTGCACTCAGGGCTAACTCCTGACGGGCTTGGGTTCCATATGGGTGACTGGGGATTGAACTCAGGTAAACTTTACTCGTTGTACAATAGCTCCAGCCCCTGTATCATTGTTTTTATAAGAATATAATAAACACTCTTACCTTTTTTAAAGCTGCATGTGAAATTCTGGGGCTAGGATCACAAAACTGAGATGACCAAGGAGGGAAGGGGTGGGAGAAGGAATGGATGGACTAGAAATAATTTAAGGGTGCTGGAGAAGGGTCTTGGACAATGTGGTGGAAGCAAGGTGTGGGAAATGTGCATCAAAACCATAAATGTTATGACTATTGCAAACATGTTACCTAAATTACAACAATAATTTTAAAAAATTTTTGAACCACACCCAGCAGTGCTAAGAGGTTATTTCTAGCTCTACACTCAGGGACCACTCTTGACAGGGATGGGAAACCATGCGTGCAGGCAGAGGGAGTACAAATTTCGAATCAATTGCTTGTAGAGCAAACTGAAAACAAAGCATGAGCGCTCCTTTTAAATGTTTTTTGGCCTACCAGCATCGACTTCAGCTTTCATTTCCTTCATATCCTCATTCATCTGTAACTCCAGCTTGCTGATCCGCCCATGCACTTTCTCCTCCTGTTTTGCTCTCTGCATATCCATAGTCTTCTTTTGACTCTCCTCTATTTTGTCAAGTCGGGCTGACATCTGACTAAGCTTCTTTTCCATGTCCCTTTCGCTGGCCCCCTGTTAAGAATTGCATTTGATGATTCCAAAAAGAAGGTCCCATGGCATTTGCATTGGTCATAATATGACGGCATCTGTTGGGGATGCACCTCCCAGGCTCCTTATTATGCAATCCAAAAGTCAACCTCCCTTTCCTTCTTCTCAGGCTCCAAATTATCACCTAAGTATAAAGGTCCCTTGGAATCAAGGCTACATATCCCCCTGTCCCTTGAGTTTGGCATACCACATGATTAAATTCTTCTCCTTAATGAGATAGAAGTAAGTACAAGTGCATGTGAAAACTTTCAGGAAAAGATTTTCTTTTTTTCTTTCTTTTTTTAAGCTACAATGTAACATTGCCCTTTGCTTCTTCCTTTGTTTCTGGGATTCATACATAATAGCTGCTATTTTAGCAGTCTTCTTGAACTATTAGACTAGGGTTCATCATAGGATTGGCAGAGGAGTAAGCCAGAAGGATCCAGGGCAGCTGCAAACTAACACATTATCACATCAGCCTCATAACCCAACACCTAGGCCTTATTTTTTTTTGGGGGGGGGTCACACCCGGCAATGCTCAGGGGTTACTCCTGACTCTGCACTCAGGAATTACCCCTGGCGGTGCTCAGGGGACCATATGGGATGCTGGGAATAGAACAAGGCAAACGCCCTACCCGCCATGCTATCAATCCAGCACCCCCCTTTTAAAAAAAAATTTTTTTTTTCAAAGCCAGAAATAAGCTTCCATCTTCTTAAAGCCACAATTCCCCTAGGGTTCCCTGGCTATTATTAAGTCAGTTCACATGTGAAAATAAAGAGTCTTCCAAAGCCCCAGAAACCAACAGATGTATAAGAACCTCAGCAAATCAACCAGTAGCTCTGATTTAAAAAAGTAAGGCATCACATACAGAAAATATGTCCAATATTAAATATTTTTCCTCCTTATTCTTTCCACCAATTTTTTTTTATGGAAATCTGTTTGTTGGTCAGCTTTGGAAGCGAGCACTATAAATGTTGGGGTATAAGAGAATCGTGTGGCATACCAAAGTGCTCTTGATAGCATTCAAAGCAGAGTGTTCAATGCAACAGCTGGGCACCAGAACGGCTGAGCCAGGCCAATTGCACAATCCCTCCTGTTCTCTCAAAGATCAAAAGGAATTAGAAGTGCAAGAAAAGAGAAAGGTAAAGGAGATGGCTAAATAATCAAACCAAAATAATTTGCTTGCCAAGTACTAATTTCAGTGCCTACTGATATAAGGCTTTGGGATACCATGTACACAAGACTTTTTTGGTATGGTTTTTCAGCAGTGCTGCAAATCATAGCTGGTTGGAGTCTAGGGGGAAAGGAAAAGGAAGCTAGAAATAAAATGGTGAATTCTAATTAAAACGTTGAGCTCTGGTCAGAGGGTGATACAGGGTCTGGAGAAAGATATCTAACACTGGGGCCAGAACGATAGCACAGCGGGTAGGGAGTTTGCCTTGCACGTAGCCAACCTGGGTTTGAATCCCAGCATCCCATATAGTCCCCTGAGCACCGCCAGGAGTAATTCCTGAGTGCAGAGCCAGTAGTGACCCCTGAGCATTGCCAGGTGTGACAAAAAAAGAAAAAAAAAGATATCTAACACTGTTTTTACCAGATCATAAAGTTAAAACCAGCTAAGGTGAAGGCTGTGGTTTTCTTTAGAAATGCAGATGGTGCGGGAGAGAAAGTCTAGGCATTAAGGTGCTCGCCTTGCATGTGGCCAGCCCTGGTTCCATCCCCAGCATCACACAGAGGTTTCCCCTTCTAACACTGCCAGGAGAGATCCCTGAACACAGAGCCAGCAGTAACTTCTGAGTACCACTGGGTGTGACCCACACCCACCTCTCTGTCCCCTGCCACACACAAAAAAAGAGAAATGCAGACAGATCATTTGATTAATTAAAGTCTGGACATTAAAGTTTAGTTTTGCTGAAAATATTGAAACTTTATATTTAGCCTTTGTAATCAAAACAACATTGCAGCCCCCGCCCCCACCCCCACCAAATAACATGATTCTTACTAAATATCAATACCTACACTGTTTTCCTTAACCACCAAGGAAAGTTGATCAATTTTCTGTAAAAGTTCTTTTTCTATCCGTTCTTGTTCCTGTTGCAACCAATTCCGGGCAGATAAAATCTGGTTACTGAGTTCCTCAATTGTGCCTTTAAATCTAAAACAAGAAATTAAGTTAGAGGCAAAATGCTTCTTATTTTATTTATTTATTTATTTATTTATTTGCTTTTTGGGTCACACCCAGTGATACACAGGGGTTACTCCTGGCTCTGCATTCAGGAATCACTCATGGCGGTGCTCAGGGGACCATATGGGATTCTGGGAATCGAACCCGGGTCGGCCGCGTGCAAGGCAAACGCCCTACCTGCTGTGCTATTGCTCCAGCCCCCAAAACACTTTTTAAATGACACTAAAGAATGTGAGTCCCAGCTATGAACTTTCTCATACCCATGTCAGTATTAACCGAAGCTTCCTCAGAATTCCATGCTTACCATTTCTTAGAATTTCACTGAGCATTACTGTAGGAAGGGGGGTGTCCAGGCAGGGAAGAGAATCATGGGGTCGGAGGTGAGGCTCAGTGGTACAGCACCTTCTTTGCACGTATGAGACTGAAAAAGTTCAAGTCCTGGCACTGTTCCACATCACCAAGTGTGATCCTGGCACTGCCTATGTCATACCCAGAGCCACAAGTGTGGAACCTCCACCACACCACAACTAGATGTATCGAGCACCATAACCAAATGTTATGGTACCTGGACACTGGAGTAGCAAAACATCCAAAAGAAGCAAAGGCCAAAATCAAGAAAAGTACCTAATAATATTTTCTGCCAGTGAAGAGCTGACAGTACTCAGTGACACACCAGGGAACGCAGAACCAAGCTAGCACTATTCTGTACAGTGCAGAGGACCACGGTACCCCAAATCAGAGGACACAGTGTCCCTGCCTATTTTCCTGAGTGTGCTTCTTTTCCTTGAGGGCTTTGCCCTCCTCCATTCCCTCTAAGGGTCCCAAAATTGCTTTAACCCCAAACTCAGATTCCCTAACTTAATTAATATTACCTAATTAAAAAAGAAAAAAATCCCTCCACTCCTCTTATCCTCTCTTTCCAAAAGTCCTTTGGGAAAAAGTCTTTCCATAAGCCCTGCCTCCCATATTTTATTTTTGTTATACAATTTTAAGAAGTCACCAAATAATATATGTGAACAGGAGATGTGATTTGAGTCATAATTGCAAGTAAGTGCCCATTGTCAAGCCCCCATTTGTGTGCAATATCTGTTTTCTTTTCTCCCTATTGCAAATCTCTCCAACATGCCTAGTCAGAGACAACCTGTCCCAGCCTCCCTGGCAGCTGTGAGGGATTCAGAGATTGAGACATGTCTCGAAGTGGCAAGAACAAGCTTCTTGATGGCATCATTACAAATGAAATTTTTTAATATCCCCTGGGCATGAAGCCACACCAGCAGCCCACCCTCTGGCTGGCCAGATAAACTGCTGAAGGTCTTTCTCTGTCGGATTAAACTTGAAAACACCAAAAATGATGACTAGAGCCTCTAATGCACAGACACCAAGATGAGGATACAAGGATCACAAAGGGAACACAACCGGATTGCTGATCCACACAATCAAATCAAAGGAGGCAGCCAGGAGGGGCTGGAGAGATAGTACAGGTTGGGAGCTTCCTTGCATGCAGCCAAACTGGGCTCAATCCCCAGCACCCTATATGGTCCCCTAGAATCACTGGGAGTAATTCCTGAGTGCAGAGCCAGGAGTAACCCCTGAGAAACACTGGATGTAGCCCCCAAACATATATATACATATGTACATATATATGTATGTGTGTGTGTAAAGAAAAATATGCCAATAGGAATACTATACCTGACAAGGCTGTCCACCAGAAATAAAGGAAAGATTTAAAAAAGCTTCCAAACAAAAAGCTTAAGTAGTTCATTGCTATTAGACATAACTCACAAAAAAACCTAAAGGAAATTCTTCTAGATGACATAGAAGATTGCCAATCAACAATGTAAAGACATTTATAAAGCTCACTGCTATTAGTAAATATATTATTAAGTTGATAGCCTCTATTATTGTAATGGTTGTGTACAGGTTGTCTATCAGATATTTATTTATTTATTTATTTATTTTTGGTTTTTGGGTCACACCCGGCAATGCACAGGGGTTACTCCTGGCTCTGCACTCAGGAATCACTCCTGGCGGTGTTAGGGGACCATATGGGATGCTGGGAATTGAACACGGGTCGGTCGTGTGCAAGGCAAACACCCTACCCGCTGTGCTATTGCTCCAGCCCCTATATCAGATATTTATTCTAGCACCCACCATACAGCTTTGATTACTTTGAATTACTTTTGATTACTTTGATTACTTATTGCTTTGAAATAGTAATAGTAACTCGGCCGGGCCAAGTCACAGCGCTGTTGGACATAGAGCTGTTGCAGCAGTGTATGCAGTGGCTCATCCACTGTGGGGTGCTGTCAGCCAACCACTGGGTGACCTGGGACTAGGCACAGGTATTTGACTTGGCACAGACCCTCCATTATGGTCCTGCTCTGCCAGCTGCTCAACAGCCTCCGGGCACACTCCATCAACCTCAAAGAGATCAACCTGAGGCTGCAGATGTCCCAGGTGCTGCCAGAGACGCAGGCAGGTGCGTGTTTGTCAGTGTACAGATCGTTACAACACACCAGTCGACCAAAAGCTTACATTTGGTAGATGGGAACACCTGTAAAGGCGATTAGAGGCCACCCCAAAAGCCTCCGTCCCTCTCGGAGAGCCCAGCAAGCTACCGAGAGTATCCCGCCCGCACAGCAGAGTCTGGCAAGCTACCCATGGAGTATTTGATATGCCAAAAACAGTAACAATGACGGTCCTCATTCCCCTGATCCTGAAAGAGCCCCCAATACACCATCAGGCTACATGGGGGCTAGCATAGGACAGGGATGTTACTGGCACCAGGTTGAGCAAACCGATGAACAACGGGATGACAGTGACAGTCACAGTAATTGCTTTGAAATTTTCTTTTATAGCTTCTGTGAAAAGTGCCATTGGATTTGATGGGGATAGCACTAAATATCATTTTGGTAATATGAATATTTTGATAATATTCTCCAATCCATGAATGGGGGAATCTGTACATGTGCTTCCATGACTTACAGGTCTTCATCAATTTTTAGTTTCCATGTAAAAATCTTTTTTTTTTTTTTGCTTTTTGGGTCACACCCAGCGATGCTCAGGGGTTACTCCTGGCGGTGCTTGGGGGACCATATGGGATGCCAGGGATCGAACTCGGGTCGGCCGTATGCAAGGCAAACGCCCTACCCACTGTGCTATCGCTCCAGCCCAAAAATCTTTTATTTTATTGTTCAAATTTATTCCAAAGTATTTAATTAGTTTTGATTCTATTGTAAATGAGATTGCTTGTTCAAAGAGATATTCAATAATCAGATAATGGCAGGGGGGATTAGGATTGTGCTCAGGGTTTACCCTCAACTCTGAGTTCTAGGATCACTCCTGGCAGTGCTGGGGGGACCATATTCACTGCTGGGGATGGATCAGTGTTGACTGTATGTAAGGCAAGAACCTGACCAGCTGTACTATTTCTCCAGCCCCAACATACATTCTTTTTCATTACAAATTTGTTGAGAGTCTTTATCATGAAAGAAAGATGATTTTTGTCAGATGGTTTTTCTGCCTTTATTGAGGTGGTTATGTGACTTTTATTCTTCATTCTGTTAGCTTGTCGTGCTATATTTCTTAAGCTATATTTATCTTCATCCTTGCACACTAGGGATAAATTCTATTTGACCATGGTGTGTAATCCTTTTTACATGCTGTTGAGTAAAGAAAGTAAAGGTCTGTCAGGATTTTGTTCTAGCTTTTTTCCATCTATGTGTTCATCAAAGATTTAGTCTTTAGCTACTTTTTTTCTCTTTTAGTTTTTTTTTTCTTTTTAGGTCACATCCAAAAATGCACAGGGGTTACTCCTGGCTCTGCACTCAGGAATTACTCCTGGTGGTGCTGGGGGACCATATAGGATGTTGGGAATTGAACCCAAGTCAGCCTCATGCAAAGCAAACTTCCTACCCGCTGTGCTATCACTCCAGCCCCTCTGTTTTAGGTTTTTGGATCATGCCCAGCAGTGCCCAGGGCTTACTCCTGGCTCTTCACTCAGGAATCACTGTCACTCCCAGTGAGGGACTGTATGGGTTTCAGAGGATTGAACTTAGGCAGCCACATGCAAGGCAAGAGCCCAACCCACTGTACTGTCTCTCTGGCCACTTAACTGTTTTTCTTAAAATATTTCCCCATCGGGCTGGAGTGATAGCACAGTGGGTAGGGCGTTTGCCTTGCACGCGGCAGACCCAGGTTCGATTCCCAGCATCCCATATGGTCCCCTGAGAATCGCCAGGGGTAATTCCTGAGTGCATGAACCAGGAGTAACCCCTGAGTATCGCCAGGTGTGACCCAAAAAGAAAAAAAAATTATTTCCCCATCTAAGAACCAAAGAAATAGTTCAAAGGACTGGAACACATGCTTCACAGGTGGGGGTTCCTGGATTCAATCATTTAGAGGACCATAGTCCCCTGGGCACTGCAGGGGGTGACCACTGACCACCAGGCCAGGAGTGGTCCTGAGTCCTGCCAGTTGTAACCTCATAATTAAAAATATTTTTCCCTCAAAGTAAGTTTTTATAATTGACTTTGGTATCACATTGGTTTGGCCTTGCATAATGAATCTGAAAGCATCCCCTCTTCTATTTTTGAAGAGTTTAATATCCTGTATGAAGGAAAAATAGAAATTCATGTCTGCTGACTAGTCATGACTTCTATGGATATAGGAAATAAGAAAAAAACCAAAATGTTTATTTTCTTCCTATGTGATATGAGAAAAAGTACTGGAGAGATCTTTCTATACTTGGCAAGCTTGTAGGAGCTATGAGAAATACAGACATAACTCAATAATTATATAAAAACAGGTTATTAGAGGAAAGAAACCATGTTTTGCATTTTTTTCTAAAATTCTTCTAAGGACAACAGCCCTGAAACACCATTGATTACGGAAGCAAAGAGCTTTAAGAACCATGAGGATAATTAACTGAAACTTTCTATAAGTCTCTAATAAAATTCCATATGTAAGTCATTTTTGGTGCCAGGGATTTGGCTGAACAGCAGAGTACCTGCCTTTCATATGCCCTGGGAAAGGAAGGAGGAAGGGAGGGAGGGAGGAAGGGAGGGAGGGAGGAAGGGAGGGAGGGAGGGAGGGAGGGAGGAAGGGAGGGAGGGAGGAAGGGAGGGAGGGAGGGAGGGAGGGAGGGAGGGAGAAAGGAAGGAAGGAAGGAAGGAAGGAAGGAAGGAAGGAAGGAAGGAAGGAAGGAAGGAAGGAAGGAAGGAAGGAAGGAAGGAAGGAAGGAAGGAAGGAAGGAAGGAAGGAAGGAAGGAAGGAAGGAAGAGATCAAGAAACCTTGGGAGATAGAACAGTGGTTAAGGCACCTGCCTTGCACGAAGGTGACCCAGGTTTGATTCCTGACATCCCATACAGTCTCCCAAACTCTCTGACACTGATCTCTGAGAACAGGGCTGGAAATAAGCCCTGAGTAGCTCCAGATATGGCCCAAACACAAACAAACAAAAAGTTTCTATTATGTGTGTAGATAAATATAGCTATCTTAAGTCAGTCATATACAAGCTTATACATGTTAAAATGTTTATGCACAAACACATGCACACATAGACACAGTCACTCTGGTTCTGCCACTCCAGAACAATCCCAGTTCCTGTAGGTTCCAGCTGGTTTGGTAATCACCAAACCAGGGGAGCATCAGAGGGGGTCCACTACACTATAGGGTGGGGGAATACTCGAAGGGCTGGAGCACAGGCCTTGCACTCTGAGGCATCTGACGACAGATGAGTGAAAAATGAACATGTGATACATACACACAAAGGAATACTGTGGGGCTGCCAGGAATGATGAAATCATTCAATTAGCTGCAACTTGGAGCTGGAGGACACCATGTTAAGGGAAGTGAGTCAGAAGAAGGACAAACACAGGATGGTTTCACTTATCTGTGGCATAGGGAACGCATGGTATCAGAGAGGTGATACCAGGAAGGTCCTAGGCCCTGATTTTTAGAGCTGAGGACAAGGAATAAAAGAAACTGGGGTGGGGGCAATGAAAGGAGAAGGATGGGAGGCAAAGGGCAGAGGGCAAGGGCCGTGGACACAGGGACACAGCAGTGTAGAGGTGACATGTCTCTATACATCTAAACCACAAAACTGCAACACCAACAGGAGACCCAAACGACAACAATCACACTACAAGCTGTGCCTGTCGAGGAGGCAGACGGGGCGGGGTGGAGGGCAGAGGGACCTGGGGACACTGGGTGGAGGGAAGCTGACACTGGTGGTGGGGTTGGTGCTGGAACATTGTATGCCTGAAACGCAACTATAGATAACTGAATAAGTCATGGTGCCTTGTTGTTTTAATTTTTGGGGGGTTTTGGGTCACACCCAGTGATGCACAGGGTTACACACCTGGCTCTGCACTCAGGAATTACCCCTGGCTGTGCTCGGGGGACCATGTGGATGCTGGGAACCAAACCCAGGTTGGCCGCGTGCAAGGCAAACACCCTACCCGCTGTGCTATTGCTCCAGCCCCGTTTTAAATTTCTTAATGTAAAATCTTTTAATTTAATTAAAAATAGGAAAAAAATAATAAAACACACATTTGCTTATATCACCTCAGCTGCTGCAAATCCTTGCTCGAAGACAGACAGGAACCCTGGGGCTGTTTCGAGGGAGCCTTGTAAGCTGCGTCTTCTCCCCTGGGCCACGTTGCTCCGCAGCCCTCAATCCCATCCCGAAGTGCCCCACCTCCAATGCCCTCGGCACCCCTCTGCCCATCTCCATTGCTTAATCCCAGCTCTTCCTTCCCACATCACCCATTAGAGACCCCACATGGAGCCACCGTACCCCCAGGGTCATTTCCTGTGGCCTCTGTGACCCATGACCACTACGTGGTGCTGAGACACTTGATTCTCTCTGCTGTGACAGGTAAGGGTCAAACGCAGTTTCTGCTCTGCTTTCCCTGTACCCTTGGAGTTGAGAAATGCCTTATCTTAAGGCCTTGTGGTGACGGGAAAGGTAGAAACAGGATCAGGTGGCTACATGGGGACCCAGGGAGGCAGCTAGAGAAGAGCAGGAGCTCTGAGAGGCCTGTTTGGGGAGCTGGGCAGAGATGAGTAGGTCATAAATCAGAAAAAATGACCAGAACTGGGGCTGGAGAGATAGCACAGCGGGTAGGGCATTTGCCTTGCACGCGACCGACCCAGGTTCGAATCCCAGCATCCCATATGGTCCCCTGAGCACAACCAGGGGTAATTCCTGAGTGCAGAGCCAGGAGTAACCCCTGTGCATCGCCAGGTGTGACCCAAAAAGCCAAAAAAAAAAAATGACCAGAACTGAAGGACTCTTGGGGGCCAGAGAGATAGTAGAGTGGATAGGGGGTTGGCCTGGCATGCAGCTGACCCAGGTTCAATCCCTAGCATCCTATGTGGTCCTCCAAACAACACCAGGAGTGATTCCTGAGTGCAGAGCCAGGAGTAAGCCCTGAGCATCATGGGGTGTGACCCCAAAACAAACAAAAGAGTAAGAAAAGAATAGAAGGACCGAAACTCACATGTTAGGAGTGTGGGGCTCCTGAAACATCCAACAGATAATACACATGTTATTAATAACATGTTTAGATCTATATGGGTCATGGCCCCTAGAGGGGGTCATTTTTGCTTCTACAAAATCTCCAGCACCCAGGCCTGGGTTTCAGTTAATATGTACGGAATGAATTATGCTGAATTATGATCTAAATACTGTAGCACTGTAGCACAGTTGTCCTGCTGTTCATCGATTTGCTCGAGCAGGCACCAGTAATGTCTCCATTGTGAGACTTGCTGTTACTGTTTTTGGCATATAGAATACGCCATGGGTAGCTTGCTACGCTCTGCTGTGCGGGCAGGATACTCGGTAGCTTGCTGGACTCTCTGAGAGGGGCAGAGGAATCGAACCTGGGTCGGCTGCATGCAAGGCAAACGCCCTACCTGCTGTGCTATCGCTCCAGCTCTAAATACTAAGAAGAATGTTTAAGAAGGCAAACTGACGGCATGCTAGGGGCCAGAGAGACAGCACAGCAAGTAGGTAAGGCACTTGCCTTGCATGCAGCTGACCCCAGCTTGATCCCCGGCACCACATAGGGTCCCCCCAGCCCCGCCAGGAATGATCCCTGAGCACAGAGCCAGAAATAAGCTCCGAGCACTACAGAGCCTATCCTCCAAATCCCAAAACAAGCAGAAGTGACAATATGCTACAAGGAAGCTTTTGCTTTTAACTTCTCTATTGTTTTCCTTTGTGCAATAAATAAAAACTAAGAGAAAAAATAATTCTTGTCAAGTTGATTTAAACTATAACACCCCCCACCAAAGACCAGGAGGACACTTGGAGGTTGCTGAGTACATAGCAAGTAGGCACCAGGCCGGGAGTCCAGCCCCCAGAACCACTTATCCCATCCCCAAGCACCGCTGCAAAGCAACTTCCTAGAAAATACCATCAGCACAAAACAGATATTCATGGTTTCACACTCACTTGGTGTCCAAAAGCTGCAGCTGATGGTTGCTGTCCCTGTGGGACATCTTCAGCTTGGTGCTCTGCTCTGATATCGACACATCAACTCTGTTCAACAGCTGAGAGATCTAGAAAAGACACTTCCCGGTCAGAGCTGCAGCTCGGGCCCCAGAGGTCATTGCCAGAAGCACAGTCAGTGGCTTGCTCGCCAATGGCATCAGTGGTCTATAATATTAATAAACTCTATTGACATTCACCTCATCTTCCCACACCCATTTCCCTAAATTCACAGGATTCAAGGCCAGACACGCAGCTAGCAAATCCAAGTGGTGGTGTCAAGCGGGGGTTAGAGCTGATGGGCATCCACACCCTGGCCCAAGACCTTCCACCTGCCTGCAAACAATTTCATCATCTCCACCCTGGAATCCTGTAGTTTAAGGTGAATGCTGGTGATGGAGTAAAGTTCTTCTTACTGAAGCCACACAGGGCTCAGATTTACCTCTTAGTAAAAGTTTTTTTAAAGTTAAAAAAAATATTTCTTTTATTTTTTTTTAATGTAATTAATTTGATTTGGTAGTCACACCTGGTGGTGTTCAGGACTTCTCCTGACTCTGTACTCAGGGGCCACTCCTACAGGGACTCAGGAGATCAGGTTGGCTGTGGGAACTGAACCCAGCTCGGGCACATGCAGGGCAAGTGCTCTCCCTGCTGGCTGTATCTCCAGCCCTGGAAAGTGTCATTTGTAGGCTATACTCTCCTTTCTCTCACTACCCTCCACTCCCTCATCAAATTTTGCAGCGAAACTAGTCCTACGGAAATACCTTCACTTTCTGTAAAAATGATGATGCTTTTTATTCCCTATTTAAAGGTTCATGAAACAGGTATTTGTCAAAACAAGAGAAGCTAGGTCTCTTGTGGGGAGACCTCGACATCTCTCACTTTACTAGAAAAATTTTTAATTCTTTTTGGCACCTATTTTCCCATACAATAAAAATTTAATTTTTTTCCTTTTTTTTTCTTTTTTGGTGGTTTTATAGTATCTATGGTTTTTACATAAGTAAGTTTAAATCCAAATTAGAGACAGTTAAGACATGGTAATTTCCACCACCACCACCCCACACCCTGCTAGTTTGGGAATCTTGTTTTATTATTTTGTTATTTGGGGCCACAATTGAAGTGCTTGGGTCTTACTCCTGGTTCAGGGATCACTCCTGGCAGGGCTTAAGGGATCATATAGGGTGCTGGGGACCAAACCCAGGCTTGTCTATGGTATTATCTTTGTGGCCCCTTGTTTGGGATTTTTGGTGCTAGAAATGGATCCCAGGATCTCACACATGAGAAGCACATGCTCTGCCACTGAAAATAAATTTCCCCAGCCCAGAAAAATAAATACAAGATGTTTTGCATCCAATGAGTTGGCTGATGCACATTTTACTGGATCAGTCTCT
Source organism: Sorex araneus (assembly GCF_027595985.1). Classification (NCBI taxonomy): domain Eukaryota; kingdom Metazoa; phylum Chordata; class Mammalia; order Eulipotyphla; family Soricidae; genus Sorex; species Sorex araneus. The sequence goes on along the minus strand of NC_073311.1, from coordinate 2,919,773 downwards.
CGTCAAGTGAAGAAAAGAACGCAGGGCTAAGGAAAGTTCTAGGAGACAGCCCATTCATGGCAAAGGAAAACTTTTTAAAGGAAAAAAAATACCCAAGAATGACATGCCCTATGTTTTGCTTTGTGATTTAAATCTGTAAATTTTGAGGTGGGGCACATTACATCTCATCAATGGACCTTCCATCTTGCTTGTGCCATATGCAGTGGCTCAGAGCATGAAATCTAGGGGTACAGGAACTATTTCCTGACCCAAAAGTCAGGACAAGCCAGAGGTAGGAGAACACCTGACTGCTTACCTGCGTGGTTGGGAATTTTAACTCAGAATTCTGTTTGAAGAGCAAGGGGAAGGATTTTAATTTTTCTTTATTTATTGGGGAGGGGGGCCAGGATCGCACCCAGTGATACTCAGGGGTTACTCCTGGCAGTGCTTGGGGAACCATTTGGAATGCCGGGGTTTGAATCCATAGTCAAGGCAATCACCTTATCCACTGGACTTGGCAATCACCTTACCCAGTTGGACCATAGTCAAGGCAATCACCTTACCCACTGGACTATCTCTGCGGCCCTTGGGAAAGAGCCTTAAGACAAAGACTGGAAACCCCCAGCACGAGGCCGCCCTGGTTGGGAGGAGCCGGGCCAGGCTGCGAGTGGGGAGAAGAGGGAAAGGTGGGTCTGTGAAGCCCGGCTGGCTCCTCCTGCAGGAGACACACAGGCTCTTCTGTGCCGCAGACAAGGTCCCTCCTAGAACGAGTCCCCGAGGTGGCCATACCTGTCCTTCTGCATCCTTGATTTTCGTCTCCAAGATGAGCTTGGCGGCTTGCTGTTCCTTGTTCAAGTGCTGGAGCCCCTCGTAGGTGGTTTTGTGCTCCGCAGAGAGTCTGGCGATGCTGGCGTCGCACCTGTCCCAGCAAACAAACCCAGTCAAAGGCAGGAAAGTGGAAGAGCGGGCACAGGGCTTCTTGGTGCACAAACGTCTGATGGGCTCATAGGAGCTGAGCTAGGCGGCCTTGGAAGAGTCAGAGAGGTGCCTTCACGAGGGGTGTCTGTTTTGCTGCTTTTGTTTTCACTTGGGGGCTATGCACGAAGGGGGCTCAGGGCTTCTTTCTGGCTCTGTGCTCAGGGGTCACTCTTGGGAGTGTCTGGGGTACCATCAATCTATTGAGTCACTGAGCCTACACTTCAGTAAGAAGGGACAGTAATAACCTCCAGGAAGATGAAATGGGACACCCAGACGCCAGGGGGCGCAAACCGACAGAATTTTGCAAGTCTAAGGGCTGGAGCAATAGTACAGAGGGTAGGGCGCCTGCCTTGTATGGGACTGACCATGGTTTCAATACCCAGCATCCTCGGAGTACTGCCAGGAGTGATCCCTGAGGTCGGGGCCAGGAATAAGTCCTGAGCATAGCTGGTGTAGGCCCCACGCCAAAAAAATTTTTTGCAATACTATTGGGGCCGAGAGATTAGACGGGATAGGGCGCCTGCCTTGCACGAGATCCCCAGCACCAGATATGGTCCAACCCTGGTTGATCCTCAGCACTACAAATGGTGCCCTGAGCACTGCCAGGAGTGATCTCTGAGCACAGAGACAGGAGTAATCCCTGATCACTGCCAAATTTGCTTGAATAAGCAAAAACTTATATTTGTGACTTCACTTTTATGAAAGGCAGTATGTCACATGTTTGAATGTTCTCAGCCCTTGCTAAAATGTATCTGTCATTGTATTTCTGTAGTTGCTCAGTTAACTATGGAACAACAATGATTGTTATAATTTGCCTGTGCTACCATTTAGGGGCACTGTGGGTTATTTCAGGAGCTTACTATTGTGAACAAGCTGCTCTGAGCAGGCCGTCCTACGTGTGGCACAAGCACAGAATTTCTCTCAGGAGAAACTGGCCATACAGACAATGTGGATGTTTAGCAATAAGAGGTGAGAGTAGTAAACAACGTAACGCTGATTTCCTGATAGAAGAGAAACTACTTTGTAAGGAGTGATGATATTTGACTTTTTTAATAACTAAAATTCTAATGACCCACATATTTCCTTATGTAAAGCAAGAGCTCAGTAAGTATTTGTTAATGAATGAATATAAGGAAATATTTACTATGTGCCATATCAAATGTGTTATATTTAATACATATATTATTTTGTCCTTGTAAAAGAGCTCCATTTTACAGATGAATAAAAATAGCAGACTACAAATGCTGCTTTTTTTAAATTTGGGGTTCATAATTTATTAGCAAAATTTGATTTAAATCATTTTGGGATGGGCTGGAGTGACAGCACAGCGGTTGGGTGTTCGCCTTTCACACAGCCGACCCGAGTTCGATTCCTCCGCCCCTCTCGGAGAGTCCGGCAAGCTACCGAGAGTATCGAGCCTGAGTGGCAGAGCCTGGCAAGCTACCTGTGCGTATTGAATATGCCAAAAACAGTAACAATAAGTCTCTCAATGAGAGACGTTACTGGTGCCCGCTTGAACAAATCGATGAGCGATGGGATGACTGACATTTTGGGATATCTGAAATGTTACCATGCCACAGAATATAGATGTATGATAGAAAAGTCTTACTTTCCAGCTCACACAGGACACTTAGGAAGCATCATATCAGCACAGTCCCATCATCTTTACAAAATGATTACAAGGACAGATTAGCTTTGAAAAAGTGATTTGGAAATGTCTCAAAATTATCCTGAAGCTTAAGAATCATTGAGATGCAGTTTTTCTTTTTGGGCCACACTTGGCAGTGCTGAGGGCTTCCTTCAGCCCTGTGTACAGGGGTCACTCCTGCTGGGGCTCATGGTGTCCGTGGTGGTGGGGATGGAAATGGGACCCGTCTCATGCGGGGCAGAGTCCCAGCCTGTGGTCCCCTGCGCCCTCCTACACACCCATTTCCACAAGCTCCAGCATCGTTCCAGGACTGTCTCCACCAGAAACACAAACACTTCAGCAAAAATTTCCACAAACACAGGAAGTTAAGCAGGTTAAAGTAAGTACATACATGTAGTAGACAACTCAAAAACCAACTACAAACTAAACCTCATCTGTGTGTAAATTAGAAGAAAGATCACAAGATTTAGTTATGTGGAAACAATGCAAATTAACATGGGAATGCTTTGCCAAATTAAAATCATACTTGGGTTGGGAAATATTAGGCTGCAATATTTTGGACCAGGACAGTGATGAATTGTTACTTTGTGCTATGCATGAGAAAGGTCTAGAACAATTATTAACTTTTGGGTTTGTCTTGTTTGGAGGTCACATCCAGTGGTGCTCAGGACTTACTCCTGGCTCTGTGCTCAGGGATCACTCCTGGAGGAGCTCAAACCCACACCAGTCACACATAAAGCCAGTGCCCTGCCCACTGCACTACCCCTCCCACCCCCACCCTGTGACCTTCTAGGGAGTGAAACAGAACCAGGTGTGAGATGGTCATTTGTACTCTGTACATCTTCGTGTATGTCGAGCTGTTTGTAGTCATGACAGATGCATAGGTGTACTTTTCTGTATAAAAACAGAGTAGGTAAGGAGAGACCCAGGGCAGCAGAGCACAGTATCACAGTCATTAGCTATCAGACGAGCAACAGCAGCTCAGGATTTATTATGCTAAAGGCGATGTTACTTTCCAATGCTTCCGGAAAAATGTATGAAAGAAAAAGTGAGTAAATTGGACAAAGGGTTAACAAATGGTGGGTCTTCCACATTTTCTGTAACTGTTAAGCTATTGGGGCTGGAGCAATAGCACAGCGGGTAGGGCATTTGCCTTGCACATGGCCAACCCAGGTTTGATTCCCAGCATTACATATGGTCCCCTGAGTACCACCAGGAGTAATTCCTGAGTGCAGAGCCAGGAGTAACCCCTGTGCATCGCCAGGTGTGACCCAAAAAGCAAAAATAAAACATAAATCTTAAACTATTTTTAAAAATATATATGAGGAAAGCAATTTTGCTATTTCAGCATTAAACAACAAAAGACACCTCCACCTTTTAGGAATTTAACAAAACTGTATCCATGCTCAACAATGTTAGGTAAGCCATCATTTGCAATCGATCTCATCCTACATCTAATTTCACCCGTGGCGTTTCAGATGATAGCTGAGCCTGTAATTGACTGTTCAGGTGTTCTCAGGTCAGCGCCTTGGCAGCCAGCACCTCCCAGGCGCAGTTCCAAGCCTTGGCCACCAGGGGACAGACAGACTCTATCACTTCCCAGCCAATCAATGACTGCTGTCCTGTCCCAAAGGCGTGGACAGGTGTGACTCTGGCAGTAACTAGAGAAAAGTCTCCTGGGGGTTGTGGGCAGAGCAATAGTGAAATGGCTACACTAGCACGCTACTGACCTGGATTGAATCCCCGGCTTCCCGAACAGTCCCCTGAGCACTGTCACGAGAACCAGGAGTGACCCCCGAGCATCCCTGGGTCTGTGCCCTTCTGCCCCCACCAAGAAAAGGGAAACCTGTCTTCTCTGGCTGGGACACAGCAGCCTAACATCAAGCAAGGACAGTTATTTAAACGTCAAGCAAGGACAGTTATTTAAGTGCTATTTAAAATATTAGTTGGTTAAAATTTTTTTCAATTAAAAAATAAAATATTTGTTTGTTCTCCTTCCCTATTATCAGAATCATTGTTTGTCCATAGTTACCGCACAGAGAAGATTATTAAGGCCTGATGAGCAGTTGACGACTGAATTTTACACTTTTGGTGAATTGAATGGCATGTTAAGTCACATGAAAATTGGATCTCACTAATGCTGTTGGTAGGGCCACGGCTCTCTGGGGGACCAAGGCACAGGGCTCAGGCACCTCACACCAGTCACTTCCCTAAGGCCCCGCCCCAAACGGGAGGGCAGCGCAGCAGCAGGATGGGCCCCCACGTCCCCGTAGGACCAGGAAAGCACAGGCCCCCGGAAGCTGCGCCATAGAGACTTTTGGAGACTCCCAGGCAGGCCTGTTCCAGGTGTTCTCAGGTCAGCGCCTTGGCAGCCAGCACCTCCCAGGCGCAGTTCCAAGCCTTGGCCACCAGGCTTGGAACTGTGCCTAGTGGGGGGCGCCTCTCACCCCTACAGATGCCCCTCAGCGACCAACCTGGGTCAGTGCGTTCCCTTGTCCCCAGACCACACACATGCTGAGGTGAGGGGGAGCACCGGGAGGCTGGAGGTGGGCGAAGCTCACCTCACCCGCCAAGCTCCCTCAATGTGCAGAGCCAGAAAGCTGAAAGGCGGCAGGGAATGCTCACTTCCCCTCAGTCTGTCTCAGCAGAAGCTCACACACAGGCCAGAGGAAAGATGGGCACAAACTGAAGTGCAGGTAGGCAGTGCTGCCCATGCGGTGCTTTTGATTGTTTCTCAACAAAAAGTATTTGCTCAGGAGAAGAAACCAGATGGGTGGAGAAGTTGATCAGAACATTTAAGGAAATTCAAGTTTCCTCGGTATTTTGAAAAAATTTCTCACTTCCCCCCCCCCTCACCTGTGGTGCTCAGAGCCCTCACCTGTGGTGCTCAGAGGTTACCCTGATTCTGTGCTCAGGGATCACTCCTGGCAGGGATCAGAACCATGTGGGATGCCGGGGATCAAACCTGGGTTGGCCATGTGCAAAGCAAGTCCCCTACCCAGTCACTGCACTATCACTCTGGCCCAGAGCTTGTCCATCTTTGTACCAAGAATCATGAGGAGACGCTCAGGACAGACAACCCCATCTACCGTCCGCTCACTCCATCACCACAGCACTCGCCTCCTTCACCTGCACCTGCAACAGGTCAGTTCAGCACCTCCCAAGTTCTTCTTGAGCTTGGGTTTTCTTAGCCCTCACCACATTGAGTAGTGTTACAGAAGTGGGTTTCTCTGAAATTGAGCAATACCACGAAGTAGTTCCTCTCAGTGACCTCCAAATCACTCATTCAGCCACACAAACACTTGTCGAACAGCTTCTCTTTTCCAGAATCTGTCCTAGACACTCAATCCATGAAAGCCAAAGGCAGCACTCTCCACTCTGAGACAATAAAGACAACATGGAGATTCATTAGGGCAGAGAGCAGGAGGGGAGCTCAGAAAGGTGATGTATCAGAGAAGACTTCCTGGAGAAGATGCCATTTGCACTGAACTTTATAGGCTGACCAGGAGTTAGAAGAGAGGGGCCAGCTACAGAGCCTGGGGTCCACTCTGAGCTGGGCAGAAGAGTACAGGTGACCAATCATCCTGGCTTCTGCTCAATCTGGATGGAACCTTCGCTGGCCCAGCAGAACCAAACACACATGTGCTGCATGCAGGGTCCTCCCATTCCCTGCCAGCGCCCTCTGCTCTAGAGAGGACTTGGCCCAGGGGTCCCGACTCCTCTGGCCCTGCCCTCACAGACTGCCCTCACTCGCCCCAGGCCGGGACAGATGCCCACCAGGCCTCCAGCCCCCCTGCATGGACTCATGACTGCAGCAGAGGACATAGGAGACCCACCAATTCACAGCCTCAGCCCGGCAGATGGAGACGCCATGCGCTCGGACTTTGATACGTGTGTGGACTGTGTATAAGCGCCCCTTTAATCCCGCAGCTGGGCTGGGCCCAGAACAGTGGGGGCACCAGAATAAACTCCCTGATCTGCTGAGTGGCTGGTCCCCAGGGTCCCCTACAGCAACCCCCCGCACACAAAAAAGAGTTGTTCAGCCCGGAGTATCCACACCGGGCCTCCAAGGAACATCATCATGGCACGGAGATCATTATTATTTGAGAGAGGGACACACCCGAAGAGCTCAGGGATGTCTCTTGGCAGGGCTCGGGGGAGCTGGTGGGGTGTCGGGGATCAAACTGTAACTGGCCCCGTGCAAGGCAAGTGCTTATTCCTGTGTTGTCTCTTGGGTCCCAGGTTCAAGAGGTGCTATTGTCCCTGCCCTAACTGCCGAGATAGATGGAGTCCCAGGGAGAGTCCAGCCCTGGGGCCATCTCCAGAGTCGCCTCCCACCAGAAGACGACCCACAGGGAGAGGATGGGCTTCCTTACAGTGCCAAGCTTTGCATGAGTCCCTGCTCCTCTCTCAAAGGTGAGGCCTCTATCCCCTTCAGTTTTTGTTTTGTTTGGGGGCTACATCAGACATACTCAGGGGTTACTCGTGACTCTGCACTCAGAATTACTCCTGGAGGGCTTGGGGGACCATATGGATGCCAAGGATTGAACCCCAGTCGGCCACATGCAAGCATCCTATCGGCTGTACTATCTCCCATGCCCCTTTATCCCCTACTTAATGGGCTAGTAAAAACCCTGTTTTCTCCCATTTAGTCTGGACTTTCCCTCCATGCAGCCTCTATACACATGCAGTTAAAATATTTTTCCCTACTGATCTGCTCAACGTTACTTTGATTGTTTGAATAGTCTGAGAAAAACCCAGAGTTTGCAGGGGAGTACCCCCTTCATATGCCCCTATAAACAACAAGAGTCAGCAGAGCTTGTCTGTCATTTCCTTCCACACACCCACTTGGGGCCAGAGTAATAGTACAGCAGGGAGGGCATTTGCCTTGCATGTGCCTGACTTGGGTTTGATCCCCAGAATCCCACATGGTCTCTCAAGCACCATCAGGAGTGATTTCTGAATGCAGTGCCAGGAGAAACCCCTGAGCATTACCAAATGTGGCACCCCCAAAAATCTATCCACCCCGCAGTGTAGAAACGCAACCAATCATGGCATGCTGGGAATCCTGCTCATCTATGACCATCAGATTTTTGTTTGATTTGTTTGGGGGCCACAGCTGGTGGCACTTGGGGCTTACTCCTGGCTCTGTGCTCAGGCATCACACCTGGTGAGCCTCAAAGGACCATGGGGGCCTGGAATCAAACTCGAATCACCCACATGCTGGCAAGCACCTTTTGCCTCATTTTTCCAGCCCCACCCTACAGTCATGTCTATGGAAAAGCAGGAGATGCCCTCTGAGGACATGAGAGCTACACCGGGGCCTCATGAGAAGGCTCCCCACCAAAGCAGAGTGCACGGAAAGCTTAGCTGAGCAGGACCCTCCGCGAGGGAGAGACCCCTACCTTGCCACTCTCCCCCGAAGATCGCCCAAGCCCGAGAGCTGCCGCATCTCCAGAGTCTTTAAGGCCGAGTTTGTTCCATAGCTGATGTTGTCCCGGGCACGAATCTGCTCCTGCAGCACCTGTGGGACACAGAGCACAGCCCTGCGGTCACCCACCCTGGCAGGGGCCACAGACGCAGCTCAGCTTCTTCCCTAGGCTCAGCTGGCTCCAGGGCTCACTTGGCAGCCTGGGCATATTATGGTGTCCCCTGCCCAGCTGGAAGTGATGCCAAGCATCCAGCCCCTAGCACCACTGCGTGGGACCCAGAATACAAATGAAAAAAGGAGGAGTGTTGGACTGTTTTTCCAACACTCCCTGCTACACACACACACACACACACACACACACACACACACACACACACAGAGGTTAGGAGATGCATTAGAAGTTATGCCAGGCCACAGCCCTTCACCATTCACCAATACAAACTCTGGCATCGGGGCATGGAGGGAGGCAAAGCTCAGACTCAACACTGCCCTCATGCGCTGGTTTCTGGACAACTGAGTCCAGTGAATTACCCATCCCAGGCTTGTGTCCTTTGTCAGTAGTAATGGTGATGATACTCTAGAATTGCTGTAGTATTCTGTAAGGTCAGAGATATCAACAACAACAAAAGAGCACCTAGCACGTTGCCTTAGTATATAGTAAACACATGAAAAGTCAATCATGTATTTTTTTTCTACTTTATTTATTTGGGGGGGGTCCTTCAAATACACCTACCAGCACTCGAAGGATCATTGAGCCGGCCAAGGCCTCAGCTGCATGCCAGCGCTGTCCCCTCCATGCCACCACCCAGTCCACTTTTCTAATCTTGAATCTATGGTCCTTCTGCTGGGTTGGCGGGATGGCGCCTCCTAGGACAACAGGAAACGAAAGCAAAGCTGGGCCCTGGTGGGCAGCTTGGCTAAGTGCACCTGCTGTGCAGGCGGAAGGCCGCAGCCTGGCCCTGATGGTGCTGTATGCGTAGAGTTACATAGCTGAGGGGGCACTCCCGGTGGGGCTCCAGGGGCCAGCAAGCAAACACAGCCCTCCAGCCCTTTCAGTCATCTCTCCCATTCTAAATTTTAGCGCTCACTTTCTCTTTGATCTGAGCCTGCCTCTCTACCTAGGTCTGCTTCTTCATCTTCATATGGTTCTATTATTTTTACTTCTTATTTCTAATTATACTGGTTTATTTTTTTAAAGTCTGGAGATAGGGTATTTGCCTCACATACACAGCTGACTCAGATTCCATCCCCAGCACCCCAAATGGTCCCCTGAGCCCCGCCAGGAGTGATTCCCTGAGCAGACCCAGGAGTAAGCCCTGAGCATTGCTGGGTGTGTCACCAAAAGAACAAAATAAACTAAAAGTACACTCTGTAAGGTATTTAACATTTTTCAGTGCTTTAAGATTTGCTTTGTGGCAGATGATTGATTTTCTTTTTAGTGTTCCGTAGCTATACAAAAACATTGTGTAAGGAACAAAAGGTTCAGTATTGTTTGTTTAGTTTGCTGCTTCCAAAATTCATTTTCTCTAGAACTTTTTGTGTACTAAAGGTTTCTTTTGCCATGAAAGAGATATTATAAATTCTCCCACTGCAGACTGTTTTTATTATATTCTCACATTTACTGTATTAAGTTGCCATTTTATTTAGCAATATATAGTTAAAAATGAAGAGTGGCTATAAGCATTATATAATAACCTCCTTTATCTGATTTAGTGCTTTAATAATAAGTTCCAACTGACCTGTTAATAATATTGTTTCTACGCTTTTAAATAGTACATAGTGGAGCTAATTGTACACCACGCCAAATCCTAGGCACTAAGGTGTGGTAACTCGATCCTCACCTGCTCTCCAAGGGAGGTCTATTAGGATTCCCATTTTACAGAAGCTGTTAGGTGACCTGTCCACAGCCTCATCAGCAGTGCCCGAGCTGAGGTCAGAACCAGCTCATCTGGCTCCATAGTCTAGTCTCTCAGTCACTAAACTGCTATGAGGTATCACTCATTCTTTCATTTAAAAAGAAAATTTATGAGGCCACACTCAGCACTGCCAATCTTGACAGAGCTGGGCTGCCTCAGCCAGTAACACTGGGGCCCCCGGAGGAGTTCTGGGTAGGAGGTGGGATACTGGGGACCAAACCCGAGACCTAGCACCTGCTCTAGCATCCGAGGCCTCTCAACAGTCGTCACGATGCCCGTGCCCATTCACCCGTTTGTGGTATGAGTTTCCTTTCTTCTCCCCTGGTGGGTCTGGAGTATCTGGCTCCTGCCGCTGTCTCCTCTCCCCTGGCTCCTAACCACTGCTGCTCCATGGAAGGTGACCGTCGCTCTCCAAACCTCACAACCAAATCACTCCACACCTGCTCCCACTCTTTCCCTCAGCTCTGCCCCCTGAGGGTGCAGAGAATCCTGTGACCAGCAGCCACACCCCACGAGACTGCCTTGAAAGAAGCTTATTCTTCTCCCCCTAGTCTTCTCGAGTTCCCAGCTAGCGTTTGCTCAGAGCCTCTCCACGGAGGCAGGGAGTGATATTTTGACTTGGACAATGTCTATCCTATTTCAGTGTTGTTTTTTGTTTTCTTTTTTCCAGCTCTGGAGATCAAACCCACATCGAGTCTTGTTCTTGCAGTGCTGGGGATGGAACCCGGGGGCTCACAGGTGTAGATAAAGGCTCTGCTGGGAACTGCAGCCCCACAGGTTGTCTTCTGTCTTTCTTTTTATTTTTTGGTTTGGGACCACACCTGGCAGTGCTCGTGACTTACTCCTGCCTCTGTACTCAGGAGTCAGTCCTGGCAGTGCTTTGGGGACCACATGAGATGCTGGGGATCAAACCTGTCTTGTCCGTGTGCCAGGCAAATGCCCTCCCCGCTGTGCTCTCTCTGGCATCCATTTCTTTTTTTTTTTTTTGAAGTAAATAGATTTTATTCAGAGGTTTCTGAGGGAGGGAGGAAGGGATAAGTGGGAGAGAGAACTAGTAAGAATAACGCGGGCTTCTCCAAGGGTGGAGGAAGCCCTTACACATAACCGAGCTTTAGACACAGAAGTATGAAAGCATGAAAGTACACATCTCAAGAGAGGAGATGCGGGTGACACATGTGCTTGGCCACGCGGGCGCAAGCAGCACATGGGCTCAGGCAGCATATGCGCTCTGGCATCCATTTCTATGAGATGATACAGGAGCACTGTCAGGGTCACTGACCAGCTTCGTGACACTTCTCCTGTCTCCTTTCATTAGGACCCACGCAGACTCGTTTAAGAGTCCTTTCTGTTTGTTTGTGTTGCTTACCTGGGCCTCTGAGTCATGCTCAGTGGGACCCGGGGCCCTTCCTGCCAATTCTCAGCCAATGGGCCCCTGGTTCATTGCAAGGGCCAGAGCCTGTAGTGGTTCCCCAGGGGTGCCCAGCCATTCTGGCAGTGCTGGCGATCTCCTGGGCCAAGTACAGTGGCCATCTCTCAATCGCTATGGGTGAACAAACGGTCACTCTTTGTTCATCCTCAGGAGGGAGCCCACTGTAAAGGCAAGGAGCTTGACCCCATATGGACTTCCTTTCCAGTTGCCCAAAAGTGGCAGGAAATGGGCTTTTTCCTCTGTATAATGGCTCCTAATGTCCAGAGGCCTGTGAGAAGCTTTTGTTTGGAGTCCAGGGATTTTACCAGCATGGACCCACTTGTGGATGCTTTAAGTCAGTTCTGCCTAGAAGCCCATGAATATTTCAATGCAATCTCCAGTCAGCTCAAGTAAACGTTCTTCTCTTAGGAGAAACTATTCTCTTTCCTTCCTCTGGAATTCCAGCGAGCCCCTACTGGCTGCCTGGCTCTGTCCTCCAAGCTTCTCTCTGCCCATACATGTTCTCTCTGTCTCTACTTATGACACTGCAGCACTGGTTTTACTGTCTTCCAAGAAACTTATTCATTTCATACATGTAACTATCTCTGCTTCTCCTTCACTAACTGACTTAAAACTGGACATCCAAGAGAGAACTTGTATTTGGGTCTCAGTCAAGCAGGGCCCGTCTCAGTCATGCGGGGCTCCCCTAACAGAATGCCCTGGACCAGATGACTGACACAGGACCCACATTTCCTTCTAGGAGATTCCAAGGCCTTAGGTGTGAGACAAGTGTGGAGTGTGGTGTGTGGTTGGTTACTAAGAGCCTCTCCCAGCCTTGCTGTATCTTCCCAGGAGCCAGGAGCTCAGCTCTCTCCTCTCCTTACAAGGAAAGGAAGCCCTTGAGGAAACACCCTCCCTGACCCTAAGCGGTCCCCAAAGGCTCACCTTCCAGTGGCCTTACAAGGGATTGGAGCTTCAACACTGGCCTTCACTCTGGGTGGGGCACACTCGATCTTCTCAGGCCCTAATTACTTCTGACTGGAGGTCTCTCTGCCCATCAGGACCCACCCGAAGACCTGGGTTACTCCTGACCCTGGTGGCCAGTCCTCCTTTGGTGTGATAATTCTTTTTGTTCTCCGCTATGAGAGTAAAACATCAGAGTGTAGAGTTGGAGAGGCCAGAGAGACGGTACAAGACCAACGCGGGTTCTTTCCTAGTCCCGACAGGGTCGCTGAGCACACTGGGAGTGATTCCTGAGTGCAGAGCCAGTAGTAAGCCCTGGGCACCACCCCTGCTCACGGCCATACCGAGCTCTGTGCTCCAGGTCCTACCTGCACTGGGGCCAGTCAGCGCCTTAACCATGCATCTAGCTCTCCAATCCCTACTATTTTTTTAACTTTCAATATATACTTGAAAAGTACACTTACGAACATTTTAGGGCCAGAGAGATAGCTTCTCTTGCACATAGCCAACCTAGACTAGCTACAGACACTGCATATGATCCCAGAGCAGCCCTAGGCATGAGCCCTGAGCACTGAGCCAGGAGTAAGCTCTGAGCACTGAGAAAAAAAGAAAAAGAACATCTTAAAAAGAACCTCTTAGAATGAAGTGAAGATCATTAGCCACTCAGGTTGGGGAGTGGGTATGGGAGGGGGGTATATTGGCGTTCTTGGTGGTGGAACATGTGCACTGGTGAAGGGATGGGGGTTTGATCATTATATGACTGAGACTTAAACCTGAAAGCTTTGTAACTTTTTTCATGGTGATTCAATAAAATAAAAAGTTAATAATAATAATAATAATAATAAAGGAACCTCTTAAAAGTATTTTTAGACTTCCTGGTAAAGAAGAAAAATCAGAGAGATGAAGGTTCTGTGTTTTATACTGAAAAGCTGAGGCTGGAGTAACAGAGAAAAAAATTTTTTTTCACTGGGAGGATTTTGGAGCTGTTAAACCTATTTGGTATTTGCAGAAGTTTTCAGCTTTTTTTTCTGAATGAACTTGCTCTATTAAGAAGAATGCAAACCAGTTACACTCACCTGTGAATGACAAAATGTTAGTCATCAGCATGCATTCCTGCAAGGAAACTTCAGATGTGACTAATCAGGGCTCTCCATCTCCCACTGAGAGACTCTCTCAGCAGGAAGCAGCTCTCATGGACTGGTTTTCAAAAGGCTTCTCTGTTGTGTATGTGGTGCTTCAAACTTTTGTTTTGTCTTGTTTTGTTTTCTTTGTGTTTTGGGTCACACCCAGCAATGCTCAGGGTTTACTCCTGATGGTGCTTGGGGGACCATATGGGATGCCAAGGATTGAACCCAGGTCAGCTGTGTGTAAGGCAAATGCCCTCTACACTGTACTATAGCTTCAGCCCTTTGATGCTTCAAGCTTTTGAGTACAATAGGTGTAAGACCAAGATTCTCAAATACTTTGGGATGCCTAAGGGTCCCCAAGCGGCTTGTTCAACACGAATATTCTCAGGCCTCCTCCTGAGAGCAGCTGATCTTGGGACTGGGTCAGAAATAGGGATGCTTGTGGGCCACAGGCCATTCTGGAGAAACACTGCGTTAGACACAGTAGAAACAGCAAAGGCTATCACCAGTCTTGGTTCATTCGAATTTTTTTTTTCTTTTTGGGTTACACCCGGCGTTGCACAGGGGTTACTCTTAGCTCACGCACTCAGGAATTACTCCTGGCGGTGGGCAGGGGACCATATGGGATGCTGGGAATCGAACCCAGGTCGACCATGTGCAAGGCAAATGCCCTACTTGCTGTGTTATTGCTCCAGCCCCCTCATTCAATTTTTTTTCAGTCAAAAAATCTCTAAACAAAGAAAAGGAACAGCAATTCCTAAAGGAGGAGCTCAAAATTCACCTTTTTAAAAAAAGGTTCCACTTTTCTAGGAAGCAAAGTAGCAAGAGATGAAAACCACACGATTGGGAATCGGCAGCTATTAGTAGTGGGGGCTGTGGGGAGGGGCCGCGGGGGACTGCTTTCTGCCCTCTTCTGCTATGAACTTAAAACTGATCTGAAAAAAAACTTTAACATCTTAAAACTTGAAATCACATTTTTATCTACCTCCACAATGAAGTCAATGTTTCTAATAGCAGGGCTAGGGAGACGTGCCAATGGCAGAGGACATGCCTGGCCTGTGAGGCCCTGAGTTTGATCCCCAGCCCATGAGGGGTCATCAGGTGACCCCAGCACTGCTGTGCCTGAGCGACAAGCTGACAGGTCCCCAGCACTGGGCTGAGAGCCACCAGAAGAGACCTCAGGTTTCCTGACAGTGCTGGGGATGGCCCCCATTAAGAAAAACATATATATAATTCTTTAATAACAATGTTATCTTAGTTTTAAAGTTTTGAACAGAATAAATACAAATAATAATTTGCAAATAAATGCATGTTCCATGAGATTCTCAACACATGTGGGGGGGGGGTGGTAATTGGACCACACCCAGTGGTACTCAGGGCTTACCCAAGGCTCCATGCTCAGGGATCACTCCTGGCAGGGTCAGGGATTAAACCAGGTTGGCCATGTGCAGAGCGAGCATTTTACCCACTGTTGCTATTTCCTTGGCCCCAATCTTTAAGACTATAGAGGAATTCTGATAGCAAATGAGCACTGTTGCAGAGATTGTCCACTTTATTCTGAGCCTCCCTCTGCCATCAATACTCACCCTCTTCCCACAAGCTTGTTTTTTACTGCAGGTCCCACCTCACCAATCCGTATACTGTGGGCAGAATTTGGGAAGCAGGGAGCCCTTATTCACCTTCTTAAATTCAAGTGTCCCAAGCAGAGGGCCAGGAGTAAGTTCTGAGCATAGCTGGTTGGGGCCCAAACAGTGCCCACACCTTCTTCCCCAGGAGGTGGTTTGCAGGATGAGCACCCTGCAGTGCTCAGAGGCTATTCTTGGCTCTGTTCTCAGGATCAACTCTTGGTAGTACCCAGGGGACCATATGTGGTGCTGGGGAACTGAACCAGGTACACGGAGACTTCAGTCGCATGCAAGGTTAGTGCCTGACCTCAGCCTCTGAGCATTCAGGTGCTCATCCACTGGTTTGGCTCCATGTTCTAGGGCTCAAATCTAGTAGAGGAACTTCTGAGAGATGGACCCAAGTTCCTCAAACATGAACTTGGGCCTGCTAAAATGTATTTGAGACAAAGGCAGCTATCAGAATCCATCCAAAAACCAATTGGTTGATTTATGTTGAAAAGACTGCCAGGGATGGTGATATGGCTTAGTGATAGAGTACACAAGCCACATAAACAAAGTCTGGGTTCCACCTCTGGCACCAAAAACATCATAAGACTTCTATCGGGCTGGAAGGATAGCATAGCGGGTAGCGTGTTTGCCTTGCACGCAGCCGACTTGGGTTCAATTCCTCTATCCCTCTCAGAGAACCCGGCAAGCTAGCGAGATTATCCCGCCCTCACAGCAGAGCCTGGCAAGCTACCCGTGGCGTGTTCAATATGCCAAAAACAGTAACAATGTCTGACAATGGAGACGTTACTGGTGCCCACTCAAGCAAATTGATGAGCAATGGGATGACAGTGATACAGTGACAGAAGACTTCTTTCAACAAAATAGAACAAATACTCAAATTCCATTTAATTAATCTCCACCCCTAGGCCTTACCCCCAGTCAAATATCATGCCAAGCCAGTGCTAGTGAGCAAAATCCAAACAAAATTAATTGAATCAGAATGATAGTTAATGACACATCCCATCACCTGGGCTGGCTGGGAGGTTATACACAATTCTGGATGTGTCTTTGAGGGTGTTTGGGGAGAGATTAGCATTTAAATGGTGAATTAGGTAAAGAAGAGCATCCTCCCAAAAATGGGGGGTTCACCTCACTTGTTGGAGATCATAGATAACAAAAAGGAGCACAGGGAGTAGAATTTGCTTTCAGCCTTCATTAAATGGGCCCTTGGGTCCCTGCTCTGGTTCTCTTTTCCATAAGCCAGCTTGCCTGGGCACACCACTTAGATGGCAGAAGTATGGCCTGTCGGTATCCATGATCATGTGTCATATGGAATATATTATCTTCACATGTAAATGATAGACATGTACATTTTTACATATAAGCTTACATATGTTGTACATAATATAAATGTATTTTCTTCTGAAAACCCAAGTATCAGTGATAATATCCTAATGTACCTACCTCACGCATGGAGAAGCCGGCAGAGGAACCCAGGTGTGTGGGACTCGGGGTGGAGATCTCCAAGGCTGCTCGGATTGGGACTGGGCCTCTTCCACCCAGATCCCCCATTTTCCAGTAGCTAGGCAGTCACACCCAGAGACTGCTCCTGGCACCATGTAATCCTGTCAACGGCCAACAGCCAGAGACTATACAACCAAGCTCCCAAAAGCTCCTGCATTGCGGCTGCGCAACATCTAATAGCCTAGTTGTCCCTCTTAGAGAACCTGACAAGCTACTGAGAGTCTATTGCCCACTTGGGAGAGCCTGACAAGTTCCCCGTGGTGTATTCATATCCCAAATACAGTAACGGGTCTATACATACCTCTTGGAGAGCCCGGCAAGCTACCGAGAGTATCCCGCCTGCACAGCAGAGCTTGGCAACCTACCTGTGGCATAGTCAATAAGCCAAAAACAGCAACAATAAGTCTCATTCTCCTGACCCTGTAAGAGCCTCCAATCGTTGAGAAAGACGAGTAAGGAGAGGCTGCTAAAATCTCAGGGCTGGGGCTGGAGTGATAGCACAGCGGGTAGGGCGTTTGCCTTGCACGCGGCCGACCCGGGTTTGAATCCCAGCATCCCATATGGTCCCCTGAGCACCGCCAGGGGTGATTCCTGAGTGCACAGCCAGGAGTAATCCCTGTGCATCGCCAGGTGCGACCCAAAAACCAAAAAAAAATAAATAAATAAAATAAAATAAAATCTCAGGGCTGAGTGTAATAGAGACGTTACTGGTGCCCGCTCTAGTAAATCGACGAACAATGGGATGACAGTGATATAGTGATACTATATTCCTATTCCAACAGGATCGAATCCACAGCTGCAGGCTGAAATTCCCCTTCTGGGGAAAACACATGGCATATAAAGCTCAGGGCTTTCTCCTTACTGCTGTGGCTAGATACATCCTAAACCAAGTCACCATCTGTTCATTGTGCCAAATATCTACCCAGTGTCTACCTTGTTCATACCTTTTCTCCGACACACTAATAAAACCCAACCCCAATTCAGAAAATTCTTCAGCAGCCCATTGAAAATCCCTAAAATAGGAAATTGCATGTAATCTGGTCAATTATATGAGTACTTAGTACTGTTTCCCATGACCCAGTTAATGAAAAGCCAACACCCCACACCGTGGGACATTGTTTAATCTGAGCACATGGAAACCAGGAGGTCTTGACCTTGGCCAGAGAGCAGAGCCCACTGCATAGTTTCACAAAGTTAGAAACAAAGTGAAGCCTTCATCACCACACTGGTCTGGCAGGAAAGGTGAACACCCACAAAACCATCAGGATTACTCACTGGGATTAGGCTCCTAGGAACTGACACCAACTTAAATCAAAGGCAGCATGGGTGACCCTCACATGTATAACACAGTTGACTACACTATCTTTTCTTAGTACATAATGATGATGACAACTTGCAAAAACTATTAACTGAGGAATAAGTAATTGGTAACACACTTCCCATCCCAAGAGAAGCACTCAATGGAGACAATGGTGAATATGTATTTGAATAGTGGAAGCTCAATCAACATTTATCAATCACCTACTACATACCAGCACACAAGGGTATTGGGTTTTGACACTACAACCTACTTACAGAAAATGAGCAATGATTCAAAGTTTGGGAAGAATCAAGTATGCCTGAGCCTTTGATTATGACACATTTACTGAGCTCCTACTGTGTGCTATTCTGTAGCACATACTGAAACTATCTCCAGCTCTTGATGTTCATCTAGGATAGCAGTCTGATAATTATTTTCCCTTTTTTTCCTGAGCCAAAAGCAAATGTAGTAATATTTTAGTATAAATATATCTCAGATTGGCTAGCTCTACCAGGAGAAGGCCGAAGTAAGACTTATAGCTTTTACAGAACAAGTAAAATTTACACTGAAAAATGAATATAAACCCATAGTAAAAATAACTTAAAACCCACAAAATTTCCAGAAAAAATTTTCTAAGAATGTATAGAGCAGGGAAGGAGATAGAGCACAATGATTTGCTCATATCAGACCCTGGGTTTGATCCCTGGAGCAAAAGCTAAACCAAACCAAATCAGTTTTGTATCACAATTCACATATATTCACACCTCTTTGCTTTAAGTTAAATATGCAACATTCCCTTTGCATAAACTCACACTCTTAGTGTTATATTACCTATTATTAGTTTTAAAATCTGTTATAACTTTTTAAATTTGCATCAGTGATTTCATTTTAACATTTGGCTACAATGTAGCAGTTTGAATGTCTCATCATTCATCCTAATTTTGGTTGTCTGCATAGACAAGTTTAGACTTATAATATCTATAAAACCATATGAATGTGTTTCTTATTGAAGTTTATAGAATGCTAAAACTGCCTTTTGCTCTCTTTATAGGCTATATACATATATGTAGTTATTACCAGTTACCAAAAAAGTAAATGCTTACATATGCAAAGTAAAAATTTTCCCCCAGAATTAGATTTTACTAAGTTTTGTCTCTCTACAACAGGAACCATCTTTTCATTTGCGGAACTGCACAATCCAAAAATATATGTAAATAGAAAAGAAGCCGTATGGTTAAGGCGAGAATAATTATTACATAAAATGTGTCTCAGATGGAAAAACAGCAGAGTTAAAATTACTTTAAAACTTGTTGTAAAGTGCTTTTTTAAAAAGTCATCTTCAAGAAACACACATTAATGAAAAATTGGGCTGGGAGACAACACAGAGGGCTGGTGAGCCTGCCTTGCATGCTGGAGGGCTGGTTCAGTCCCTGGTACTACACAGACCCCAAACACAACCTCTTCACACTGAGGGATGGAAGGACTGAAGGGAGGAGTGGGGAAGGAAGCAAGGGAGGGGAAGAGAAGGAAAGTGAAAGGGAAAGGAGCAAGGAAGGAGGGAAGGAGGGAGGGAAGAAGGGAGGGAAGGAGGGAGGGAAGGAGAACAGTAAAGAAAACAATTAGCAAAAGCCTAAATTAGCAAGAGTCTTGCTGATTAGGAATGTCTGCTAATAACTCTGATTATCTAAATAGGTCAATGAAATCACCCACGGGAATGCCGGCCACAGCTCAGTGAGAGCTAAACTAGAGGGGACAGAGTGCTCGTGCAGCGGGTGAGGCGTTTCCTCACACACGGCAGATCACCCCAGTATCCCATATGGTCCCCCAAGTCAGCAGGAGTGATCCCTGAGCGCAGAGCCAGGAGTAAACCACCAGATGTGGCCCCCCAAACAAATGTAATAATAAGAAAGAACTAAAACTAGAATCATGTCCTGAAGAAATTCTTCTGAGCACATGAAAGCAGAGAACAGAATTGCTGGTCGCATTTGAGTCGGTTACTTAGAGCACATTCTAGAAACATTTCTAAGAGGCAAAGCAGAACCATGAAAGGAGCTTATTTGTTTGTTTATTTGGTTTTGGGGGCCAGAGAGATAGTACAATGGGTGGGGTGTGGGTTTTGGCCCACACCTGGTGGTGCTCAGGGCTTACTCCTGGCTCTGTGCTCAGGGATCACTCCTGATGGGGCTTGGGGACCTTTTGCGGTGCCGAGGATTGCCCCAAGCAGCATATTTTTAACAGTCTGGGTTTAGTCTCAGCACTGCCCCTTGCTGGCCTTTCGCCTCCTGGGGCCTCACAAGTCCCCTCTGGAAAGGACACTGCAGAGACCGCCATGGGTATCTCCAAGCACTTTTGCCAGGAGCAGACCTACAACTGGCTTCCTCTGAGGGGAACAATCAGTAACAGAACTGGCTCTTTTCTCCTACAGATGCTGTGTCAGACAATGCAAGGACAAGCAGGACTTGGGCCTTCGTTTTTGAAGTGCTCACAACCTACCAGTGGCAACAGACTTGGAAAGGCACAGTATCATTTCTTTCCAGTGACTTCTGGGGCAACAGAGTCAGATGCAGGGTGCACTGAGGGAAGCAGAGTGGCAGGGCAAGGGCGGGGGACAGGGCTCCCAATAGTGAAGGAGATCAAAATGCTGGGAGTGCTCCACTGAGTTGGAAAGTGTCTTAGAATTAGCTCCAGTTAGGGGATTAGCACATGGGAACTGTATCATTATTGCCTCTTACGTGGACAGGGAAAAGTAAGTCCGGGATTTATTAAAGGTAGAGCTACACTTTGCTTTTTCCTGAGATCAGGACTACCAGAATAGATCGACTGTGATCTTTGGTTTATCCACCACCCACACAAGCCAAGGGAACCCAACTGAGAGCCCAGAGGGCACAGGGAGGAAGGAAGGGAACGGGCAGGATGTTCTCCACATGATGAGCTTCAATGCCATGGGCTGAGGGCCTGGGGGACACATGGCTCATTCTTTATTCCTAATCAATTCTCACTGGTGAGCCTCCCTCCAGATCGGGTGCTATCTATCTACCTCCGGCAGCAACTCGCCCTTCCTGACATTGAGATACTGAAACTTGAACAGTTCCATCACTGAAATGTTCAAAGGCTCCAGGATTTTATAAGTCACAACTGGGGGTTGCCAAGTTATTCAGCCACTGGAATAAAATTGGTTTTGCACTCAAACATAAAACTGGAAAGATTGTTCTATATATAGACATCACCTTCCAAAAACAAATAAATCCTCTCTGGCATCTCTTAAACTATCTAGCCTTAAACCTCTGAGGTTACTCAAGTTCTTTGGTGACAGGTCATGGAGCCTGATTTTGCCCACCTTAGTTGAGGATGAGGAGGAATGAAATTGATTTAAAAGCCCCGTGTGGTGGACAGAGCGATAGTATAGTGGGTAAGATGTGTGCCTTGCACACAGCTGACCTAGGCACCACCGGTATGGTGCAAAAAAATACAATAGAAGAAAAGCTATAAGGAATAGGGCTTCATGGTGAGCAGCCCCTGGCTCCCTTCTGAGAAAGAGACACAACAGTCCCGGAGCAGGCAGCTGCAGGCAGCGGGGCTGGACCAGCCATTGCCAGCCCTTATATTTTGCTCAGGTTCCCAATTCCACAGAGTAGGAGTCTTGAGGCCAGGGTCTGAGTTACAGGCCTGTTTAATCCAACATGGCAATCCTGACTACAAGTCACCTCACATACAGCTGAATAAAGGTTAACTCCAAGTCTAAAAAAAAAAGTCTCATTTCTATGACCAGAGAAATTGGAATGGATGCCTTCATCAGAAAACAAGAGAGACGGGTCACATCCACTTCATAACAGACAGCCTCACCCTTTCTCTTACACAACCGCTGAGATCCAGAGCAGAAGTCCTAGAAGCTTGAGGACAAAGGTGCTCCAATGAGGGCATAATTCTGAGTGAATTCCTGCCACGAAAAAGGGGCTGTGAGAATCTTAAAGAACAAAGAAAACTGGTGACATTGTGGTTCCCTGTGACCTCCATAAAGCGTAAGTTAGAATTATCAGACAATGAGTCATGCATTAGAATTATCAGAAAATTTTATTACCTGTGGGAACAGTAGCCATGAAAGAATTGAAATAGGGCCAGTGTGATAGTACAGGGAGTTGGGCACTTGCCTTGCATGCTGTTGACCTTGGTTCCATCCCCAGCAGTCCATGTAGTGCCCTGAGCACTGCCAGAAGTGACTCCTGAATGCAGAGCCAGAAGCAACCCCTGAGCATCACCAGGTGTAGCTCCAAAACAAAAATAAACAAAAAAGATCTGACATAAGTAAATAAGTGTCAGGGAATGAACAGATTTAAAGACAGGAAATAGGGTCTCTTTCTTTCCGATGTCTTCTCCACTCTCAGCTGAGCCACTTTTCCTGGGACTTGTACTCACTCTGTAGAGCCCAACAACCTTGATCCCATGCCAGAGATATTCTAGGTGGGAAACGGAGAGTTATGGAAAGCCACTCTGCTTTGGCTTGGTTTTGGCTTTGGTTAGGGAGCTATGCCTTGCATTGTTCAGGGCTTACTCCTGGCTCTATGCACAGGGAGTGCTCCTGATGGTGCTGAGGGGAACATACTTGGTGCTATGGGTTGGACCAGGATCAGCTGCGTGCAAGGCAAGTGCCTTCACCTCTGTACTATCTCTTTAGCTCAACTAATCTAGATTTTAAAGCTGCCGCTTCAGATGCTTCATAGCAAAGCACAAGAGCCATGAACATTGCCCTAGAACCAAAGCAGAGCTGCCCTCAGCCTTAGAGCAGGAAAGGCACCCTGGTGCAAACTCCACACAGCATCCCAGCGTGATTTCCAAAGAGAACACCACACCTGCCCTGGCCCCTGCCTGCACCCTCAGGCGCCCAAACTGGATTTCAAATATGCTCATCTCAGCTTGCCTTAGCCAGAAGACACATGGTCTATCCTGTCCCCATGGATGACAACATGTTCCTGTGCTGAAAGGGAGAAGAACAAAATAGCAGAATAACGGGGAAATTTGCAGGACAGATCCAGAAAGTACTGACACTGATGTATGTTTCATATTGGCAGTAGAGAATACAATAATACCCAAAGACTCTATCGCAGTGCAAAAATCAAATGTTTTTCTGAGACCGAGTATACTTTTCTCATGCCCTGTACCTGTGAGGTCAGCCACTTTTAAGGAACACCAAGTTTGGAGAGCTGATTTATTTTATTGCTAACTAGTGTGATTTAGGGCTGATTAAGTTTATTGCATGGCATTTGGGGGATTAATTAGTACTACAGATGAGTTTTATAAAAGAGAATCCAAGATGACATTAACTCAGGTTTCATCTTTGGCAAACAAATCCCAGTGTTGAGGCTGCCTTGTAGATAGGTAAAATAACAAGAACCGTTATACCTATCATTCCACTAAAACAATGCATTACTACAAAGCTTTTTTGAGTTCTTACTAGGTACCAGGTACTATACGTACTTACATTATCTTGCTTAACACTTCCAAAGTTAATTATTTATAGTTAACTAAAAAATTAGTAATACATTTGAAAAATAATTTCAGTGAGGACAATTACATCTCCCAGCGGCAGGACTAAAATTCACACTGTAGAACTGTGAACACTGGGAGTCAGAACTGTGATTCCACTTGGCAGATGATACACAGAAGGGCCCACAGAATCCAGGACACAAAAGATTCTAGAGACTAAAAAGAATTTAAATTATAAAAGAAAAATTAAGTTTTGTGAGAAAAATGGGGAAACCTTTCATCTAGGTAGATAGCAATTAAAGTCAAGTCAGAAGAACCTCAGATCCTGAATGATGTTTACGACAGAAACAAGAACAGGGTTGCTGAGAGTCGAGTCTTATTCTAATACAGAAGCAGTATTTTTGATGCTTTCACCCACATATTTGGGACAGGATCTCCCAAGCTGTGTTCAGGGGGCTCAGGGGCCACATCGATAATACTTGGCCTCCCATGTTAGTAGTTTGGGGGCTGAGGATTTGGTGTTTCTCAGGCCCTGCACTGTCCAGGCCACCAAGCTGCCATCCCCAACCGCTCCTGGTCTCCCCAGCACTGGCAGGAGGACCCCTAAGCACTGGAGCAGAAGCAGACCCTGACACCACCATGTGTGAAAAAAAGAAAAAAGAAAAGCAAACATAGAAAATAAAACATAGAATTTTTAAATGGAATAGAGAAAGACAAACAACAGAAACAGAAAAACTGTTGTTTTTTAATAAAACAAGTATATTCTTTGAGATTATTAAAGATTCAAAAATTTCTCCCTAAATTGATCTATGCAAAGTCACTGTCAGTGTCATCCCGTTGCTCATCGAATTGTTCAAGCAGGCACCAGTAACGTCTCACAATGTGAGACTTATTGTTACTGTTTTTGGCATATCCAATACGCCATGGGTAGCTTGCCAGGCTCTGCTGTGTGGGCAGGATACTCTCGGTAGCTTGCCGGGCTCTCTATGCAAAGTAATCTGTCAAATTCTAGGCAGACTTTTTTTTTTTTTTTTTTTTTTTTTTGCTTTTCAGGTCAAACCCAGAAATGCACAGGAGTTACTCCTGGCTCTACACTCGGGAATTGCTCCTGGCGGTGCTGGGGGACCATATGGGATGCTGGGAATCGAACCTGGGTTGGCGGCATGCAAGGCAAACGCTCTACCCGCTGTGCTATCACTCCAGCCCCCTCTAGGTAGACTTTTGTATAGAAACTGTCAAGCTGGTCCATACATATGTGCATGTGTGTATACATACATATATGTAAAATATGTTCATATGTATATGTATATACATTTATGTGTATGTATGTGTGTGTGTCAGTTTGGAAAAATAAAATAGTCAGTTTGGAAAAAAAGAACAAAGTCAGAATATTTACACTATCCAATTTCAAAATGTATTCAATAGCTAGAAATTAAGACAATGTGGTATTGGAATAGAAAACCCCATACAAAGCCAAAGATTCAGGGACGTGGCTTATCAGTTCAATCAATGGGTTCCAGGAATAAACTCTTCTATTTTATGGTAATTGATTTTTGACAAAAAGACAAATTGGAAAATGAATGATTTTCCCTGGATGACCAGATGGAAAAACAATAACAACTTAGAAAGTTACCTTATTGTTTATATAAAAATTGAAGCCAGAGAGATAGTACAGTAAGAAGGGTGCTTGCCTTGCATATGGCTGATGCAAGTTTGATCCCCAGCATCCCACATGGTCCCCTGACCAGCCAGGAATGATCCCTAGTGCAGAGCCAGAAGTAAGTCCTGATCACCACTGGGTATGTCCCAAAACCACAAATACAAAAGAATTAATTAAAAAGGATTATAGATCTAAAAATAAGAACCAAAATTAAAGCTTTTGAAGAAACTATAAGAGAAAGTCTTTGTGACCTTAGGTTTTGGATCAAATTCTTAAAATAAGACATGAAGAGTATAAACCATGAATTTGGAAAAAAACCTATAAATTGGATTTAAGTATAATGTTTTAAATTTTTGCTTTCAAAAAACAAAACTAGAAAATTAAAAGAATGAAGACAAAAAGACAAAATAGTAAAATAACATCACTTATATGATAAGTGGGCTGGAGCAACAGCACAGCCGGTAGGGCGTTTGTCTTGCATGAGACCGACCTGGATTCCATTCCTCCACCCCTCTCGGAGAGCCCGGCAAACTACCGAGAGTATCCTGCCCGCATGGTAGAGCCTGGCAAGCTACCTGTGGCATATTCAATATGCCAAAAACAGTAACAACAAGTCTCACAATGGAGACATTACTGGTGCCCACTCGAGCAAATCAATGAGCTAC
Source organism: Sorex araneus (assembly GCF_027595985.1). Lineage (NCBI taxonomy): Eukaryota > Metazoa > Chordata > Mammalia > Eulipotyphla > Soricidae > Sorex > Sorex araneus. Next base: position 2,894,080 of record NC_073311.1, on the reverse strand, counting down.
GTGATGACAGTGATACAGTGATATATGATAATATATTTTTTGGTGCACTATATAACAAAATTTTTCAATGCAATAATAATGCAATTGAAAAATGGGCTGTTCTTGCATATGGCATGATGAAGACAGGCAAGGAGAGAGAATGTGTATTTGCCCTCATCTTGTGATCTCAGAAAATGTAGATCAAAACTTGGATGCCTCTTGAGGAACAAAAGTTTCTGGAGCAAGAGACAAAGGACAGCACCCAAATTGGAGCAAGAGACAAAGGACAGCACCCAAATTGGAGTTAGGAAAAGAAGTCCCCCCTTGCCCCCCTTCCCCCGCCCACCACCGCCACCACCACCACACACTCAGAGGTCTGTCACTGTCATCCCACTGCTCATCGATTTGTTCGAGCGGGCACCAGTAATGTCTTTCATTGAGAGACTTATTGTTACTGTTTTTGGCATATCCAATATGCACGGGTAGCTTGCCAGGCTCGCCGAGAGGGGCGGAGGAATCGAACATGGGTTGGCCGCATGAAAGGTGAAAGCCCAACTGCTGTGCTATCGCTCCAGCCCTCTCAGAGGGCATCAAGCTGAAATGAAGAAAATATTTCTAAGACATGGGACTTTGCCCTGGGAAGTAAGGTAGGGAATGTACCAATTATCAGGCGTTCAGTCCTATAGTTACATAACTAGAATAAGACACAAGAAGCTAAAGGGGAAAAACAGGGGTGAGAGTTGCTGACAGGTGCCACTCTCCTAAGCTTGCTGGCACAGCACGTGGCACCATGTTGGATCTCTCACTCTCCAAAGTGGCAGGCTTTGGGAGAAAGCCTGGGAACAAATCCCTCAAGTTGCTCCAACCACTGCTCGCAAATAGCTGAGTGAGTGGGGGCCTGAGAGACAGTTATCGAGACTGTTTTCTGCTGGCAGACAAACATGCCTAGACCCAGCCAGTCCCCAAGCAGACGGCACACCCACAGCAGACAGAAAGCGCCCTGCAGAACTCCCAAAGTATAGCCAGTGAGCAAAGGGGCATCTGCCTACAGTGCTATGACCAGCCACGTACCACCCTCTGCCAGCCAGTGTATGCTCTGTCACTGCTGGAATGGAGACCCCCACCTCCACTTAAACCCACCCTACCACAGTTCCTCAGCTGCTTTCCCGCTCTGCAGGGAGCACTAAATGTAATGAGGAGATGAAGACCTCAGTGGAGCACAACAGAGGAGCAAACAATAAACTGGAAAAAAACGGATACAGCAGAGTTAGGAATTCAAAGCAACCATCCTAAGGACACTCACTGCACTGAGGTTGACAGTCTAAGAAAAATCCAAACAAAAATTATAGACAAAGAAAACAGTAACAGCTCTGTAAAATTTGATAATAATAGAGGAGCTCAACAGCAGAATGAAATAAATCAAACATCAAATCAGCAAGCTAAGAGATAAAGTAGTGAGAGCCATCTAAAAATATTAGCGATGGAGGCTGGTCTCTCATTCTGGGCAACTCAGAGAAGGGAACACCAAGTAAAATGTGGTCGGAGGTCATGCGGGGGAAGGGTGATGCATGCCTAATGTAGACTAGAGACTGAACACAATGGTCACGCAACACCTTTATTGCAAACCACAACACCTAATCAGAGAGAGAGAACAAAAGGGAATACCCTGCCATAGTGGCAGTGTGGGGTGGGGGGAGACGGGACTGGGGAGGGTGGGAGGGATGTTGGGTTTACTGGTGGTAAAGAATGGGCACTGGTGAAGGGATGGGTTCTCGAACTTTGTATGGGGGAAACATGCGCACAAAAATGTATAAATCTGTAACTGTACCCTCACATTGATTCACTAATTAAAAATAAATAAATTATAAAAAAATTAGCAAAAAGAATTAAAAATAATGATGATAACATGAGTTGCATATGTTATCACATAAAAGGAGGTTCTAAAAGGAGAAGAGAAAGGGAACCTTTTTTTTTAATGTAACTTTTTAAAAAGTTTTTATTTTATTGAATCACCATGAAAAAAAATACAAAGCTTTCAGGTTTAAGTCTCAGTCATAGGATGATTAAACCCCCATCCCTTCACCAGTGCACATGCTCCACCACCAAGAACCCCAATATACCCCCTCTCACCCTCCCCCCACCTAAGTAGTTAATGATCTTCACTTTATTTTCTATATTTTGAATACATTCAATATTTCAATAGAGAACTCACTATTATTGTTTGGAATTTCCCCTCAACAATCAGGCCTGCTGAAAAGACATCATTTAATAATTTCTTTTCTTTGCTGAGAATGAAAACTCTATGAGCTCTTCATTTTGGATTTCTGATATTTTAGCTCAGTTCACAGTCTAGATGCATGTCTGTAAGAAGCTGCTCTGGGTGCCAAAATGGGTTAGAAGACCTCTCGGACCATAGTCTATAGGAACAGAGGGTTCATTTCATGCGCGGCAGCTCCAGATCTTATCTGGGCCGAGGATGTGCCGGTAATGCCCCCTTTTAAAGGGAACTATTATTATTTGCAGGAATAATAGTTAATATATTCCCTAAGCTGAGAAAGGAGTTATATTGGCAGATCCAGGAAGCTCAAATAGTCCCAAACAAGCTAAATCCAGAGAAAAATATACTGAAACACATTATAATTATACTGGGGGGAGGTGGGTAGAGAGAAAGAGCAGTTCCTAAAAGCAGCAACAGAAAAAGCAGGGTCCTATAGAAAGAAGCTACCTTAAAACGAGCAGCATATTTCTCCCCAGAAAATCTATTGGCCAGAAGGGAGTGGTAAGATGTACGCAAAGTGCTGAAGGAAAAGGACTCCACCCAGTTTGATTATCACTTAGATGTGAAGGAGGAATAAAGAGCAGGAAGACAAACTACAGAAAGGAGAAATTTCCAGGCTATAAAGATAGAACCAGGGTTAAGGTGCTTGCCTTGCACCCAGTTGACCCTGATTCAACTCCCCTCCACGCCCTCCCCACCTTGGCACCAGTGTGGTCCAAGTAACCAAGGGTCATTCCTGAGCCAAGAGCCAGAAACAGTCTCTGAGCACTGCAAGGTGTGGGCCAACCACACACACACACACACACACACACACACACACACACACACACACACAGAATTAATTACCAACTAAACTAGCATTCCAGGAAATATTTTAGGGAATTCTATAAAAGGAAAAGAACCCCTAATTTGAAGTAGCAAGATACCTAAAATACACAAAATGTGAAACAGGAGAACAGACATTTTCAAGATTACTGATTGGGGCTGGAGCGATCGATAGCACAGCGGGTAGGATGTTTGCCTTGCATGTGGCTGACCCAGGTTCGATTCTCAGCATCCCATATGGTCCCCTGAGCACTGCCAGGAATAATTCCTGAGTACATGAGCCAGGAGTAACCCCTGTGCATCACCGGGTGTGACCCAAAAAGCAAAAAAAAAAAAAAAAGGATTACTGATAATTGGGCTGGAGCGATAGCACAGCGGGTAGGGCGTTTGCCTTGCATGTGGCCAACCAGTGTTCGATTCCTCCGCCCCTCTCGGAGAGACCCCCGCAAGCTACCGAGAGTATCGCGCCCACACGGCAGAGCCTGGCAAGCTACCCGTGGCGTATTCGATAGGCCAAACACAGTAACATTAAGTCTCACAATGAGAAATGTTACTGGTGCCCGCTCGAACGAATCGATGAGCAACAGGATGACAGTGACAGTGACTGATGATTATTTTCAACTTCATTGATTCAAGTTTACAGAGTTTACACTTTACAGTTTCCTTTCTACCTATATGCTGTTGAATTTTTTTTTTTCTTTTTGGGTCACACCTGGCGATGCACAGGGATTACTCCTAGCTCTGCACTCAGGAATTACTTCTGGCAGTGCTCAGGGGACCATATGGGATGCTGGGAATCGAACCCAGGTCAGCCGCATGCAAGGCAAATGCCCTACCCACTGTGCTATTGCTCCAGCCCCCATGCTGTTGAATTAACAAAATTTTTATCCTCGGATATTATATTTTTCAGTTATAAAATGTATACTCGGTTCTTTTGGTTGTTACTTGGGGGCTACCCCAGTTCTGCTCAGTCGTCGCTCCCATTTGTACTGAGATGATCGTGTAGTGCAAGAGATGAGCTGGGATCAGGTGGAATCAGCTGGGATCAGCATGGAAGGCAAGTGCCTTAGCCTTTGATTTATCTCTTTCTTCCTATTTTTTAAAAATTATTATTTGGTTTTGGGGCCACACCAAGCTGTGTCCAGAGCTCTGTGTTCAGTGATCACTCCTGGTAGGGTACAGGGGACCCTCGCTGAGGGTCCAAACCAGGTCAGCAAGGAGCAAGCCAAGTACCTTAACCTCTGCATGATCTTGCCAGCCCCTTGGTTCTTATAAAACAGATTTTATTTCTCTGCTGCTATTTCATATGTTATATATTCATTTATTATTAGTATATTTTCCATTGAATATACTTATAAGATCTTTTTTTTATTATGTCACTCAATTCAACATTTAGCTCAAATTAGGATTAGTCTATAATGATTTTCTTTTGAGAAAGGGTCTTGTCCTAATTCTTCTTTTGTTGAATAATTTTGGATTGTATCCCAGATGTTTTATATAGATTTATATAAGTCTCTGGGTTCTGTTTTATTTCTCTGGGGGAAAACATAGTAGGTAGTTAGATATTACCTGCTTTTCAATGGTGAAAATTTAGTATATTCTCCTTTAAAAATATTATTCTTATCATAATTTAAGATACCATTTTATTTTATATGCCATTCTATTTTACAAAAAGTTTTAAACCTCAACATAAAAAAAATTAATGAAATTTAAAAAGTTAAAAAGAGCTTCTAGCACATTAACCAAAAACAGAAATCTTGGAAGTATGACACAAAAGGACAAATATATAAGTGATCCCACTTAGATGACAAATCTAAAATAGGCAAATCCATAGAAATTAAAAGTAGAAAAGAAGTTATCAGGAATTAAAGAGTGTATGAGCAGGAAAGTATTGTTTAGTGGGAACAGACTTATAGCACTGTAGCACTGTTGTCTCATTATTCATCGATTTGCTTGAGCGGGCACCAGTAACATCTCCATTGTGAGGCTTGTTGTTACTGTTTTTGGCATATAGATTTTTGGCATATATGCCATGGGTAGCTTGCCAGGCTCTGCTGTACGGGCAGGATACTCAGTAGCTTGCTGGGCTCTCTGAGAGGGACGGTGGAGTCGAACCTGGGTCAGCCATGTGCAAGGCAAACGCCCTACCCACTGTGCTATCGTTCCAGTCCGGGGGAACAGACTTATGTTAGGGATAATTACAAAGACTAAGAAATCAACAATGATGGTTTCAGATAGACTGATAAATGTACTTAATGTCCCTGAGCAACATATTTATCTATTTATTCATTCATTCATTTATTGTTTGAGGGCCATTCCCAGCAATGCTCAGGGGTTACTCCTGGTTCTGAACTCATGAATTACTCCTGGTGGTGCTCAGAGGACCAAATGGGATGCCAAGGATTGAACCCCATTGGCCTTGTGCAAGGCAAGTGCCCTGCCCTTTGTCCTGCCCTGAATAAAGTAGGGTTTTTTGTTTGTTTGTTTTGCTTTTTTGCTTTTTAGTCACACCCATCGATGCACAGGGGTTACTCCTGGCTCATGCACTCAGAAATTACTCCTGGCGGTGCTCAGGGGGCCATATGGGATGCTGGGATTTGAACCCGGGTCAGCCGCATGCAAGGCAAACACCCTACCTTCTGTGCTATCGCTCCAGCCTCCTGGAAAAAGTTTTAAATAATTTAAATGGTATATTTTACTGGAATAAAATAAAATATTTTTATATTTGTTGAAATATTGTATGCAATCAAAATGAAAGTAAAGTAAAATTTATTAGTTACACAGGCGGGGGGGCTTAGGGTGGGGGGGCTAGGGGCGTTGGGGGGCTAGGGGTGTGGGGGGGCGGGGTGGAGCTATACTGGGATTCTTGGTGGTGGAATATGAGCACTGGTGAAGGGATGGGTATTCGAGCATTGTATAACTGAGATTTAAACCTGAAAACTTTGTAACTTTCCACATGGTGACTCAATAAAAAATTTTAAAAAAATATATTTTTATATTGGGCTGGAGAGTACAATCAGGAGGGTTCTATATTTGCATTCAACTGACCAGGATTTGATCCCCAGCATCCCATACGATTCCCCAGAACACCACCAGGAGTAATCCTGAGTACACAGCCAGGAGTAACCCCATTGCTGGGTGTGACCCAAATATACACAAAAGTTTTTAAATATTTGTATTGATATATATTCATTGATATACATTTATTGACATATAATTAATATATTAAATTTTATATATATATATATAAAACCTGAGATCAAACCAGGGTCTTATGCACACAAAGCATATGTTATACCACTGAACCAAATCCCAGCCCCCAAATTTCTTTCTAAGGTCTGGGGAGGTAGCACAGGGCTTGGTATTCATCTGATTCATCTGGGCACTGCATGGATCCCTACTATCACTGGAGAGGTCCTGAGCAGCATCAGGTGTAGCTCTGGTGACCCCAAGCTCTAATGGTGGCCCTGGTGGTCCCCAGCAATATTGAGCCCTGGAAGGCCACCTCCTCAGACCCCAGCATGAAGTATATAGCCTGGCTGGCTGAGTATCACTGGGCCACTTGACCACAGCTTGGTATGCCAAAAAAAAAAAAATTAGCTTAAACTTTAAAGGCAGAGGCTGGAGAATTAGTACAGGGGTTAAGGCACTTTCCTTGAGTATGACTGATACCAGCTCGATCCTGGCATCACATACAGACCCCAAGCCCCACCGTGAGTGATCCTTGAGCACAGAGCCAGGAGTAAGCCCTGAGTATCCCTGGCTATGGCTCAACCTCTCCCCACCACCAACACCGAAATTTATTTATTTATTATTGAATATATATATATAAATAAGATACACAGTCACAAAGTTGTTCATGAGTGGGTTTCAGTTATACAATGTCCTAAAACTTGTCTCTTCACCAGTATATTTCTCACCACCAATATCCCTAGTTTCCCTCCTGCCACCCCGTAGCCTGCTTCTGTGGCAGGCACTTTTTTCTCTCCACCCTCACCCCCGATTTCTGTTTGGGCATTATGATTTCAATATGGGTACTTTCAACACTCAGGTCTTGCCCAGATTGATCATTTTCAACTATCATTGTCATAGTGGTTCTTTCTCTATCCTAACTGCCTCCCCACCCCCCCATCCCATCTGTGGCAAGCTCCCAACTGTAACTCCTCCTGGCCCTCATTTCTGGTTTGTTTTTTTTTTTTGCTTTTTGGGTCACACCCGGCGATGCACAGGGGTTACTCCTGGTTCTACACTCAGGAATCACTCCTGGCGGTGCTCAGGGGACCATATGGGATGCTGGGATTCGAACCCGGGTCGGCCGCGTGCAAGGCAAACGCCCTACCCGCTGTGCTATCGCTCCAGCCCCCCCTGGCCCTCATTTCTATAATACCAAAATTTCACTGTATCACTGTCATCCTGTTGCTCATCGATTTGCTTAAGCGGGCACCAGTAACATCTCCATTGTGAGACTTGTTACTGTTTTTGGCATATCAAATACATCACGAGTAGCTTGCTAGGCTCTGCTGTATGGGTGGGATACTCTTGATAGCTTGGCAGGCTCTCCGAGAGGGGTGAAGGAATTGAACCCAGGTCGGCTGCATGCAAGGCAAACGCCCTACCCGCTGTGCTATCGCTCCAGCCCACTACCAAAATTTAAAGGTGAAAAATAAAATGTGCAGAAAACTTGTAAAGATTTCACCAACAAAGGTACACAAATGGCCAATAAGCATAGGACAAGGCGCTCAACATAATCATCTTTAGGGAAATGCCGTTGGAAACCGCCATGAAATAGCCTTAACACCATCAACAGGGATCAGGGCAGCAGTGGCTCCTGAACAGCTCCTCAGCTCAGAAAGCCTGTTATGAGAAAGGCCAATCCCCAGGGCTGCCACAACTGATGAGTGAGATCCCAGGAACTCTGCAGCTCACGACCGTGGAGACCAAAGCAAAGTCCTAGCCCACCACACCCAGGTGGTGTGGACACTATAGCTAACACGGTGAGCATTGAAATAAGACAGGTATGTGACCCCTGGTCATCAAAACAAAAACAACAGTGAAGGGAAGGAGGAGGGGATGGTTAAGGGGCAGATAATACTAGGGGTAGGTGATAATGTTGAGATACTGGAAGCATAGTATGGGCCTGATGTAACTATGTAATGGCAGAACCACTTTAAGAGAATTGTGTAAAAAAGGATGTTATAGGGCCAGAGCAGTAGTACAGCAGACAGGGAGCTTGCCTTGCATGTGGCCGACCCAGGCTCAATATCTGGCATACAAGCCCTGCGGGAGTGTTCCCTGAGTGTACAGTCAGAATTACACCCAGAACAGCCAGGTGTGGCCCAAAACCCAAAAAGGGAAGAAGAAAAAAACGCATTATTCTACTTTGCTTTTGCATTAAAACTAGCCTAGTGTAGTAGCAAGACATGGAGAAAATAATAGAACAAACTCATATGTAACAAAATGATCATCAATTCAAATAACTCACAGCCTTCACCAGTCATTTGATGTGATTTTAAAGAGAGCAAACGACCTGGAGAGATGCCCCCATGCCCTGGGCCGGAGCACATGCTGGACATGCACAGAGCCACAGGTTCAACCCCTCAAACTGCATGAGGGCCTACCACTGCCTGGTGTAGACCTCCAACACAGCTGGGGAAACCCCCCAATAAAATACTTAAAAATTAGGGGGCTGAGATATAGTCCAGTGGTTAGAGCACATGCCTGGCACCGCCTGGGTTTGAGTCCCAGCACCCCAGGGTCTCCAGGTATCTCTAGTGCAGTCCTGGAGGCCCCACCAAGGTAACCTCGGACCTCCCCAACACTTCAGGGGTAAAGCAGCACTGCGCCCTCAAGTCCCAGCACTGAAGCACGATCTCAGTTGGCCAAGAATGCCCTGAAATCTAGGTTGGGGCCCCTAGACTTCCTGAACACCACGTGGGAGACCCCCAAAATAAATTAATAATATAAAAAGTCTAACATAAGTTCCTACAAGATCCAGCAATTCCACTCCTAGTAATTGGCCCAAAAGAAAGGAAAACAGATTTTTCTCACAAAAACAGGTGTTCAAGAAGCTTTATTCACAAGATCTAAAAACTGAGAACAATCCAAATGCCCACCAAGTAATGATAAACAGAATGAGGAACAGCCATATGGCAGGAAACGACTCCAAAAAACAAAGGATTACTGATTTATGATAGAATGTGGCTGAGCCTCAAAGGATCCTGCAAAGTGAAAGAAGTAAAAGATGCAGCGTTCAAAGAAGATTCCTTTCATACAAAGTGTCCAGAACAGACAAGCTCCTGGGCACTGAGAGCAGAGGAGCGATTTCCCCGGGCTCAGCAGAGGTCCGGATGTCTGCAAAAGGCATATTCAAATCTGGTGTTGAGGGAATGTTCTACAAGTCAACTGTTGAAGCTCAGCTGCACGAACCTACAAACTAACTCGAGAGGCCTGAACTGTATTCATACAGGGTCAGTGCCTAGATAAAGAAGAAAAGAGGCCTAGAAGAAAAGTCATGTGATCTGCAGTTCTATGGATGGATCAGCACAGTATCCTGATGAGAGGCAGTGGATCTGATGCTGAATGATCTCTCTCGTATGTGGGATGTTAAGACACACAGTCAGGAAACAGTGAATGACCAAAGGGGACAGAACCTGAGAACTGGTCTACAGAACTGAACTTACCACCATGGGGAAATGAGGGCTGCCATGGTTTGCGGGGGTGCCATGGTTTGTTGGGTGTGGTACTGGAACACTGTGTGTACATACACCTGTCCATAATAGTATCACAAATCACGTAAAAGTATGAGTTACACTGCCTAAAATTTTAAAAGAGGTTTTTAAAATTATATCTCGCCAGAGAGATAGTACAGAAGTTAGGACCTTGCCTTCTATGCAATGAACCCCAGTTCAGTCCCAGGCATCCACATGGTTCCCCAAGTCCTCCTACCAGTGATCCCTGAGTACAGAACCAGAGTAGGCTCTGAGCATCACCGGGTGGGGGAGGAGGGTTAGCCCCAAACCACACACACACACACACACACACACACACACACACACACACACAGGCACACACACGCATAATAAAATGAAAGTTATACCTCAACAAAGCTATTTTTAAAATAAAAATAAAAATCTGACACTGGAAGAAAACTGAGCCTTAATTTCAGGAACCATAATTAAAACCTGTCTTCATGACTTGATATAGTTCTTTCTTAATCAAATCATATATCTGTGATTCATATATTTAAATTTTTCCTACAAAATATACTGATAGCATTCAATTGTGAAAGCCTAAGCCCTAAATAACTTTAAGCTTTCAGAACTAAATCATGTGGTCCCTGTGATTGCTCAATAAATAGCCATTTACAAATTCTAAAAACAGACAACGTTGGCTTTTTGTTGAGCTCATCTCAGAGAAAAATTAAGCAATAAGACAGGGCTTCTAAGAAGTAACAAACTATATTGCATGTAATTATTATGACCTAGAAACATTTCATCTGAAGCAGCAAAAGCTGACCTAGTAATTGATTTAATAGCTGTCTTTAACAACGTGAGGAGTTTTGCAGGGTAATGATCTGATTGATTCTTCTCTTTCTCCATTGAGAGCCAAACAAAACAAAGTGATTTAATAACCAGGAAGGTAAATTTAGATAAAACATAAATAACACTGACAGTAGCTGCTATCAAACACTGGAATAAATTTAACTAGGGGTATTTGCTCAGCTGTTTCCTTGGTGATCAGTAGGCACAGACCAGACAACAGCTTCAATCTGATCCGGTTACTGCGGGGGACGGTGGCTGGGGCCAGGCCCACCTGCAGACACAGCGAGACTGAGGAGAGGCACCTTCCACAAGCCCGGGCACACTATATATACCTCAATGTCCCGATTGAGCTGCTTCACGATAGCTGTGATGTTTCGGATGTGCTCCTCCAGGAAGAGCCTGGCCAAGCGATCGCCTCCACCTTTGTTCTGCATCTTCTGCAAACTGCTGACAATGTCATCTTTGATCCGGAAGGCATGCTCCACCAGCGCAGCGGTGGTCTTCTCATGGCAGAGGATCCGGTCCTCCAGCTGCTCCACCAGACTCACGGACGAGTACGGGGCCATGCTCAGGGACTGGCTGTGCCGGGGCATGGTTCTAACTCTTCTGTGGAGGCAAAGCACAGCACCTCGGATGTTAGTTAATCGGGGGAAATCAGCCTCTGAAAGCCAAACTCAAGACTTTCCAAAAAAGGAAATAAAAGTGATTTACCCCTACCGGCTACAAGTGGGGTCAGATGCAAGATTTCTACCCAAAAGAGGGCTTGAGGCACTTGCCTCGCATTCTGCCAACCCTCATTTGAATCTCCAGTAGTACCTGTGGTCCCCTGATCAACGTCCAGGGTCATGTTGAGCACAGAGCCAGGAGTAAGCCCTGAGTACGTCTGGGTGTAACCCACAATAAAAACAAAAATAATTTTCTGCTCCCGAAAGATAGTACAAGCGTTGAGGCGCTTGCCTTAAGTGCAGCCAGCAGCAGCTCAATTGTCTGCACCCATTTGGTTCTGTGAAATTTATAGGGTTATTGCTCCTTTTAATTGAGAAACGTTTTTGCCTGTCTCTTACTTATGGAGATCATGGAACTCACTGCCTGGGCATCTGTTTCTCTGGGTACTACTGTTAAAGATGCAGTCAAGCTCACAAAGCAGATTCTTGAACTTTGTTTTCTTGAGGTTTGGAGGTCACATCTGGCAGTGCTCAGGACTTCTCATCTGTACGTAGGGATCACTCCTGGTAGAGAGGTGGTTGAGAACTCACCATAGTGCTCAGGGCTGGCTCCTGGCTGTGCACTCAGGGATCACTCCTGGCTGTTAGGGGGACCATACAAGGTGCCAGGGATCAAACCCAGGTTAATTGCATGCAAAGAGTATTTTAAATAACAGAGGCCAAAGGGGATTTAGAGCAATAGTACAGAAGTACTTGTCTTGTACACAGCTGACCTGGATTCAATCCTTGGCACTCACTCCATCTGTTCCCCAAACCTTGTCAGGAGTGGCCCACAAGCAAAAATAAATACACATAGGCCAAAAAAGGAGGAACTTCCATGAGTTAATAATCTGGGCCTCATGGCATCCACTTTTGCAACTTGTGATTCAAGAGGTTTAGTCTTCAGGCTGGTGTAGACCACTATAGGAAACTACAACCAAACTGTAGGATGACTGAAATCTTAGTCACAGTCCCTCAGCAGTGCCCAGTAACCTATAAATTGGAGGCTGAAAAAAGGACTCCACAGACCCAGTCTTGTCCTCAAACGCAGCCATTCCAGGCTGACAGGAGTCTAAGTTTTATTCACAACCACCCACTCCCATAGGATTGGTGGAAAGGAAAAGTGTACCTTAGATGCATATTTTCCATATATTATACCTTTCCTTGGTGACAAGAGAAGGAAATGCAGTGTTCCGATGGGCCATTTTCTTTTTAATAATTTACATCTGTTGAAAAAATAAGCATTAAATTATTAAACAACTTATAACTAGAATTGAAATTACCTCCAAGACTTAAGTTATAAAGTGGAGAATGAAGAATCCTGGCCAGTGGGCACCACAATGCCAGAGAATGCTCTGGACCCCAGACCAAGCCGATAACACCGGGGTGCCCAGATGGAGCAGGTGCAGTCTCCCCGCCTTCTCCAGATGGAATTCTGGCAACCATGAGCTTCTACAAACATGGCTCTAGTATGTGGGGACCAGGACTATTTCTCCAAACCGCACAGCCCTTATGCGGCCGCATGACCTTTCCTGATATACAAAAAAAAAACGCTCAGGAATGGCTCCTCTGCCCCTGAACGGCCATGATCCCAGAGGCACACAAACCAATCTTGAAACGCAGCAGGTTTGGCAGAAATACTTCTGGACTGTGACTAAGCTATGGCCCCGGGCCGTGCCAGGAGGGGAAGGGTTTTTGTCTCTCGGCCTTTTCCCCTTTGCAGCAGCATGGCGACCACCACCTTTCAGAGCCAATTGGACAGAGAGGTAGAAGGTTGTAGTGATGGGGCATGTGGGAAATCTCGCTATGGGGGGCTGGGCAGAACGGGCCCTGCTCCCCACCCAGACAAGACCCTAAGCGGCCGCCCACGAATGGCTCCTCTGCTCCTGAATGGCCATGATCCCAGAGGGCACACAAACCAATCTCGGAACATAGCAGCTGCTGGCAGAAATACCTCTGGACTTAATTACTAAGATACCAGAATTCGGGGCTGGAGAGATAGCACAGCGGGTAGGGCATTTGCCTTGCACGCGGCCGACCCAGGTTCAAATCCCAGCATCCCATATGGTCCCCTGAGCACGGCCAGGGGTAATTCCTGAGTGCAGAGCCAGGAGTAACCTCTGTGCATCGCCAGGTGTGACCCAAAAAGCAATAATAATAATAATAATAATAATAATAATAATAATACCAGAATTCCAAAACCACGCGGCCACAATAGCGGCCATGCGACATCATGTGCTCTTCATTAATCAGCAATAAAAAACAAATTATCTAATAATGCCTTTTCAGCAGATCTGATTGTTGGGGGACAATTCCAAATAATAATAGTGGGCTTTCTGTCGAAAATTGAATGTAATCAAAGTAAGAGAGATCACTGTCACTGTCATCCCGTTGCTCATCGATTTGTTCGAGCGGGCAACAGTAACATCTCTCATTGAGAGACTTATTGTTACTGTTTTTGGCATATCCAAAACATTTTTGGCTGGAGCGATAACACAGCAGTTGGGCGTCCGCCTTTCACACGGCCGACCCGAGTTCAATTCCTCCACCCCTCTGGGAGAGCCCAGCAAGCTACCGAGAATATCAAGCTCATGCAGCAGAGCCTGGCAAGCTATCTGTGAGTACTGGATATGCCAAGTAAAGAGAGAGTAAAGTGAAAATCATCTGCCACACAGGCAGGGTGGGGGTGAAATGGGAGATATACTGGGGTTCTTGGTGGTGGAACATGTGCACTGGTGAAGGGATGGGTGTTCAATCATTGTACAACTGAGACTTAAACCTAAAAGCTTCGTGACTGTTCTCACGGTGATTCAAAAAAAAAAAAAAGTTATGAAGTGGAATGCGAATGAAGCTGACAAAGCTTAGTTATTTGATGAAAGACCTTTTATCTCATCTAGGAAATGCAAATGTGTTCAAATAAGGAGAAAATAATCAAGCAAAATTTCAATGCTTATGAAATTAATTACCATTAAGCCATGCTAGACAGATCAACAGCGACTGTTCAAAGGCATTTCTGCGTGCCTTTCATCCATATTTGCACCTCCAGCTTAAGAAATCACTTTTATAAACGTGTGATGGATTCTTTAACAGGTTTATTGGATTTTTGTACTTCTCTGTAAAAAATCTGTAGGTAACTACCTTAGTAAATTTGATCTCAAAAAAATTAGCAAATTCCATAGCATATTAAGAACACTTGTCTGGGACAGGAAGATGTGTAAAGGACTGGGTATGCGCTTTGAACACAGAGGCCAGAGTTCAATCCCCAACACCAAATCGTCCCTCCAGCAATCCAGGGAGTAGCCCAGCCTTGCAGCATGGCTGGGTGTAGCTCAAAAATAAAAAAGGAAGAACACTTTTTTGTTTTTAATTTTGTTTTTGTTTTGTTTGGGGGCCACACCCAGCAATGCTCAGGGTTTACTCCTGGCTCTGTGCTCAGGGATCACTCCTGGCAGGCTCAGGGTACCAGATGTAGTGCAGGGGATCAAACTCAAGTCAGGCTCAGGCAAAGAAAGTACCTTACTCACTAGACTATCTGTCCTGCCCCTAGATTTGTTTAAGATCCATTCTAGGAGAATATCCACCAAGGGAGGAAAAATCAACATTAAAAGTTTAAAATTATAGTATAAGATATACTATTCAAATGATATTTTTATCGAAGGGACTTTATAATCTTTATACCAAAAGATACAATCAGTGCTCTTGAAATCTGAACAAAACTGGAGGATTTCAAAAATATTTCACTCTTAGGTTTTTCAGTGCTGTTGTTAACTGACTTGAAACAATGAATGCTTAGTAACTGTGATGAGATTCAGTCATTAACTCTCATTTAGTTGGTGGGTTCAGAAAGCATTTTTGATTGAAACCATTGTTTTGGCATCATCACCCCAATGATGTTATTTTTAGAATTTCAAAATGTGAACATTTCACTTTCCTAGACAAAGAATTTTGAGTTTAAACAAATTACACTTAAGAGAAGAAAAAAATGATTCATGGCCAACTGTGATGCCAAGAGTTTGTCAGTAACAAGATAATAATTTCTTCCATTTAGACTAAATAGAATTAAGCCGGTTTGGAAGCTATTAATATTTAAAAACACGGACTCTTAACCATTTCAAAGATGCCAACTACTTCAGTTGGGAGGTTGGTCTGCAGAGCAGCCCAGTAGAAAACATGTATCTGGTATCTATTAGGTAGCTAAAAAGACAAGATCTCCTCCCTCCTGGGGCTCGTCACCTTCAGAGAAAGGTAGACTGGAAACTAACCACTGTGTGGGGTCAGGGCTAACCAATCAGATGAGCAGAAACATGGCACAGACAGAGGAAGAGAGCCTCCTCCTCGGAGTAGCTTGAGGGGTCAGGAAAGAGCTGATGAGAAAGAGTGGAGTTTCCTCAAGAGGAGAAGGGCCATGATTCCTCCTCTCCAAGCAGGCCAGCAGGACCTCTGCACCATGACTCTGGACACTCACCTTGCCAACACCCCAACTTTACCGCTTAATAGCAGCATAAAAGCTGACCTACGCTTCATCACAGACCCAGTCATGGAAGACACAAGCCCAAACGAGCAACCTTTCTTCAGAAGCTTTCTTCTGTGTGTCAGAAACCTAACATTCTTAGTCATTCTGGGTGAGGAAGATGTCGCATGGTTGCGACAGGACCATGCAGGAAGAGGCCTTGACTTATCAGACTCACTGAGGGAATCACTCTGGTCTAGCCCACCTGGTCACTTCTTACCTGCTCCAGTCAATATAAGCTTCCACTGCCAGCCCCGTCTCCTCCTTAACCACCACTGTCCTTGGCTATGGCCTGCCCAAGGCTGTGGGCGCAGTCTGGCCAGGTGCTCTCTGGAAATGCCTCCTCTCTCTGTCTGGAAACACATCCATCCTCCTCAGGCCCACCAGCCCTCAAAACACTGGTCTTTTCATTTGTATTTCCTCGGCTCACTACTCTGTCCTGTATTGTTTCTGTTCTAATTTGTAGCTATTTAATAGTCTTTCTCCCCTGCTAAGTTAGATGATTTCTGTTGATGCTCAGAGATTACTCCTCACTCTACACTAAAGAATCACTCCTGGTGGTGCCTGGGAGACCATATGGGATGGAAGGAATTAAAACCAGTTTGGCCACATGCAAAGCAAATGCCTTACCCACCACACTATCATGCTGGCCCCCAATAGATGATTTTTTGTTGTTGTTTTGGGGCCATACCTGGCAGTGCTCAGGGGTTACTCTTGGCTTGGTACTCAGGAATCACTCCTGGCAATGTTCAGAGGACCATATGAGATGCTGGGGATCAAACCTGGGTCAGTAGCTTGCAAGGCAAACAGCCCACCTGCTGTACCATCTCTCCAGCCCAGATAAATGATTTTAAAGGCATGATTCATTTTGGTTTTTGTTTTAGGGCCACACCTAGGTGTGCTTAAAATTTATTCCTGGTTCTGTGCTCAAGGATTGCTCTTGATGGGGCTCAGGGGACCATATTGGGTGCCAAGGACAAAACTCAGGTCTGCCATGTGCAAGGCAACTGCCTTACCCACTGTGCTACCTCTCTAGCCCCTCACAATTCACATATTAATAGACATGGAGTTGACACAGATGATCAGCATATATGTGTTAAAGGCAGCGTGTGAAGTGTCTGAAAAAAAAAGTAGGAAACAATACCATCATGACCATATCAAGATGAACAAACACTCTAGGGACAAATTTAATCAAAGAAGTAAATGAACCATACACTGTATTTTGTTTTGTTTGGGGGTCATACCTGGCAATGCTCAGTTATTTCTGGCTCTGAACTCAGGAATTACTTCCAATGGTACATATGAGATACCAGGGAGAGAACTCAGGTCAGCAGCATACAAGACAAGTGCTTTACCTACTGTACTATATCTCTGACACCTGACTATACATTGCAAACAGTAATATAATATTGCAAGGAATTGAAAACACAAAATGACATTTTGATCGCAAAGAGTCAACATTGTAAAAATGGCCATCTCAGCAGCTGAAGTGATAGTACGGCAGGTAGGGCATTTTCCTTGCACAAAGCCAACCTAGGTTCACTCAGGGGAGTGAACCATCCCATATGGTCGCCTGAGCACCTCAAGAAGTAATTACTGAGTGCAGAGCCAGGAGTAGTTTATTCATAACAAACAATACAAAATAAATTACTTCAGTTCTGCTTTGGGGCAGGGGTTGGGGCTCAGGATGGAAACATTCAAAATAGGGAGGTGGGAAGGTGTAATGGTGGTGGAATTGGTGTTCAAATATTAAATATAATCAAATATTGTGAACTTCTTTATAAAAATTAAATCAAAAAAATTTAATCCTAGGGGTGGGGGAGGGGAAGAACAAAAGCATATTGTGGCAGTATCATGCTCCCTGGATTTAAACTGTACTATAAAGCAAGAGTGTTTTTTGTTTTTTTTTTGCTTTTTGGGTCACACCCGGCAATGCACAGGGGTCACTCCTGGCTCATGCACTCAGGAATCACCCCTGGCGGTGCTCAGGGGACCATATGGGATGCTGGGATTCGAACCCGGGTCGGCCGCATGCAAGGCAAACGCCCTACCCGCTGTGCTATCACTCCAGCCCCAGCAAGAGTGTTTTTAATATGGTGCTCAAATAATTAAATTAAAATAGGCACATAGATCAATGAAATAGAATCAAAGATACCTACAAAACATATTTTAGACAACTAATTTATGGCAAAGAAACCAGGAGTACATACAAGCCTACAATGGAGAAAGGAGAGTCTTGTCAGTAAAAGGTGCTGAGAAAATGGAAGTGTCCCATCAAAAGAATGAAACAAGGCAAGATTTCTTTTTTTTTTTTTTTTGCCTTTTGGGTCACACCCGGCGATGCACAGGGGTTAATCCTGGCTCTGCACTCAGGAATTACTCCTGGCGGTGCTCAGGGGATCATATGGGATGCTGGGATTCGAACCCGGGTCGGCCACGTGCAAGGCAAACGCCCTACCCGTTGTGCTATCACTCTAGCCCCCAAGACAAGATTTCTTACACAAGATACACAAATTGATTCAAAATGGATGGAAGATTTAAACCTAAGGTCTGAAACAACAACAACAAAAATTTTAAAAACAAATTATAAAGTTCTTTGACATTGCTCTTAATGCTGTCTGGGTATTTACATTCAGCAGCATGGGAAACAAAATAAAAATAAACTAAATGAATTCACATGAAACTAAAAGGCTTCTGTACTGCAAAAGAAAACATCAGTAAATTGAAAAGGTCATCTACTGAAAGGCAGACAATCTCCACAAGCCAGACACCAGACAAGAGGTTAACATCCAAAATAAACCCCAGACAAATTCATATAAGTGTCGGAGAAGATGTGAAGAAAAAGAACCCCTGTGTATTTTGGGTGGGAATTTAAATTGTTGTAGCCTTTAAAGAAAATAGGTGGAGATTCCTCACAAACTGAAAGAACTGCCATGTAATTCAGCAATTCCACTCTGGGTACTCAGCCAAAGGGAAAAAAAAAGCCACATTAATTAAAAAAGACATGTGCACCCCTATGTTCACAGCAGCACTGTTTACAAAAGGCAAGAATGAAAGCTCATCATAAGTATTCATCAAAAAGTGAATGGAGAAAGATGTAGCATATACACAATGAAAAATAGAAGAAAGTAGGGAAAGTAAGAGGGAGTGAGTGAAGGAGGAAGGGAAGGAAGAAGAAAGGGGGAGGAAGGAAGGAAGGAAGGAAGGAAGGAAGGAAGGAAGGAAGGAAGGAAGGAAGGAAGGAAGGAAGGAAGGAAGGAAGGAAGGAAGGAAGGAAGGGAGGGAGGGAGGGAGGGAGGGAGGGAGGGAGGGAGGGAGGGAGGGAGGGAGGAAGTTAGTTCTCAAGACTTACTCCTGGCTCTGAGCTTAGGGATCATACCTGGGTGCTCAGGGCACATTATGGGATGCCGGAGATGAACCGGCGTTGGCCATCTGCTATGCAAGCACCCTACTGGTTCTCCCATCTCTCCAGCCCCAACAGCCTAAGTGCATAAGACTTGAACTTAGAATAGGGGTCTGCTCGGAACTGGGCTCCTTCTCATGAATATTGTGGAGATGATGGGATGTCACTTGGTTTATTTTGGTTAGTATCATGATTTTTTGCCTGAACAATGGGTTCCATATTACAAATGAACAAATATTAAAAATAAATGAGCATTAGACTTAATAACTTCTAAAAGAATCATTTCTGTGTTTTCCTATTGTTAATACTAGCACACTGGCCTGAAGTCATCAGCTCCTGTACATTTATAAATCTGATCTGACCCCAGTCACAACATAGCCAGATAGCTCTGGGCTGTGTGCTATTATCATATCAATTTCCAGTTTAAGAACTTAAAAAATTGAAGAGAAAAATAAAAACAGTAACATCACAGTGCCCCAAATTTGCAATTTATGAAAAAAATTTTAGTGTAGGGGCTGGAGCAATAGCACAGTGGGTAGGGCGTTTGCCTTGCACGCGGCCGACCGGGGTTCGATTCCCAGCATTTCATATGGTCCCCTGAGCACCGCCAGGAGTAATTCCTGAGTGCAGAGCCAGGAGTAACCCCTGTGCATCTCCGGGTGTGACCCCTCAAAAAAGATTTTAGTATAAAGGATATGTTGTTATCTGTTGTAATAAAGCCCAATTACTTATGATTGTTAAAATTTGGAAAAAATATATATTAGTACGTGATATTTTAATGATAAAAAGAGACAAATGCCACAAATTATATATATACATATATATTCAATGACAGATATTGAACCCAAGGCCTCACATAAGTGAGGTAAATGCTCTTTCACTGAGCTGCATCTCTAGCTCCAACCAATTGTATTTTCATAAGGAATGACACTGGAGAGAAATATCTACAATATTATTTTAATGTAAAAGGTAGATAAATTTAATACATCTGATTGTTTTCACTGAAAAATTAAATACCAATCATCTAGAAATTAAGTTAATATCAATTTATTATTAAAATACAGTGCTGTTATGTAATGTTATGTCCAGATTATTTTTAAATAGGCAAAGCATTTATGAATAAAATCACTATAATTTGGGTTTTTTTAAGGTAATATTTTCTTTTTTTTATCTTTTTTTTTTTTTTTTTTTTATTGAATCACCATGTGGAAAGTTACAAAAGTTTCAGGTTTAAGTCTCAGTTATACAATGCTCAAAAAAAATTTGGTGGAGGCAGAATAGGGGAAGGTTCTTTCTTTCTTTTTTTTTTTTTTTCTTTTTGGGTCACACCCAGTGATGCTCAGGGGTTACTCCTGCCTTTGCACTCAGGAATTACTCCTGGCAGTGCTTGGGGGACAATATGGGATACCGGGGATCAAACCCGGGTCGGCAGCATGCAAGGCAAACGCCCTACCCGCTGTGCTATCGCTCTGGCCCCCAGGGGAAGGTTATTACTTTACAGTTTAAAAATAAAGTGGAGGGGGCCAGAATGATAGTACAGATGGTAGGGCATTTGCCTTGAACACAACAGACCCGGGTTTGACCCCTTCCTTCCCATGTGGTCCCCCAAGTACTTCCAAAAGTAATACTGAAGCACAGAGCCAGGAGTAAGGCCTGACACCACTGGGTGTGGCACCAAAACAAAAACAAACAAAACTAATAGAGTGTACCAGGAAGGAGGACCAGAGAGATAGTACAGAGGAAAAGACACTTGCCTTATATACCAATCCATGTGCATCCAGCACCAGGACAGTCTCTCACCACAAGCACAGGCCAGGAGTAACCCTGAGGACAGTCAGGTGGGGACCCCCAAAACAAAAGAGTGGAAGGACAGAGACAAGGACAGTTGAAGGCCCCTCTAAGAAAGGCAGGTAAAAGCTGGTCAAAGGCCAGGAAGGAACTTTCTGGTGGGACAGGAGGTGTGCTGGGTGTGAGGATTCATCCAGGATGGGGAAAGGCAGGCTGAGAGGGGCAGGCGGGAGGCAGGAGACCAGAGCAGGACCCCCACAGGCAGAGACCTGGGCTGGCAGGAGGGAAGTGAGAGTCCACTCTCCCTCTCCCAAGGCCCCTTTAGTTCTCTCTCACCTCCCCTCCTCTCCACAGCTCTTCTCCCCTTCCTCCAGTGCCATCTCTCTTCCTTCACCTGCACGATTTCATCTCTCCATTTCCTTCTCTCCTCCTTCCGCTGTCCCTTTTCACAACTCCTCAAAGCATATTTGTTCATCTTCATTGGCTCACTTCTTGCCTTTGTCCCCACCCAGGTTCCAGTGCTGTCACTGGATGCCTCTCCCTTCCTCCACCCTCCGTTCCTGTTGGCAGCCAACAGTGTCTTCACTAAGTCTAGGAGTTAGAGTTTGGTGGGATTTGGGTCTTTCACATGCTTCCACTGTTTGTACTCCGTGCGAATTAAACCGTGTACATAAACCACACCACTGTCTTCCACTGAGCTCTGTTTCACCGAGCCTATCGCCTTGTTTAACCCACCTGCAGCTGGATAGACAACCAAGGGAGAGGCTCTGGCCTTGCACATGACCAGCCCTGGCTCAATCCTCAGCACCGTGGACACCCCCAAGAGGAATCCCCGAGCACAGAGCCAGGAGTATGCCCTGGGCACTGCCAGGTGTGGCCCAAAAAACAAAAGAAAAAAACAACAATACAGTTTCATCCATTTTTGTTCCAAATGGCAGGATATACTTTAGATGGTAAAAATTTTTTTGCAGTGCCTTATATGTTGAGGCATTCTCTCCACCACTGAGCACCCAGTCTATGTCTTCATCTTTTCTAAATAGTATTCCAGGGGCTGGAGTGATAGCACAGAGGGTAGGGCGTTTGCCTTGCACGCGGCCAACCGGGGTTCAAATCCCAGCATCCCATATGGTCCCCTGGGCACCGCCAGGGGTAATTCCTGAGTGAAGAGCCAGGAGTAACCCCTGTGCATCGCCGGTGTGACCCTAAATAAATAAATAAATAAATAGTATTCCAATGAGTAAATATGTGTCATAGCTTTTTTATCCACTCAGTATTCTGAGTGGATAAAGCAGAGTAGTATCTCAATGTGTCATAACTTCTTTATCCACTCAGCCATTAATAGGCATTTAAATGTATACTAAGTTTTGATTATTGTGAATAATTCTGCTATTGAACACAAGGGTGCTAATAACCTTTCCAATTTGTGTTTTCAGATCCATACGGCCCAGGTGTGGTATTGCTGAATTGTAGCACATCACAATATTGAATGCTTGTTTTATATTTCCTGTAATGTATCTACCAAAATTGTTAAGCTTCCCATTATTGATGGACATTTATAATCATGATTTAGTTTCACTTTTGGTCTTTGGGTTTTCTTTGTTTTGTGAAACAATAGAGGCGACTTTTAAAAAGTCAGCAACAGATAAAACTTATGTAATGTTATAATGCAATGTTATTTTAATAAAAATAACTTCAAGTCAGGGACTGGAGTGATAATACAGTGGGTAAAGCCTTACAATTGGTTGACCCAGGTTCAATCCCAGTACCATGTATGGTCCCTTAAGACCTGCCAGGCATAACCCTTGAGCGCAGAGCAGGAATAAACCCTGGAACTCTGGGATGTGTTCCTCTGATGAGCACCAACAAACTGCAGAATGTTGGTCTGCTGGCACCTGGAAATCTCCTACTTCCCTGACTGCTCAGACATCTAACCCTCAGATGGCTGATGGGGAACATCACAGCACGATGCTGGAGATCAGTGTCTTCCTGAATGGGCCTCAGGGCTGCTGCCTCCAGAAGCCCAGGCCTTTGTAGCCCAGGCCTTTGTGAGTCGCTCCTTGAGTGTGAAGGACGTGGGACTTGCTCAGACCCCTACCACGGCAGACCAGCAGGTCTGGTGATCTGGGGTCAGCCAGCCCTGGGAGACGCTGACCCCATCACACAGGGCCTCCCTCTGCTGTGAGGATAAGGGCATTCATTTTATCATACAACTTGAAGAAATCAAACACATTTCTAAGCGGTCGTCTTGCTTAGAAACAACCAAAAAGAATATTGAAGTTAAAACAAGAGCTTCAATATTGTATAAATCTGCTTTGTCAGAAGAGCTGAAAACACAAGAAAACTTGAGCATATTGGTTGTGAGGAGTTACTGTGTGCATCAAAACCATATTCCTTAATATTGTACACATACTACCTAAACACCTCTTACATACTCTTACATACACCTCTAACAAAACACCCTTACGTGTATTCCACAGTTGGCATTCACAAGAACACTTAAGGGAGCTCCACCTCTAAGTGTAAACGTGGAGGAAGGAGGGCTAAATGCACGCTGCAGGCAGTGAATGGTTAATACATGACACTCATTCAATAAAAAACATTTGTAGGAATAAATGAATTAGAATTGAAAGTGCCAATGTGAATAAAGTGCAGCAATATATTAACTAAAAGTCAAGTAGAAGAATTGAAATATGTGGAAGTCGATGTAGAGGTCTCGTTCTGTTCAGCAGGGAGAACCCTTCGTAGGGCACAGCTGAAAGAACAGACGCAGAGCCCGGAGGAGGGAGAAAAGGCCTTTATTCTATGGCAGTTACAGTATTTATACCTCCCTGTTGGGAGGAGGTGGTGCCAGGACCCCCAACAGAAATGCAGGGTGTGGCACGGGATTTAGCTAGTAATAAACAAATGCTGATAGGATAAGATCAGTAAGATTAGGAGTGGCAACCTTTGCTAGGTGTGGCATGGGGTTAGCTAGTGATTAAACAAATAGTGACAGGATAAGATCAGTAAGGTAAAATGGCTCCCTACAGAAATATATTTGCTGTCATAATATGATATTTTTATAAATGCTTGAAATATGCAAATCTGTAATATCTAAAGCTGATTACAGAAATGATAAATACCTAATCAGTGTCACTAATTTATCTCTTAGTGGGATACACAGGGTAAGACACATAGGCTGTATGATATTTTGCTTCTTAAACGTCATGGTTCATTACATTGTTAAAAAACTAAATAAAAGTACTTCCTTCTGACCTCACTTAAAAAAATAAAAAACAAACATGTAGAGACCTTGAGGGCAATCAGCATACTCATATAAATGAATCTTTCCTTAGGTTCAAGGGATCATACATTCGGGGATCATCAAATTGGAATTATGGGGCAATAGTAACTAGTTTTGATCCAATCTCTATCCTTATAGCAAATATCTACCCTAAACATGTGATATAACCCAAATGTTAGAATTTCTATTAAAAAGTGATTGATCAAATGCCCAACAATAGAGCTGAAGATTATACAGCAATTAGGGCACTTGACTTGCACACATTTGACCCCGGTTTGATCCTTGAACCATCTGTGGTTCCTTGAGCCCTGCCAGCAGTGATCCCTGAATGCACAGCTAGGAGTAAGCCCTGAGTACCATCAAGTTTGGCCCCCCCAGAACCCCCCAAAATATGTCCATGTTCATCAGAACATGGCATATCTGCTTCAAAGAGTACATGCAGCTCTCTAAGTGGATTTGGTTGGGGGAGAGGGGTTTCCCCAGAGGTCCTGAGGACCACCAGGACCACTCCCCACAGTACTTAGAGAACAGACACTGCTAGGGGTCAAACCCAGGACCTAGTAATTGCATGGAGTCTGCCCCTTAAACTACTCCCAGCCAGGTCCTGGGCAACAATTTTAAATAGTCATCATTATGATCTGTAGCACTGTAGCACTCTCGTCCCGTTGTTCATCAATTTGCTCGAGCGGGCATCAGTAACGTCTCCATTGTGAGACTTGTTACTGTTTTTGGCATATCGAATATGCCACAGGTAGCTTGCCAGGCTCTGCCGTGTGGGCGGGATACTCTCGGTAGCTTGCTGGGATCTCCAAGAGGGGCAGAGGAATGGAATCCGGGTGGGCCGAGTGCAAGGCAAACACCCTACCCGCTGTGCGCTATTGCTTTAGTTCATTATTATGATCATCAACAGAAAATATTCATATGCTAGTTAACATAGGAAGGGGCTGTTTCTTTTCTTAAAAGAATAAGATGAGACTTCCTATTATTGTTGTTGTTGGGTTACTTAGTTTTGGGGGCCAGACTTGACTGTGCTCAAGTCTTACTCCTGGTTCTATATTTAGGAATCACTCATGGTGGGACTCGAGAGACCATATGGGATGTGGAGAATGAACCAGAGTCAGCCACATGTAAAGTCAGCACCCTCCCCACTGTGCTATCTCCCCTGCCTGGAGACTGTACGTATATATATTACTATTTAGAATTATCTCCAGGGTCTGGAAAGCAGCTTTGCTCCAAAGCCCCACAACTAAGGCATGCAAATGGTTCAGTATAAGAGTTTTAGGGCCCCTATTAAATGCTGCAACTCCATCTTGGCACACCTGCCCCATCTTGCTCCTCTTTCCCAGGGCAAGAAGATCACCATGCTTAGTGCTATCGAGAGAGAAGCCAAAACATTCGCAATCAAGGACAGCCACTCCTCATCCGCCTACCTTCACTCTCCTCTCTGACCTCCACAGACACTTCTCTCCTTGGATTTGCCTTTCTTTTTAATGCTGCTCCCCACACCCCATCCCTGCACAGAATTGCAGGAATTCCTCTGTGTAAATAGCTGGTGTCTAGGCAGATGATTTGTTTTCAGTGAAAGAGAAGGGCGAGGGCTGTACCGTGGAAGCTAGAGATGACTCATGCCAAAGGAAGAGGCAGCAGAAGAAAGACCACTCATAGCAGGAGCTTTCCACAGAGCGCAGAGCGGGGGAGTGCAGCTAAGTGGGCTCAGTCTGTCTCTGTAAGAGACGGCTCCCAGAAACCAGAGCAACAGGACAGCAGGCAGGGTGCTCGCTTACACTCAGCTGGCCCGGCTTCAATCTGTGGGATCCTATATGGGTCCCAAATACTGCCAGGAGTAATTTCTGGTTGAAGAGCCAGGAATAACCCCCAATCATCACCACGTATGGTCCAAAAACAAAAAGAGAGACTAACAGAATCAGAGACAGAGACAGAGAAAGAGAAAAAGAGAAAGAGGGAGAGGGAGAGAGAGAGAGAGGGAGAGAGAGAGAGAGAGAGAGAGAGAGGGAGGGAGGGAGGGAGGGAGGGAGGGAAAGAGAGAGAGCTCCTGTGGGCTACAGAGACAGAATAGACAGTAAGGCACTCACCTTGCATGCAACCAGCATAGGTTGGACCCCCAGAACCACATACGGCCCCCAGAGCCCTATCGGAAGAGATCCCTGAGCACAGAGGCAGGAATGAGCACAGCTGGGTGTGGCTATATCCCCACCACCCCCCACAAAAAATAAACAAATTAAGAAAGTAAATGAAAAGAGAGAGAGAGTTCCACTTTCCCTACGTCTGCCAGAGTTGGTTTTGCTGTTGCTGCTGTTTGTAGCTGTTTGTTTGGGAACTATACCAAATGATACTCAGGGGTTACTACTGGCTCTTCACCAGGAATTACTTCTGGTTGTGCTCCACGGACCATATGAATACCACGGACTGAG
Source organism: Sorex araneus (assembly GCF_027595985.1). Classification (NCBI taxonomy): domain Eukaryota; kingdom Metazoa; phylum Chordata; class Mammalia; order Eulipotyphla; family Soricidae; genus Sorex; species Sorex araneus. Next base: position 2,867,337 of record NC_073311.1, on the reverse strand, counting down.
CCTGGGTCTGCTGCAAGCAAAGCAAGTCCCTACCTGCTGTACATCTCTCCAGTGCCTCTGTCCAAGTCTGAAGACCAGAGGACTCACTTTGCAAAAGGCAGCCTGGACTAGCACATAGGGGCATAGCTGGACTACGACTATGAAGTTGATCTGGATAAGTCATCCAAGAAGGGAGACTAAGGCCTTCCACGGCCTCTAAGACACTGAGAATTCTCATACCCAAAACCTTCCTCAGTAGCAAATGACATTTTTACCTGTGCTCAGACCCTACCCCCATATGTTAATAGTGTAGCCAACACCGAGAAAGTTCCTCAGCCTCCCACAGGGAAGAGTATGTAAGGTTCCAGTGCTGAAAGCATTATGTAATAATGTTTTGGCTTTTTTTTAGTAGTGGAAGGAAATAAATCAAAACATAAATAGAATGAAAAAAATTTTATTCTTTCCACCTTCTCAAAAGATTTGAATAAGGGTACTATTTTCATGACAACAAACATTTATTTTGGGAGGTGCATGGGGATTAAACCTACCACTTCACACATGCAAGGCAAGTGCTCTACCACTGAGCCACAGTCCCAGTCAAAATGACAAAAATTCAAGTGAAAACTTGAATAACCAATGAGGAAAAAGTAAAAAAAAAAAAAAAGAAGAAGAAGAAAAAGAAAGAAAACAGAAATTACCCATTTGTTTCTATCAAAACCAAGAGACGAGTCTGGTCCTGAACCAGGACCAGAGGATGATATGACTCAGATCTAAATATGATGTTCATTATTTTTTCAATGTAGATTAAAACTAAATATAACATGACATTTATCATTTGAATTTAGGGGGGGAATTGAGTGGGGACACGACCAGTGGTACTCAGGGTTACTTCTGGCCCTGTGCTCAAGGCTCACTCTTGGCAGAGCTTGGGGGCCTCTATCCTGTGAAAGGGAACCAGACCCAGCTTGGCTACATACAAAACAGGTGCCTTACCCCCGTTCTATCTTTCTGACTCCTGAAATTCTTTATGTTTTTGCAAAGGGATCAATCTTTGCAGAGCTCAGAGCTGGGGACTGAACCCAATCAGTCATGTACAAGGCAAGTGCCCTGCCCATAGGACTACGGTTGCCCCCACCCTGAAATATTTTTAAGAACACAGTAGAGCAGTATTAACTATTGCACGTTGTCATGTGAGAGATCACTAGAACTTTTTCACCTCTGGAACTGAAACTCTATTGAACAACTCCCCACATGCTACTGTTCTCTCGGGAAGTTTCATGTGGCTAACAGTGAGAAGCCCAAACTGCAGAGAATTAAGGAGGGCAGGCACCAGCCCCTCTGTTCCAGGGGCCATGAGTGGGTGCTGTCTGTCAGCACCTCATTCCAAAGCTTGCAGTTCCAGGGCGAGTCCCTTCCCTGCGGCCCAAGGCAGAGAGTTCTGGTGCCTTTTGCAAAACGTGGCTTGATTGCTCTTTGTAAGACCCTGTGTACTTTGCTCTCTCTTTCCTAAGGAAGCCTGAAGACACAGGACGATGGGGAGGGCCTGTACTTCTGACCCATTTACAAATAAAAACAGAACCAAGAGTTCTGAGTTTCCCCCAACTCTTTGACTTCCAGTCAGTGCCAAACTCCCCTTGACAGAGGATGAGACCATGAAGCCTGTGACATTCAAGGAAGCTCTCTCAGGTCCAGCTGGACCCACATGGAACCTCTAGGGCCCAAGAACAGCCGCCCGTGTGGCTTCAGTTCACTAGCCACAGCTCAAAAGCTCACTTTTTTTTTTTTTTTTTTTTTGCTTTTTTGGTCACACCCAGCGATGCTCAGGGGTTACTCCTGGCTTTGCACTCAGGAATTGCTCCTGGCAGTTCTTGGGGGACCATATGGGATGCCAGGGATCGAACCCAGGTCGGCCGCATGCAAGGCAAACACCCTACCCGCTGTGCTATCACTCCGGCCCCCAAAAAGCTCACTTTTTTATAAAGAGAACCCCTGGGGGTGGGGGGGAGGGGGGAGAAACAGATTGGTTTTGTTCCCATCTATTAATAACAGCTATTTTGACATGCTATTTAAGTCTCCTATTGTTACTTGAACACTCCGTGGATTCTGTCTCCCAAACTGAGCTGTTTAGGGATAACAGGGGCCACAGACGCATCTGCAACTCTGAACTGCAACTCCTCACCGACACCCACAACTATTTGCTCATTTTCTTGTTTTGTTCTAGTCCACTGAGACCTATGGTTCTTATCACCTGCCAGGGACAGGCTGAGCCCAGGGCCATGGTCTGCCATGCTGTCCACTATCACGCCCAGCACCCACAGGATAGGTGGTGTCTTGGTATGAGTTTTAGGGTGCTTTTTTGATGAACAACAGCTATATTTGGCAAATTATTCTTTCTAGCATTAGAGGAGACACATGCCCAAATTCTATAAAGGGGAATGTGCCAAACGCAACAACTAGAACAGAGAAAAAAAAAGAAGTATTATAAGAGCTGGTGTAAACACTCCACCTACTAAACTCCCTGCCCCCGGCCCCCAGGCTCCAAGGATCAGGTGAAGGCGGGGCGGGCGGATTCTGCCCGAAGGAGCCAGGGAGGGGCAGACTCAGAGGAAGGAGCGACACCCGCCTCTCAGACAGGCAGGGCGAGGCGGGCTTCCCCACAGAGCACTGTCCCCAAGACTCCTCTGCAGAATTGACTTGAGTTCAGCGCCTGCATTTTAGAACTATTTTCGCCAGAGCAGGGGAGGACTCCAGAGCTCCCCCAGAGATAATTAAAAATGTAGCGGGGAGGAAAGGGGATCTGAAATAAACAAAACCCAAGCTGCAGGCACCCATGGTTTCTGAATAACATCTTCCCGGTTCAACAATGTTAAGAATTCCATAATGTGAAGGCACCCCCCACACTCTCTCCCACATGAGCACGCTTCTTACTGAAGCCGAGCTGGGCCGCGAATATCTTGCGTTCACTTCTCCAGCTACTCTCTCCAGAGAGAACATTCCACACAGAAGCTTTCTGGAGGGGGAAGAGTGCCCAGCAGCCAAGCAAGCTGGGGGCAATTCTGCTGCCTGATACAACCAATAATCCCCTAAGCCTCACTCTCACCTCAAGGAACACAGCTGGTGCTGACAGAGACAATGAAGATGACTTTGTGTTTGTAATTGTTTGGGGGCCACACCCAGCAGTGCTCAGGGGTTACTCCTGGCTTTGTACTCAGAATTTACTCCTGGTGGTCCTCAGAGATTGAACCCACGTGCAAAGCAAGAGCCCTACTCACGGTACTATCTCCCCACCCCTGAAGAGGGCCTTTGATGCCTCCTTAATCTCGGTCACCGTCCTGGGGTACCCCAAAGATGCTGTCACATTAGCCATTTGATCATCACCAATGACACCACGTTGCAAGGACCAGAAGCCACGGAGCCACGAGGGGGGAACTCAGTACAAGACCATGCAGCAGAGCAGGAGGTGTGACCAGGGAGCTGGGGCATCACCTGAGCAGAGGTGGTGACAAGGTCTCTGAGTAGCCAAAATGAACCCTTGTTTGCTCTTTACATTACCCTCCAGCCAGGGAGAATGGCGAGGGGGCTGAGAAGTTAGGGAGCACAGCAGAGGCGGGCAGAGAGAGGAGGGGAAGGAGAGCCGGGGAGGGGCCCGGTGGTGACCCGGCTCATGAGCCAGAAGCTGCTGCTTGGGCCCAGCCCTCTGGGGATGACCTCAGGGTTTCTCTCTCCTTAGAATCCAACAGGCCCCACAATCCATCATCCTGCTGGAGCTGCCCACAGCACCTTCAGAGTCGGCGCGACTGTAGAGAGGCCTGTGCTGGACCTGCGGGCATCCGCCTGACCAGGCGAAGGTGGGTCTCACCCGCATTCGGGGTCTCACCCACACACGGGGTCTCACCCGCACTCGGGTCTCACCCACACACGGGGTCTCACCTGCATTCGGGGTCTCACCCACACACGGGGTCTCACCCACACACGGGGTCTCACCCGCACACGGGGTCTCACCTGCATTCGGGGTCTCACCCACACACGGGGTCTCACCCACACACGGGGTCTCACCCGCACACGGGGTCTCACCCACACACGGGGTCTCACCTGCATTCGGGGTCTCACCCGCACACTGGAGGGGGGCGGATACCACAACCCAACATGAGAGAGTCTCACACCCATGCACTCAGGGTCTCACACCCGCACATGTGTGTCGAGCAGGTGGCCTGGAGCCTGTGTACCTGGGGCACGGGCCCCCAGGTGAACAGGGCCCCTGGGGACGGCACCAGCTCTTCGAAGGGACCTGGGTCTGGGCTCACAGTGCAGGGCCACATGAGAGGGAGGGAGCAGGGGGGGACCGCGACAGGGAAGTGGACAAAAAAGGGGTGAGGCACAGGGAGCTCAGGATGGAAGGGTGTAGCTGGGCCCAGGCGAGAAGCTGGGAGAGGGCACAGGGCCCCTAGGGGCCTCAGCTCACCAGGGGCTTGGAGGAGCCCAGAGCTCAAGGCCTGGACTCTATGGCCAGGACACCCCTGAAAGAGTATGGCCCCCTAGACTCTGAGACTTTGAATTCACTCCCTTGCCCCACACCCACACCCCACAGGCTCAGCATGGGGAGCCAGGGGTCCACCTCTGGATGGCTCAGTCCCTGGTGACCTGGCACAGGACCCCTGCATGGAGGCTGTCTTCAGCGCCAGGCACTCACGCTCAGAACAACCAGGCGGGGACAGCACACGGCCTGGATCTGGGCCCAGCCCCAGAACCTCCTGGAATGTTCTGAGCACTGCCAGGGTATGGACCAAATCCCTTACTTACCCCACCCCCACCATTAAAAAAATATGTGACTTGTAGAAAGGGTGAGTGAGATTTGGGAAGAGTGAGGAAGGCCCGAGGAAAGGGGAGAGAGGAAAGCGCTGATGGAGCAAGTTCCCACAGATACGGGGAGGGGAGAGTCCAGGGAACGAGGCTGTGGGGTCCGGGCTGCAGCCTGGGGGGACACTGGGAGGTATGGTCTCTCTCTGAGAAAGAGAAAAATCAAAAAAGGACAAATCCAGACAAGAACAAACACTTGGGAGGGGAGAAGCAGGCAGGGGGACTTACATTAAGGGGCAGTCAAATGTACCCATGAACATTCTTCATTTTGGGGGGGAACATGCAGCATGACTCAGAGCTTACTCCTGCTTGCACTCATGAATTACTGCTGGTGATGCTGGGAATCGAACACAGGTTGTCCACATGCAGGCCAAGCACCCTCCCTACTGTGCTATCACTCCAGCCCCTCTTCGTCTCATCAGCCGAAAAAGCCTCTCCAGAAAGGAAACTGGAAGCTGAAGAATGGGAGTGTTTGCCCTGGCTATGGAACTCAATCATGAGTCCAAAAATAAATAAATAAGAAGTAGTCAGAGTAACTGTACAGCAAATAGCACACTTGTCTTGCACACAGCCAACCCTGATTCAATCCCTCACACCCTATATGGTCTCTCAAGCTTACCATCAGTGTTCCCTGTATGCAGAGCCAGGAGTAAGCCCTTAGAACAACTGGTGTGGCCCAAAACAAACTTTCTAAAAGAATGGGCTTTTCTTTTATCTTCAAGAGATAAAACGTAGGTGAATCAGAGTCAGCACAACTTGGGTGGTGGAACCATTTGGGAAAGTCTGTGATTTTCTCCTGGATAATTTGGCTGAGAAAGATAAAAGCAGATATTGAGGGTGGTCTGGGACTGAGAAGTGGAATAGGAGAAGTCCAGCAGGTTAAGACAAAGGGGACTGAGGTGTCTGGAAACACACATGCACATCAAGTGGAGAAAGGGGGTCACAAAGGGAGTGACAAATGAAGGGAACAACAACCACGAGACAGATAGTGGACTCCAGGGGTGCAAAGATTCAGCTAAGCAAGCCAACATTCAAGTTTCAGAGCTTGAAGGGGGGTCCCCCAGGACGGGAGAGAGCACAGCAGGTAAGGTGCTGGCCTGGCATGTGGCAGGTCCCCGTTCAATCCCCAGCACCACATAGGGTTCCCTGAGCATAGAGCCGGGAGGGAACTATGAACACCACCAGGTATGGCTCAAAAGCCCAAATAAATTAATAAATAAACCCTCCCGGGATTGAATAAGTCTATGAGGTGAACAGTTTGAAGCAAAGTGGAAACGAAGATTGTGGGAGATGATGTCAAGGACCTTCAAGTACTTCAAGGTCAAAGAACAGAGCTTCAACATAAACCCTAGGGTCTCCAGGAGAGATGAAACAGAGAAGAGAATCAACTGGGAGCACTTTGTGGATATTCCTGTGTCATCCAAGTCAGATGATTCCAAGCCTGGATGTCCATTGGAATCATGGGCCAGCTTCGTTTATCTCTCCCTCCTTTGGGGGTTTGTCCTTAAAATAGGGATTTGCAGGGCTGGAGCAATAGCACAGCGGGTAGGGCGTTTGCCTTGCACGCGGTCGACCCGGGTTCTATTCCCAGCATCCCATATGGTCCCCTGGGCACTGCCAGGAGTGATTCCTGAGTGCAGAGCCAGGAATAACCCCTGTGCATTGCCGGGTGTGACCCAAAAAGAAAAAAAATTAAAATAGGGATTTGCAGGTTGTAACCACTTTGCAGGTTTAAGGGAGTGTAAAAATCCCCATTGGCCCCCTTCCCTGAGATGCCCCAGAGATTCTGAGTAGCTCCCAGGCTGACCAAGTGCTGACCGAGAGGAGGAGGAGCCCATGGGCCCACGGCAAGCAGCCTGGCCTGAGGACAAGAACCTGTCTGGGTCACCATGGCTGGCACTTCTGGGGTGGCCCCAAGCAGAGAGAGTGGCCGCAGCCCTATTCCAGCACGACCTGAGCAGAGAGATCTGGAGCAGGTGGTTCACACAGGCTCTGGAGCTGGAAAAGGGGTGGAAGAAACGTGGAAACATGGGAACATGGCCGCAGGTTGAAAGGCAGAAAGTAAGTGGAAGGCAGGTGGGAGACGGGAAACACACGGCGGAGAGCAGGATGAGCAGTTTGTTAGTGGGTGTGATTCATGAGAGCCTGGTGGAGCTGGTGGTAGAATTCCTGGGTGCCGGGGATTTTTCTGAGTTATCAGATTGTTAACACGTAAGCCATTCAAGATGATTAAACCAGAGGTAAATATGCATGCAGAAGCTTATTCATTAACACTGACATTTTCATCTTCCCTGCCCACATTTCTGTACAAAGCAAACCAGACTAGAGTGAGTATCCCAGTGACCAGGGAGAGGATCCGAACAATTCCTTCCTTCCCTCTCCTAGGAAGAGCGAGCTTAAGAATGGAGCTGTCTCTAGATGGGGCCTGCTCTCTGTCTTTTTTTAGCAAGAGCCAAGGCTAAAAATAGAAGAGGTGTCAGCCCACTGGTCTCAGGGGCACCCCCTGTCCCACACACACCCCACAGCTGGGCCAGAAAGCCCACATGGTGTACAGCCTGGGGAAGGTTCTGGGTGAAGAACAGATCTCCTTCCACAAATCCACTCTTATCTAAAGAGCAAGCTGTCTGAGTGCTCTGCACTTGTGCAGGTTCAAGTAATTCCAGCATTATTTCTGGTTACTCCTCTGACAGTATTTCTAACACTGACACACACAGACTTAAAGATGAGGGCGTGAATGCAGCCAGGCGAGCATGAACACACACACACACACACACACACACACACACACACATTTGCATATTGAAGAAATGACTCATTTCATCCGCTGCTGCCTGCCACTATTGCGTTTTAATTTTACCTGTTCAAATACAAAGTTTCCTATTAGATTAACTACAGGAAAGAAACACCCAGGAGTGCTAGCTCTGATCTTGCTCGTGACTTTGAAAGCACAGAAAGGTCTTTTAACGCCGGCATCTGGAGAAGCCAGCCTCTGGACCACCCACGACTGCACCATCAGCCTAAAACTAGCATTTCTGGCCCCTTTGGAAACCAGTCCATGGAAAGTCTACAGGGTCGAACCTAGTATGTCCGTTAGCTGTAGACGGCTCTTGGGAGCCCTTTCTGCAAACAGCCCATGGGAACAGCCCAAGCGCCTCCAAAGGGCAGGGAAGGGGCCAGAGGGGTGCAGCGCCCAAGGTCACACGCTCCCCTAAGACAAGGGTCGAACGACCAGCAAGTCCCACACTCCTTCCGTGCAGCTCCCCGCCGCCCCCACCACCCACTCATACACACACCACACACACACACACACACACACACACACACACACACACACACACACACACTATGGTGCGCTGGTTTGCTCTCATGCAGCCACCTCCAGCCCCCGCAAACATGCAATGCCAGTTGTGCTTGTGCCCAACTTCGCCCCTGCGCGCTGCTGGTTTCAGGGGCCACGCACCGTCCGGCCCACGCATTCTCCCCGAGCCTCTCTTCCCCGGGCGTGCGCCCAAGGTCACCGACGGTCCGCGGGACGCGCCGGATGCGGGGACCCCCCCCCCCCCCAGCCCAGAGGAGGCCCGGCCGGGGATCGAGGACGCGGCACTCACCGGCGCGGGGGGCGGGCGCTCCTCGGCGGCCCATGATCTCGCACGGGACTGGCGCGGGGCTGGCGCGGGCGCGGGGCGTGGGGCGCTGGGAGCCCGGGCGCGGCCAATGAGCGCGCGCAGCCCGGCCGGGTTGGGGCTCCCGGGGCGCACGCAGCCCCAGCCGCTCGGGGCGCGTTGCCTGGACGCGGTTGCCGTGGTACCCGAGTGAGGCTTTCCCCGCGCCGCCCACGGCCCCTAGCTCCGGGACCCGCGACCCCCGCCCCGGCTGCAGGGAGAGACGAGCCGGCGACGCGTGATGGAGACGCCGCCGCGGGGCGCGCGCCAAGAGGCCCCGGAGCGCGCAAGTCGCCGCTTCCCCGTGCCCCTTCCCTGGGGGACAAAGGGCGTTGCTCTCCCTCCCGGGGGTGGTAGGGGCAATTCTTTCGGGAGGTCTCGGCTCTCCGCTGGCACCTGTGCGGCCCGTCTGGTCACCGCCGCTGCCCGGTGTCACCCTGCGGCCCCGCAACGTGTCTCACCGCACAGGCGCGCCGCGGACCGGGGCCGCCCCACCTGCTCCACGCACGCCGGTGCCCAAGACCACGCAGTCCCAGGGCTCCTCCCGGCGGGCGGGGGGTTGGGAGAGGCGGGGATCCCCTCCCTGCCCTCCTCCGGCTCCGAACTCATGGCTGTAAGCAGGACCAGGTGAAAGAGATGTGCCCCGGTCTCCCGCTGCCCTAACCTGCACGCTGGTACAGAAACCCCACGCAGTGGGCCCGAGCTCACTGCCTGGATGGGCTCTCCCGGGTCACCCCACAGTGCGGCGCCAGAGAAGGTCCAGCAAGCAGAGCGCTTGCCTTGCATCCAGCTGACCCTAGTTCCATTCTGGCATCAAGGTACAGAGCTGCAAATAACCCCTGAGCACCACCAGATGTGGCCCAAGAGCCCTGGTCCTCGTCCGCCCCGCCCACCGCTCCAATTAAATTTTAAAAAGAAAGAAATTTCATTGTGATAAGCGTGGCTCCTGGGCTGAAGCAGACCTGGTCCAACAGCGTTCCTTTCTCCTCAGGAGCCTCACTGAGTTTTATTTTCTCTGCTAAGTCCTGCTGACTGGCACTCCTCACACATTCTGCAAATATGTAATGAATCAAATCCTCTGTCACAGAGATACCACTCCTGGTCACACCTGGTCCTTGGAATATACTTAAACAACACGTCCTTATCACTAGGTCTTGGTAAGGGGGTGGGAGTTGCAACTATAACAGGAAAGCACCTATTCAGACCCAGGTACTGAGTATTAAGCAAGTCTCAGCCTTGAGTACTGTGAAAATTCCTCAAGTACTGAGCAGGTCACAGCATTCAGTTCTAGCAACTCCCAGACTCAAGTACTAAGTAAGCCCCAGTATTGAGTCCTGAGCAAGTCCTAGCCTCAAGTATTAAGTAAATCCCAGTACTGAGTGCTAAGCAAGTACCAGTCTTAAAGTCTTAAGTCCCATCCTTGAGTATTAAGCAAGTCCCAGCCTTGAGTACTGGTCAGAGATGACCACGGTCCTGCCTGTCCTCTCGGAACAGTATCAGGGGGCCTCTGAGAGGGCACACAGCAGCCCTCTGTTCCTGTCCCACTCCCCCTCCTGACTCCACCCTGCCATAGCCCTGCACTCTCCACCCAACAGCCCTTTCTGGCTACCCAGTAGTGACACAGGCCCTGACATTGTTTGGGTTGGAGTTTGTGACCAGAGCAAATCCCCACTGTGCCAACACAGAGTTTTCTGGGCTGGATTTGCCTCCAGACTCCACACTCCAGGAGGTGGGGAAAGAGCATTCTCTGCAGAGAAGGCTCCCAGTCCTGCAGACACCCACCCCCTTATAAAAATCACACCCAGATGTATCAGTGGTGTTAAGGAATGATAAAGCTAAATATCCAAGCCACAGAGTCAATAAAACTGAAATCATGAGACCCAAACTTTAACAACTATATATATATGTATATGTACATATATATACATATATGTATATATAGCTTTTGGGGTAAAACTGGCAATTCTCAGGGGTTACTCCTGGCTCTGTACTTAGGAATTAGTCCAGGCTGTGCTCTGGAGACCATATGAGATGCTGGGGATTAATCCCAGGTCAGCCATGTACAAAGCAAAAGTCCTATCTGCTGTACTATTGCTCCAGCCCCAACAACCAAATTTTAAAGGTCCCTGTCAAGAAGGCAGACTGAAGCTGGGTGGGGTGGGATGGAATGGGAGTGGGGGATAGAGAGGAAACCTGGGAATGATGGTGGAGGGAAGTTGACACTGGTGGCAGGATCAGTGATGGAATATTGTATGTCAGAAACCCAACTATGAATAACTCTGTAATTCGCGGTGCGTTAATAAAATAAATTTTTTTGTGGGGAAGAAAATCCCACCTATCAACATAAGCAGAATATACTATTAAAGTCTCTTGTGATGAGACATGATGGAAACTCTTTCCAAGTATGATTTCCTCTACAGGAATCCTCACGGTTCACTTAGCCTTGACTCTGACCATTACTTCCTACTTTTTTCCCTTGATTCCCTTTAAGTTGATTGGTTCTGAATCCTGAAGGGACAACATTTAGTATCCCCTAGCACCAAGCTGAGAGTTGCCTGGTATGATTTCACACCCCCCCCCCAAAAAAAAAGCCCCAATAAAATTCCAAAGAGAAGCCAAAAAGAACACAGCAGGTAGGAGTCTTCCCTTGCACAAAGCCAACCCAGGTTTGCTCTCTGCCACCACACCTGGTCACACTGTCACTCCCAGGAGTCATCCCTGTTACAGAACAGGAGAAAGCCCTGAGTGGCTCTAAAACCAAACCAAAACAACAGAAAACCAAACCAGAAACTCAAGAGGGACTCAAAGGGGCAAACATGCAGACATGTTTGCTGGCTTGTTTGCTTGAAGTTGTCCAGGAGGTCATTGATCTCCTTGAGCACTTTCAGTTCCAGGCAGGTTCGGGATAAGGAAACAGCAGCTGCAGGAATCTGAGGGCTGGTCACTCCTCTGAGGAGCCTGTAGTGTAGGCAAGGTGAGAATGAAATCACAGAGAGGGCTCTGGCCAGAGAACAGTTCCAAGGTCAGGGAAAACCCTCTCTGCGCTCACGTGACACTTTATAATCCTGAGGAAACAGAGAGCACAGTGTGCGGCTTTAATCAGCCACTGGCTGTCTTACCTCCTTCCAAGAGTGTTGAGTCCAGGTTCAACTGGCACATGCCTGAGACCTTGGGTTCAGTTCCCAGCACCACGAAAATAAATCAACAAATTACTACTTCATTAATTAAGAGAAAACTGAATTGAAAAGATAAATAAGAAAAAAATTTTATTTTGGTTTTTGTTTTTTGGGTCACACCCGGCGATGCACAGGGATTACTCCTATTGGTGCTCAGGGGACCATATGAGATGGTCTCTCTACACTCAGGAATTACTCCTGGTGGTGCTTAGGGGACAGTATGGGATGCTGGGGATCAAACCCAGGTCGGCCGCGTGCAAGGCAAACACTCTACTCATTGTACTATCACTCCAGCCCCAAGAAAAAGTTTTTAAAAGAGAGAAAATTAAATTGAACAATGGTTGTCAGGCCTTGAGATATTATTTTTTTCTTCTCTTATCTGTGCTTCTCTGTCTCAGTCTGTCTTGTCTTATCTCTCTCTCTCTCTCTCTCTCTCTCTCTCTCTCTCTCTCTCACACACACACACACACACACACGTGCGTGCACACCCAGTGGGTTTGGAACTCAGGGCCTCAAGCATGCCAAGCATTCACTCTCCCACTGAGCCACATTCCTACCCATCTCTCTCTCAATAATTAACTAAAAACTTGAGTTAAGGGCCAGGAAGATGGCTCAAAGGGCTGGAGTGAATGCTTGCGGGGGGGCGGGGAGGAGGGTGGCCTGGCTTCTATCCCTGGCACCCAAGTGGACTTACCATTGTGCCAGACACTAGCCCCAAACTACTGCTAAAAAGAAGAAATTTTTTAAAATTCTGTTAACAATTCGTTATGTTACTCTTTTTTTTTTTTTGGCAGGGTGATGGGTGACATCTGTTTTTTTTTTCTACTCTACTCATAGTGCTCAGAGTTTGCTCCTGAGGTGTCAGGGAACTGTGCAGGGCTGGCGTAGAACCTGAGCTTCCTGCATGCAAAGTCTATGCTCCAGCCCTCTGGCTGTCTCCCCCACATGTGTCATTCCTTATGACATTTATTTGCTGATTTTCTTTTCTGATCTTCAATTCATGAAATTCCCTTTTTCTTCGTTTATAGGAAAAATGATCTATTCTGGGTCTGAGAAATGAGCAGGAGCATAGGCTTGTGTGCAGGAAGCGTAAATTCACTGGGCGTTCCGTGCTCCCTCAAGCATCAGTCGTGACCCCAAGCACAAGGCCAGGAATAGGCTTCGAGAAGCTCAGTACATGGCCCCAATTTTTTCATATGTTTTGAGTAAACTGTGATTAGATAGTGTTTCTTTTTGTTTCTTTGTTTGTTTTTGTTTTAGGGCCACACCTGGCGGTGTTCAGGACTTACTCCTGACTCTGTGATCAGAGATCAGTCCTGGCAGAGCTCAGGGCCCATGAGTGATGCTGGAGATCGAAAACAAGTCAACCGTGTGCAAGGCAAGTGCCCTGCCTGATGTACATCACTCTGACGCAAGACTGATTTCTTTTTGTTAATAATTTCCCTGTGTGTATTGCCTACTTCTTTTAAATAATTTGTTTTGCTGATGAGTCTGTTGGGTTTTATCAATTTAACAAAGTTTTTTTTTTTAAATGAGACCGGGGTTTCCTTATTTCATATTGTTTTGGGATCACACCCAGTGGTACTCAGGGGCTATTCCTGGATTTTGTGCTCAAGAATAACACTAGTGCTCATGGGACCATGTGTGGTGTCAGGGATTTTGATTTCAGGTCAGCAGGATTCAAGGCAAGTGCCTTAACCCCTGTACTATCTCTCCAGCCCTGCACCAATAGCTTTCAAAATCCTAGTCAGTATGTTAATTAACATGTCCTGTACTTAAATTAATATGCATTGGTCTTTTTTTTTTTTTTTGAGGCACACTCAGTGCTCAGGAGTGAGCCCGGTGGTGGTGCTCAGGGACCATCTGTGGGCGGGTGCTTTTGCCTCTATACTCTCTCTGCACCCTGCCACTGCTTTTAACAAAGAAATACCAACAGAGTGGTGGTGAGGGGGAATGTGTCACAGAGTGACTTTCACCTCAAGGTGAAATAGCAGCATGGCCTCTGATTCTCCAATGGAACAGCTGGCCTACTTGGTGGGGGATCTCTATGTGTGAACTCTGGGTCCCCTACGTTTGGCTCGGAGTCCCCTTCCTAGAAAAATATAGGTTATAATCTTCTATGTTTCTTCCCCCAACATTTGGATACACTTTAATTATCTTCATGTACCTTTGTGTATGTTGAACAGATTTCCTAATGTGAGGAGATTGTAGGATTTTCTTTTTTTATTATTATTTGTTCATTTGAGATGGGGGACCATACTCTAATTCATGTGAGTTCAAATATTTTATCTTACATGGAATCAAATTTTGATAAGTAATCACTCCCATTCACTCATTTTATTACAGCTATTGCTTGACTTAGAAACACTTCCAAGTCTCCTTAGAATACCTCAAAGTCATCTTTTTCTCTTGCTTATAGTTTCTAACATTCTGGCTAACCCAATGCTCTGCTCCAGACATCCTGGACTGTTTCTTGGTTACCCATAACACAAAAATAAAGAATGAAATCAGCTTCTTACTCATGCTTCTGCCTCCACATTTATAATGCAACCAAATTAAGTCCCCTCCCAGGGCATTACAATGGGAATGAGGAGTCAGGTGACAGCACAGGGGTCAGGCACCTCCCTCCCTGGCTCAATCCCCACACCGAATAGGAGATCCCTGAGGGCAAAGCCAAGAGTAGGCCCTGAGCACCTCTTGGTGTGGCTCTAAAATTTTAAGTTGTAATAAAATAAAAAACAATTTTATCAGAATATTTTTTCAATTCAGTTTAAATTTTTCAATTCCAGTGACCTTCAGAAGACCGCTAGGCCAAGAGAATTAAAGGGACCTTTGCAGAGATGGAGGCAGCAGGAGCCTCTGACTTCTTCTGCGAGTGAACATTTGTATATTTTTTTCTTTTGGGGTCATATTCAGCGATGCACAGGGGTTACTCCTGGCTCTGCACTCAGGAATTACTCCTGGCAGTGTTCGGGGGACCATATGGAATGCTGGGAATTGAACCCGAGTTGGCCATGTGCAAGGCAAAAGCTCTACCTGCTGTGCTATCACTCCAGCCATGTATCTGTATTTTAAACCATGTGCATTTGCTCCCCAACCCACCTTTGGTCACCTAACTTCTGTTGTCTGAGTCCAAGGGCTGGTTTTCATTGATACTGTTTCTTTTCTCTCTTTATACTCCACATACATGTGAGATCATGCAGCATTTGTCCCCCTTCTGACTTCTTTCACTTAACCCGGCACCCTCTAGTTCATCCATGATGCAGCAAAAAAGTAGGATTTCATCCTTTCTCATAGCAGAGTAGTATTCCATTTTGTATATATATATATATATATATATATATATATATATATATATATATACATATATATGTTTATTTCTTCTGTCCTTCCTTCTCCCTCTTTCTCCTCTCATCCTTTTTTATTCCCTCCCTCCCTCCCTTCCTTCCTTTCTCCTTCCTTCCTTCCTTCCTTCCTTCCTTCCTTCCTTCCTTCCTTTCTTCCACCCATTCTTCCTTCCTTCCTTCTTTCTTTCCTTCCTTCTTTCTTTCCTTCCTTCTTTCCTTCCCCCCTTTCCTTCCTTCTTTGGTGTAGGGGGCCTCCCAAACTGTGCTCAGAGGACCCAGGCTCCAACTTCTAACAATACTGACCTGATTTTTCCAGCAGTTTAGTGCTAGGGCCTGAGGGTGCAGTGCTGCTTGGATCCTGAGGTGTGGGGACCCTCCAGAGCCACACCTGGTAGTGCTTGGGACTTCATTTTGGACTATATCTGACAGAGTACTATGTCATGCCTGCAGTCAACCCAGGGCAGGTGCATGCAAGTCATGTGTACTCACCCTGGTACTAGCTCTCTGACCCCACAATTTCACTATCCACTTGTCTGTTATTGAGCATTTAAGTCATTCACAGATCTTGTGATTGTAACTAGTACTACAATGAACAGAGTTGTGTGAGATCTCATCATCATTTTTATTTACATTCCCTGATAATAAGTGATGAACACTTTTAAATGCCTACTGGCTATCCATATATCCTCTTCAGATGATTGTCTGTTTGTCTTCTCTCTATTTTTGGCAGGGTTGTTGGTTTGAACATTTTTTTTTCTTTTTGGGTCACACCCAGCGATGCTCAGGGGTTACTCCTGGCTTTGCACTCAGGAACTACTCCTGGCGGTGCTTGGGGGACCATATGGGATGCCAGGGATCGAACCCGGGTCGGCCGTGTGCAAGGCAAATTCCCTACCCGCTGTACTATAGCTCCGGCCCCTGGTTTGAAATTTTTGATTGAACCTTGTGAATAATTTATGAATCTTGGATATTAGCCATTTTTCTAATGGGTGGTGTGACACTTTTCTTTCCTTCTATAATGTGTCTATTTAATCATAGTTTCTTTTGTAATGCAAAATCTTGTTAGTTTTATGTAGTTTCATTTGTTTGTTTTTGCTTTTGTTTTCTTTACCAATAGAGTCAAATCATTGACAATACCTCTGATGGAAATATCATGGAAAGTTCTGTCTATGTTCTTCTTGATGCACTTTATGAACTTGAGTCTAGTACTAAGGTCTTTATCCTTCTTGAATTCACTGTTGTGTGTCATGTGAGAGAGGGACACAATTTCACTGGAGGTGGGGGGCTATGGTTAATCAGTTTCCCCGACACCATTTGTTGAACAGACTTTCCTTCACAGCAGATCTATCCAATTAGAAGGGAATGGAGGGACCTAGTACAAAAGCTCAATGAAATGAATACCTCACCAAGAGTACTCTCTCCAGATACCATCAGTTAGATTTGAAGGAATGATACAGAGCTTCAAGGACAGGTAACAATTTAGGGAATTCATAGCATTGAGACCAGTTTTGCAAGAAGAGTTAAAGGAGCTTCTTTGAAGGACAGGACACATGTCCAGGTGTTGAGTATGGTATTCACTCCTGATGCTTATCGTTAATGTCCAGTGCCTTCAATTAACACTTCATTCATACTGATTGTTCTATGTCTGATCAGTTATTTTCTTTATGTCTAAAGAGTTTTTGTTGCAAGTTTTTACTTATTAATGCAGACATGTAAGCATATCTATAAAATAATTTCTAATATAAACCAATATTCTCTTTCTCAGGATAAAATGCTTTGTACTTTTATAGGCTTATTCAGATTTTTTGGCTTAACTTTGCTTTTTGTTTGTTTGTGTTTCTTTATTTGGGCTACACCCAACAGTGCTTGGGGTTTACTACTGCACTCAGGAATCTCTCTGGCAGGCTTGGGTGCTGTATGGGATGTTGGGGACTGAACCAGGATCAGCCACAGCAAGACAAGCACTCTACCCTTTATACTATCTCTCTGGTCCCCCTGCTTGAACTTTTAAAATTATCTTTACTCTTACTAAAATTTACATTTGTAGGTTTTACCTATTTCATTTGATTCATTTGAATCTCTTTATATTACTTATATTCACTATCACTATCATTCTGTTGATCCTTGATTTGCTTGAGCAGGCCCAGTAACGTCTTCATTCATGCCAGCCCTGAGATTTTAGCAGCCTCTCTTTACTCGTCCTTCCCAACAGTGCCGCATTAGAGGCTCTTTCAGGGTCAGGAGAATGAGACCCAACATTGTTACTGTATTTGGCATATGAATACGCCATAGGGAGCTTGCCAGGCTCTCCTATGAGGGCAGGAATACTCTCAGAAGCAAGCCAGGTTCTCTGAGAGGGAGAACTAAGCTAGAAGGTGTCACGCAGTGGCAGAGTGTGCAGAGCTTCCGGGAGCTTGGTTTGATAGTCTCTGGATGTTGGCCATTGATGGAATTACATGGCACCAGGGGCAGTTTCTGGATGCGACTGCCTAGCTACTGGAAAATGGGGGATCTGGGTGAAAGAGTCTCAGTCCTGATCCAAGCAGCCTTGGAGATCTCAGCCCCGGGTTCCTCACACCTAGGTTCCTCTGCCAGTTCCTTCATGTGTGAGGCTTGTCCAAACATATGGAGAGGGGTCTTGAGCATGGCTGTGGCTGGGTTCCAGAGGTCTTCGGCTGCTAGAACTCTACTTGAGGCGGGGGGGAGGGGGAACTCAACCCACTCCCTCCCAGGGACCCCAGTGAATACAGCCAGAAGTGGGGGCAAGAGACTCTGCATTGCTCTCTCCTGGGAGTTTGGTTTTATAGTCTCTGGATGTTGGCTGTTGATGGGATTACAGGGCGCCTGGGGCAGTTTCTGGGTGTGACTGCCTAGCTACTGGAAAATGGAAGATCTGGGTGGAAGAGGCCCAGTTCCTATCCGAGCAGGCTTGGAGATCTCAGTTAGTTATATTAGTTAAAATTTTATAGTAACCAGTCACCACAAATTGACTTTTATTGATTTTATTGATTTATTTTCTATAATTCCATTTGTTAGTCCACTTCTATCCTGAAATCTGCATATGCCCAGTTCCCTTAGAATTGGTACTGTGTCCCTACCAGTTCTGCACCTGTTGATTCAAACCACATGTGCAGTTGCTTCAGTCATCCATGAATGTGGTCCCTCAGATCACTGTCATCACTGTCATCCCGTTGCTCATCGATTTGTTTGAGCGGGCACCAGTAACATCTCTCATTGAGAGACTTATTGTTACTGTTTTTGGCATATTCAATATGCACGGGTAGCTTGCCAGGCTCTGCCGTGCTGGCGAGATACTCTCGGGTAGCTTGCTGGGCTTTCCGAGAGGGGCGGAGGAATAGAACACGGGTCAGCCACGTGAAAGGCAAACGCCATACCGCTGTGCTATCGCTCCAGCCAGCTCCAGGTCCCTCAGATAGAAAAGAAAAAGGACCTCTACGCAGATCTCTGCAATTCCAGCCTAGTGGTTCAAGTGTCGATTACATATCACACCGGAAGAGTCAAAGAGATCCTGCATAGTGCCAGGGATCAAACCTGGGCAGTTTATGCGCAAGGCAAGTACGTTCCCCCACTGTCCGATCTCTCCTGTCCCAGACAGTCTTTCTAAAAATTAAACTAAAAATCACCAGCGTGTCTTTTTTTTTTTTCCACAGTTGAGCCAAGTATGATTGTACTCAGCTTTTCATCTGCAAACTTTCTGCTGGAACTCCAGTTCCAGAGAAGCATCAGAGATCTCATGAGCGACACTAAAGAATGATCAGGAACTTTGAACTTCTAGAAACAATCAGGGAGAGAGTTGAAGGGACAGGAGAACATGTTGACTCTGCAGAGACCCCAGGTGTGACCTCACGGTCCCCTGAAACACCGGACGAGGGCCTGGTGACCTTCAACGACACTCAGTGTGGCCTGGACTCCAGCACCATTGGGCCCAAATTGCTCCTGTCATTGAGCACCGAAGCCTCCAGCCCAGCTTCCCCGGGAGTGGCCAGTGGGCTCCTTGCGCACTGCTTGGGAGTCCCCAAGCAATAAGCATTCTGAGAGAGACTTATTCCCACTTTAAACCTCTCTTTTTTGCTTCAGTTTGGGGGACACACCTGAAAATGCTCAGAAGTTACTCCTGGCTCTGTGCTGAGGAATCATTCCTGGCAGTGCTCAGGGGACCCTATGGGATGCCAGACATCGAACCTGGGCTGGCTGTGTGCAAGGCAAACACCACAGTCATTGTACCGTTGCTCTGGCCCCTCCACCGTAAACCTCGCTAGTCATTTAAATTATTCTTAAGTTCAAAGTTAAGTAAAGACATTTTCACTGTTGCTAGAGCCCCCAAATGTAGTGCACAAGCGACCTCTCTCAGAACTTACTCTCAGGAAAAGTATATCATACAAGAAAGAAAATCAAAAGGGTGAGCCCAGAATTTTCAGGAATATGATTAGAGCAAGCCTCGGGATTGGTGTCCAACAGGTCTGATGGAGGCAACTGCCATAGACAAGCAGCAAGCAGGGCCCCTGAAAGAAGCACATCCGCCACGAAAATGGGAGCCAGAGACACAGAATATCTAAACATGAGAAGAGCTGGAGTTCCGGCAGAAAGTTTGCAGATGAAAAGCTGAGTACAATCATACTTGACTCAATTATGAAAAAGAAAAGACATGCTTTATATGGTGATTACTAGTTTAATTTTTAAAGACTGGAGCAGGAGAGATCGGACAGTGAGGGAAGAAACTTGCCTTGCACATAACTGACCCAGGTTTGATCCCTGGCACTACATAGGTCCCCTGAACACTTGTCAAGAGTTGCCTGTGAGCACAGAGCCAGGAGTTAACCCTGAGCACTGCAACATATGAGCCCCCAATTCAAACACAAACAAAAAAGAATATCCTGGGGCCCAGAGAGATAGCACAGCTGGTACTTACTTATGCTTGCATTACATACAGCCAGCCCATGTTCGATCTGCAACTCTTGAGTCCCATCAGGAGTGACCACCGAGCACAGAGCCAGAAGTTATCCCTGAGCATTGTTGGTTATGGCACAAACGAAGAAACAGAGAGGGTGGGGGGAAGGATGGAGGAAGGAAGGGAGGGAGGAAGGAAGGAAGGGAGAAAGGAAGGAAGGGAGGGAGGGAGGAAGGAAGGAAGGAAGGAAGGAAGGAAGGAAGGAAGGAAGGAAGGAAGGAAGGAAGGAAGGAAGGAAGGAAGGAAGGAAGGAAGGAAGGGAGGGAGGGAAGGAGGGAGGGAGGGAGGGAGGGAGGGAGGGAGGGAGGAAGGGAGGAAGGAAGGAAGGAAGGAAGGAAGGAAGGAAGGAAGGAAGGAAGGAAGGAAGGAAGGAAGGAAGGAAGGAAGGAAGGAAGGAAGGAAGGAAGGAAGGAAGGAAGGAAGGAAGGAAGATCAATACATGATCTTACTTATGTGTGGAGTATAAAGAAACAGCAGGGGAATAGACAATGGCCAATGTTAACAGACCCTGAGATCCTGCCAATAAACCTAAAACCTGGGGCTTACACAGGGGACAGAGAAAAGAGACCTAGGGTCAGTGGTGGAGAGATACTGGCACTATGGTGGACGGTATGGGACTGCATAAAACAATAGTTTTGATACTATTATAAACCTTGATTCCTCTATTCGGAAAACTGCAGAAAAAAAAAAAGAAAAAAGAAACCCATGAGTACAGTGGGCCCAGAGACAGTTCAGTGGCAAAAGTGCCTGCCTGGCCAGTGTGAGGCCCTGAGCTGGATGCCCCAGGCCACCCACATGCTATGAGCACAATGTCAGTACACACCCTGAAGTAGTATGTTGTTCATTGAGTACCACAACCAAATGTGTCTGTGACCTGGTCATCACAACAGCAACAAAGGGAAAGGGAAGGGAACTTTTGCTTTTGTTTTTGTTCTCCTGGGGGACACAGCTGGTGATGACCAGAGTTTATTCCTAGTTCTGTGTTCAGGGATCATTCCTGGTAGTGCTTAGGGGACCCTGTGAGACAGTGGGGATCAAACCCGGGCCGTCTGCATGCAAGGCAAGGGTACCCTATGCTATCATTCTGGCCCTTAACTAAGATAAACAAAAGAAACACCTGTATAAGCATATTTAACTTTATAACTTAAAGCCTATGTATCCTTAATGCAAAAATGTTAAAAGAAAATTCAGAGTTGTAAGAAAAGAATCACAGAATTTTTTAAAACTCCATATATGTGTTATTTTGAAAGCCCTCCGGTTATTTAGTTGAGTCTTATTATTGCCTTTCTTCCTAAGACATAATTTCTGCATTTCTATTTCAAGCCCTTACACTATGTATGGTTAGCAAACCACAATTCTTCCATTTGTGAGTGGTATTATGAAGGCTTTTTTTAGAGGACTTAAGACACATATTTCAAAAGTGATTTTGTTCAAGAGAACATAAACCCATTGACTTCCTAGTAAATTGTTCCAACTAGATTTTATTATATTTCTGACCCAAAAAGTTAGGGTTGACTGTCAGTTTTAACCTTCTAAAAATAGAATATTCAAGGTAATATTCTTCTGTTTTATCGATACAAAGATATGTTCCAGGTATTAATCTAGAGTATGATATGTGTGCACATATCTCTGCAATGACATTTTGGAGGGCTGGAGAGATAGTGGAGCAGGCAGAGTGCTTGCCCTGCACACAGGTGACCTGACTCAGTCCTCAGCACTCTATTCACACCGACCAAATGGTCTCCTGCGCCATGCCAAAAGTGATTCCTGAGTGCAGAGCCAGAAGTCTCAAGCACCACTGGGTATGGCCCAATAACAAAAATATTTTGGAGAGAAGAAAAATCCAAAATATAAATTTTAGTCAACCTTTTATAAGCACATCATATAAGGAAAAATTTACCACATTACTGGTGTTTTGTTCCTCCTGTGTGTTCTTCTCTTTCCTGTGAATCTTTTTTAAAAAATGATTTACACACAATGACTGAATAAATAGCACTACTCCTACCTAAAAGAGAGAGAGAGAGAGAGAGAGAGAGAGAGAGATTTACACAGAATACCTGAGTTCAAAAGACACTCCCGAGGCAAGGGGCGAGCCCCAGAGAGGAGTGCACAGCGTTGCATACCTGGAGAATGGGTTCCATCCCAGAAGCACATGGTTGCCCTCATGCCAGGACTAGTAGCTCTGGAGTACCCCTGGGTGTGACACCAAAACAAAAAACATAAAAACATAAACAAAAATAAATTCCTATTACTCAGAAATGCAGAAAGATTTCAGGAGATCTGTGTGAAGGTGTGTGGTCAGAGGCCAATTGTTAAAGCTCAAATGCTGCCTTGGGGTTGGAGAATGGTGGGCAGGTAGGAGATTTTTCCTTGCATGCAGTTGACCTGGATTTGATCCCAACACCCCATATGGTCCCCTGAACCCCGACAGGAAGTGATTTCTCAATATAGAACCAAAAACAAGCCCTGGGAACTCCGAGATGTGGCCCCCAAATCAAAACCAAACAAACAAAAAAGATGTTTTCTTTTAATACTTTTCACTTTGAAAGTACCCAGGACTTTAGAAACTTTGTCAGGAACCAGCCTGGTCACTAGATTATTTCTTTCCTATTACCTCACAGTATAAATAATAAAAAGCCAGCTGACCTTTTTGTGGTCAATTAAAGAATTAAAATAATTGCAGAAGATATTGTGCATGAACTATCATATAAGAAAGGGATTTGAGGGGCTAGAGCAATAGAACAGTGGGTAGGGTGTTTGCCTTGCATACAGCCAAGCCGGGTTCAATTGCCAGCATCCCATATGGTCCCCCATGCACCACCAGGAGTAATACCTGAGTGCAGAGGCAGGAGTAACCCTTGTGCATCGCCGGTGTGACTCAAAAAGAAAAAAAAGAAAGAAAGAAAGAAAGAAAGAAAGAAAGAAAGAAGAAAGAAAGAAAGAAAGAAAGAAAGAAAGAAAGAAAGAAGAAAGAAAGAAGAAGAAAGAAAGAAAGAGAGAAAGAGAGAAAGAAAGAGAGAGAGAAAAAGAGAGAGAGAGAAAGAAAGAAAGAAAGAAAGAAGAGAGAGAGAGAGAAAGAGAAAGAAAGAAGAGAGAAAGAAAGAAAGAAGAAAGAGAGAAAGAGAGAGAGAGAGAGAGAGAGAGAGAGAGAGAAGAAAGAAAGAAAGAAAAGAAAGAAAGAAAGAAAGAAAGAGAAGAAGAGAGAGAGAGAGAGAGAGAGAGAAAGAAAGAAAGAAAGAAAGAAAGAAAGAAGAGAAAGAAAGAAAGAAAGAAAGAAAGAAGAAAGAAAGAAAGAAAGAAAGAAAAGAAAGAAAGAAAGAAAAAGAAAGAAAAGAATTCAGGGTTCAGAATCAACAGACTTGTATGCAGATTTTAACTTTTCTTAGTGACTGGATGATTTAGAATGTCATTTGTTTTATTTTATTTTATTATTATTTTTGTTGTATTAGTTTGGGAGGCGACACCCAGCAGTGCTCAGGATTGAACTGGGATCAGTTGCATGCAAGGCAAACTCCTTGACCCATGTATTATCTCTCCAGCCCCACTTAATTTTTTGAAACTTAATTTCTTTCTTGGTTCAGCAGCTAAACTAGGGCAGGGACTCCTTTAGACATGGGGTACAATGGGCCATGTGGGGTCTGTGTAGGAGGTGCACTATGTGAGTGCTCAGTGTGGGAATGTGCTGTGTACTCTACTTTCAAGGAGTTTGTGTTATACATGAGGAAGACAACCCAGCAAGAAAGCAGATGAGTTTTGATCATAATGAGGAGCTGGAAAAATAAATAAGAGTTGTATGCTATGGGACTCATGGAACATGGTAGGTGGCATCGAAGGACGGGGTTAGCAGGGACTTGCTAAGAAAGCGGTAAGTTGGCTGTGACTGAAAGTTGGCTGGTGGGAAGTCTGTAGAAGGGAGCTCTCGGGGAAAGGAACCAAGGCAGAAGAGTCAGGGCTGAGAAGGAAGTTGACTCAGGTACGTGGCTATCAGGACTATTCCTCTGAAGCACGCAGCCTTTCCTGATATGCGCAGTGAGCAATGGAAAATAAATGATCTAACGTCTGCCCCTGCCCAAAACTACACAGAGCGGCAACATGTGGGCCGTCACGGGATGGTGGGGTGGAGCCAGTCCCTCTCCCTACCCCAGTGAGGCCCCAAGTTGCCACCCTCGAACAGCTCCTGGCTCCTGAACTGCCATGATGCCTCTGGAGGCATACAGACCAATCTCGGAATCCAGAGGCTTTTGGCAGAAAATCTCTCCAGACTTGTGGGTGGAGCGATAGCACAGCCGGTGGGGTGTTTACCTTGCACACGGCCATCCCAGGTTCAATTCCCAGCATCTCATATGGTCCCCTGAGCACCACCAGGAGTAATTCCTGAGTGAATGAGCCAGAAGTAACCCCTGTGCATCACCAGGTGTGACCCAAAAAGGAAAAAAAAAAGAAATCTCTCCAGACTTATTACTAAAATATCAGAAATCCAAAATCGCACGGCCACTTTTGGCCACATGACATATGCTTTTGATAATCAGTAATAGAAAACAAATTATCAAAAAACCCGAGTGCCCTAGAACAGATGACTGGTTGAAGAAACTTTGGTACATCTGTACAATGGAATACTATGCAGCTGTTAGAAAAAATGAGGTCATGAAGTTTGCATATAAGTGGATCAGCATGGAAAGTATCATGCTAAGTGAAATGAGTCAGAAAGAGAGAGACAGACATAGACAGATTGCACTCATCTGTGGAATATAGAATAATAGACTAGGAGTCTAACACCCAAGAATAGTAGAAATAAGTACTAGGAGGTTGACTCCATGGCTTGGAGGCTGGTCTCTCATTCTGGGCAACTCAGAGAAGGGAACACCAAGTAAAATGTGGTCGGAGGTCATGCGGGGGAGGGGTGACGCGTGCCGAATGTAGACTAGAGACTAAACACAATGGCCGCTCAACACCTTTATTGCAAACCACAACACCTAATCAGAGAGAGAGAATGAAAGGGAATACCCTGCCATAGTGGCAGTTTGGGGTGGGGGGAGACGGGACTGTTGAGGGTGGGAGGGATGCTGGGTTTACTGGTGGTGGAGAATGGGCACTGGTGAAGGGAAAGGTTCTCGAACTTTGTATGGGGGAAACATGAGCACAAAAATGTATAAATCTGTAACTGTACCCTCACGGTGATTCACTAATTAAAAATTTTTTAAATTTTTAAAAAAGAAAATAATAGGGGAGGCACCGGCCCCTCCCACCGCCGAGATGTGATCCCGGGGGGCCGTACATGTGTGCGGCCTCTCCACAGCTGTACAAGCGTGAATCCAGACCCAGCAAAGCCTCTTTCGGTGTGAGCAACTCCTCGCAGAATGTCTCCAGCCTGAGAACTAAGCCTCGGCCCCGTGCCCGCCCGGGAGGGGAAAGGTATTTCTCTCTCTCGCCTCTTTCTCTCCGGGGATGAAGGGCGCGGTGGCCGCCATATTAAGACGACCACAGATTGGGTTTTCAAGCCTGCAATTATCTAATTTCTGGAAGAAATCTCCCTGGACTTCTTGTTAAAGTACAGAAATTCAAAACCGCGCGGCCTTATTTGTCTTCACAGTAGGTCTGAATCTAGTGGGGTACTCCTAACAACAATAGTGAGGTTTGTGTTGAAATATTGAATGTAACCAAAGTAAACAGAATGTAAAATGAAACTTATCAGTTACAAGGTAGGGGGTGGGGGGGCGGGATGGGAGGTGTACTGTGTGGGTTTTTTTTTTTTTTTTTTTGGTGGTGGTATATGGGCACTGGTGAAGGGATGGTTGTTTCAGCATTGTATAACTGAGACCTAAGCCCGAAAGCATTGCAATCTTCCACACGGTGATTTAATAAAATAAAATAAAATTTAAAAAAAAAAAAGAAAATAATAAAAAAAAACCAACAAATTATCTAATGATGCCTTTTCGGCAGGTCTGATTGCTGGGGAAAATTCCAAATAATAATGGTGGGTCTTTTGTCGAAATATTAAATGTGATCAAAGTGGAGAGAGAGTAAAGTGGAAATCATCTGCCACACAGGCAGGGGGAGGGGTGGGATGGGGGTATACTGGGGTTCTTGGTGGTGGAAAATGTGCACTGGTGAAGGGATGGGTGTTTGATCATTGTATGACTGAGACTTAAACTGGAAAGCTTTGTAACTGTTCTCACGGTGATTTAAAAAATAAAAATTTAAAAAATAATAATAATAATTTTTTGAAAAAGAAGAGGAAAGAGGGTGCTACTAGTGAATCGGGGACCAAGGCATATGTGAACTTGAAAACCAGGGAGCCAAAGTTTGATACTTGCAATAGGAGCCAAAGCACAGTCTTAAGCAAGGGAGCAGCCTGTGCTGATCTGCTCTGTGGCTGGGGCTAGAGGCACAGGAGGATGCAGAGAAACATGGTGCACAGCGATGGTGCAGGGAGGCTGGGGGACAGCCTGGACTAGGATGTTGTGTAGGAAGTGGACATAGACACAAGTGGACGCTTGAATATAACAAACAGGCAGTGAGTTGGCAATGGAGGAGAGAGAGATCAAGGCAGTTGTTCTTGAATCTGAAAAATTGGATAAATGATTGTACGGCTAAAGTATGATACCTCTGTGGGAGGAGTCAGAAATTAGTTATGAACAGGTTAAGTGTGGGATGCCTCAAAAATTCGATGTCTAAGCAGAACTCTGGAGGCAGCAGCCAGCACTCTGGATGGAGTTGGAGGAGAGTTTGGGCAGAAGATAATGTCTCATCAGCACCGTCAGCATGCACAGTTCAGGGGCTCAAAGCCAGGCAGGAGGACAGGGGCATATGGAGAAGACGCACCTGGGAAATTGTGTGAATCTCGGAACCAAGTCCTGAAGCAGAGGAGGAGCCAGATGCCAGATCCAAGAGCCAAGGAGCAGGGATGGGAAGGCGGTGAAGAAGGAGCCTGTGGAGTCTGATGGGAATGAGAGGAGCACAGTTGCAGAGAAGGCAAGAAGAGTTGCAGGCCTTCAGTGGAGGCTGGAAGGTAAGGATGAGCTTTGAGATTTCTCCAGGGTAACTGTCCCACAACGGAGTTCGACAGAGAGGAGAAGGCTGGGGGTGCAGGGCAGGGCAGAGAAGAGGAGGGAAGACTATTTAAAAGGTCCTGTTTCAAATCCCGCCACCACGCATAATTCATGAGCAATGCCAGCAGTCACTCGTGAGCACAGAGCCAGGAATGGCTTCGAGTGCCACCAAGTATGAAGAGGGTATTGACCCAGCATTAAGCTGGCCAAAAGTTTCTCACGTGTTCAGAAGCTCAGATTCTCAAAATGAATGCTGGTTTTGCAGTGACGTGGGAGTTGTTGTGATCCACTGACACTGTCCAATGCAGGGGAGGACAGACAGGGCTGGGAGAAAATATGAGATTCAAAGAAGAACACCAAAAAAAATTCATGTCATGAGGGGGAGCATAACGTTGGGAAAATAGTTCAAAGGGCATGCCAGGGGGGCAAGAGGTGTCTCTTCCTTTCTGGGTTTGTTTTATTTATTTATGGGTTTTGGTTTGTGAGCCAAACACACTGGTTCTTGGAGACTTCTCCTGGCAGTGCTGGGAGTTCAATTGGGCCTTCTGCATGCAGAACACGTGCTGCTGGACTATTTCTGCAGTCAGTTTGTTTGGAAATTATAAACATTGCCACACATTTCTTCTCTGACAACAGCAGTCTGACAGTGACATCAGGAAAAGGACGTGATCATTGTAAAGAACGGCTTGGAAATCCCAACTAGTGAGTAATTCAATATCAGTCCCTGAAACTCATGAATGTTTCCAACAAAAGCTCTGTAACTTTAAACAGTCATCTAAAGATTTCTGAAATTTTCTGTGATTCTTCTCATTCTACAGTGCAACATATCTAACCTTACTTTGTACCTGCGTTCTTTGATGCTAAGTTTAACTTTATCCATAGTTTATATTTGTCACAAAGAATGAATCTGTTGTGCACGTGATTTGTTCCTTTATTTTTTTCAATTTTATATATTTTATTTTGATAAAAGTATTTCACAATAGTTCATTATAAATAATATTCAAACAGCAATCCCACCACTGAGCACCTTCCCACCACAAAAGAAGGAAGTGTGTAAACGTTGTTGAATTTCATTCTGGAGCCCTTTAAGCCCAAATATAAGAGAATACAGGCAAGTATGTTAAAACCAAACAAATGTGTGCTACGTTTGGTAAATAAATGGGTTAGAGTATAAGAGGTTGTGTGGCCGCAAATGCAGCCGCACACTCCAGGAAATAATGTGGTGCTCTCTTCTGGGAGTTGTAGGTGGTAGTCACTGGATCTTGGCCTTTGATGAGATTACATGGCACTGGGGGCAGTTTGTGGGTGTGACTGCCAAACTACTGGAAAACTGGGGAGCTGGGAGGAAGAGGCCCAGTTCTGATCCCAGTGGGCCTGGAGATCTGTCACGGGTTCCCGCATACCCGTGTTCCTCTGTCGGTTCCTTCATGGGTGAGGCTCATCCAAGTGTGTGGAGAGTGGCCTTGAGCATGGCGGCAGTTGGGTTCTGGAGGTTTTCAGCTGCCAGGGTTCTGCTTGGGGCAGGGAGAGAAACTCAACTCACTCCCCTCTGAGGTGCCCCGGTGAAGATAACCTGGCACGGGGTCAGGAGATTCTGTGTGATATGTTCCTTTGCCACGATTTGGAGATGAATCCTGATGTCAGACTCTCGGATCAAGTATCAACCTGCTACTTGTCAGCTTTCTGGTCACGGGCAAGCTCAGGAAAATGTCTCTAGTGTTCTTTCCCATCAGAAGTCAACAGTCATACCTATTTGTTTAGGTTTTTTTTGAGGATTCAATAAGAAAATTAATGTGGAGTGTGATGTATATGGGGGTCTTGCATAAATAATAGCTGATGTGGCATTGAATCATTGAAAATACCTCTAGATTCAGTTCCACAGTGGTCTCTGCTGTGCTTTCCTCAATATAATTATGGATTCAGGTCTGTTATTGAGAAACATTATCTATTTTGATTTGACATTTGTGCATGGGGCAGGAAAGGCGTCTGAGTTAATTAATTTTTTATAGGTGTCTGACCAGTTTTTTCAACACCACTTATTGAAGAGGCTTTTCTTGCTTCATTTCATGTTATTAGTTCTTAGTTCTTTTGTTGAAGATTAGCTAATTTCATTTGTATTGCAAACCATAATGCCCAAAAGAGGAGAGAGGAAGGAGAGAGAGAGAAAGAGAGAGAGATGTCATAGAAGGGGGGGGCACCATGGTGGGGGCAGTAGGGAAACTGGGAACAATGGTGGTGGGAAATGTAGACTAATGAAGGGACAGGTGTTGGAGCATTGTATGAGTGAAACCCAACTATAAACAGCTTTGTAACTGTGTATCTCACTGTAATTCATTTTTTAAATAAAATAAATAACTTTTTAAAAGATTAGCTGAGTCTAAAATTATATAAACTATAAAACCAAGCTTCCGGAAGAGAGCGATGCAGAGTCTCTTACCCTCGCACCTGACTGTCTTCACCAGCGCTCCTCGGAGGGGGTGGGTGAATCTCCCTCCCCACCATAGCAGAGACCTGGCAGCCAAAGGCCTCCAGAACTGAGCCTCAGCCATGTTCAAGGACATTCTCCACATGCTTGGACGAGCCTCATGCATGAAGGAACTGGCAGAGGAACCCAGGTGTGCGGAACCTGGGGGCTGAGATCTCCAAGTCTGCTTGGATCGGAACTGGGCCTCTTCTGCCCAGATCTCCATTTTCTAGTAGCTAGGCAGTCACACCCACAAACTGCCTCTGGCGCCATGTAATCCCATCAACGGCCAACACCCAGAGACTATAAAACAAGCAGCCACGCACATCTTATAGTCTAGTTCTCCCTCTCAGAGAACTTGGCAAGCTACGGAGAGCTTCCTGCCTGCATGGAGAGCCTGGCAAGCCCCCCGTGGTGTATTCATATGCCAAATACACTAGCAATGATAGGTCTTATTCTCCTGACCCTGAAAGAGCCTTTAATATGGCACCGTTGGGAAGGACGAGTAAAGAGAGGCTGCTAAAATCTCAGGGCTAGGATGAATGGAGACATTACTGGGGCCTGCTTGAGCAAATCGACAATCAACAGGATGATAGCTGACTGTATACCTATGGATCTGTTTCTGGGCTCTCAATTCTATTCCATTGTCCGGAGAGTCTGTCTTTATTCCAGTACCACACTGACTTGATTACTATAGCTTTAGAATATAACATAAAGCAGGGGAAATAAAAATCTTCTTCTCTCCCAAGTTTGTTGAGGCTCTTAAAAATAAACAATAAAACTAAGGAGTTTTATTGTTGCATATAAATTTCAATAGCATTTGGTGTTGTCTTTAAAAAAACTTCTCATGGAAAACGTACAGATGATCAATAGGTATATGAAAGAATTCTCTGATCATCAAGGAAATACAAATCAAAACAATAGTGGGATATCATCCCATCTCATACTAGAGAGATTGGTACACATTAACCCCTTGGAAAACAATACAAACATATCTCCAAAAAAGAATTGAGCTTCCACAGGACTCGACTCAACAATTCTACTTTGGGGCCTCTACCACAAGTGTCCAAAAACTCTTAGAAGAGACATTCGAGCTCCAATGTTCATTGT